>NC_027753.1:32690229-32693415 GCF_000695525.1 Brassica oleracea var. oleracea
CTTCAACAAAGTTTTGTTCTCAAAAAATTGTCCGACCTTAACAACATGGAGCAGAGAAAACTTTGACATTTTATGTATGTTCTCTTTTTCAGAGATCATGGTATCAGCATCATAGTCCCCATCCTCATCAACTGCGACTCCTTTCCGCTTTTCATTCTTCTTCTCGCTCTGCCTCTCAGCATACACATGAGCTGATTCGTCCCCACTGTCAAACGAGTTTTCTTCCTCTTCATCAGTACATGGATCGGCTGGCGATTTGTTAAGATCAAAGGCTGCTTCATTCGGATTCTCAGCCTTGGCTTTACATTTTACACACAATCGAGTATAATTACTCTTTTGAACAAAGCGAACAAAATTCTGAAGCTGTCGATCGTTTGCAATGATCACAGGTGGACATCCTGATGTATTGATCAACTCAGCAGGTAGATAACTCAACTCCAAATCGGCTATGATTTCTTCTTCCATACCAAAATCCTCCAAAACCATCTTTTTTAATTCATCTAAAGTACAATTTGATTCCACTAATAGTAGCCTACCCCCTTTGCCATCAGCTGAAAAAATCCATCCCGTAGTTGCACCTAATTTCCAAATACCACATGTTGTATAGATATGCATCTAATCTAGAACAAGAGTTTCTGAAAATCACAAGAGAAACTATGAAAAAATCATAGATTCATGAAGAAGAAAGGCAAAATCGTTTTTTTTTTGAAATTTTGAGAAAAGAAAATCGATCAGAACCATTTTAGGAAGTTAGAATATTTTGAGAATATTTTGTTAACCGAATTTCCTTAATTTTCGCCAAAAACAGGTGATCTTATCTGTAGAAGACACCTTCTACAATGCGTAGAACCATGACAAAAATATGGAATGAAATTTCTACCTTTTGTAGACGTTCGTGTAGTTTCCAGATTTCACGTTCGAGAAATGTTAGAATACTTGTTAAAAGTAGAAACTGCATTTTTTCAGAAAAGTAGATATCTTTACAATTAGTAGAATGCACATTTCCCATATTTAGATATTGAATCAAAAGTAGATTTTACGTTCCAAAACAAGTAGATGGACATGTATATTCTGGATTTTGCTTTCTACTAACCCAATTTCGGTAGAAGACGAATTATCCTTTTAGTAGAACGTAAATTGAAAATTCTATTTATCAAGTTT
This sequence comes from Brassica oleracea var. oleracea, assembly GCF_000695525.1. NCBI lineage: Eukaryota > Viridiplantae > Streptophyta > Magnoliopsida > Brassicales > Brassicaceae > Brassica > Brassica oleracea. Next base: position 32,691,391 of record NC_027753.1, read on the forward strand.
TTCCAAAAAAATAAAAATATGTGCTTGTGTATATGGGTGTTCCATTAATTGTTTATATTTTTAATTATTTTTTTGATTTATAAAACTATTTATTTTATTAAGATTCAGAAATGAAAGGATAAAAGGGAGATAAAATGAAGAAAGTTGGATTTATACCATAGGAACAACTATGTTGTTTTTTTATTCTGTTTTTTTGGCAATTTATGGCTTTAAGATGGGATTATGCAAATTGATAGAAAAATGTCTACTTTACCAAACCTTTGCGTTGTAGTAATTAATGCGTTAAGTGGTTTTGGTGTAGAAGGCACAGAGCATCCCGATCAACTGATGACGGTTGGAAGGAGCCTTCTCTTTCGCATCCCTCCATGCCCACCGTCCTTATGTAAGCCTCGTCCGATAAGAATCCCTCCCCGACGTCGTACACCTCCACCCCCCTCCACGGCATTGAAGGTTTCCAAAAGGCAAAAACACATAGATCCCAAAACATTTGGATGAAAATATATTTTCGTAATTCCTCACTATAAATGTAATTCTTAAATTTTCTTTCAAAATCAAGAGATCATGCCACTCGGGATGATGGTATGATGATATGTTGTTGTACGTTTTAAGCTATTGTATGATGATATATTTGTCGATATTATTCAACGTAAATAAATATAGTTTATGGATTTGTGTCGATAGAGAAACTGGAAAGAAAGAAAATTTTTAAAAGAAAGAAATGAGAAGATGTTTGATACGACCTTCGATATTTTACAAATGATATTTTCAAGTAATTATAAATATTATTCAATAGTAATATACTAATATATAAACAAAATATAATTGCAAAAAATATTTGATGGTAATTTTTCTTTTACTAATATTTATAATTTTTTTTAAAAAAGCTTTACTATTAAATATATTTATAATTACTTAAAAAAAAAGTTTTTGTTATTATCTTAGTATATATCTATACTATTATTTGAGAAGTAAATTTGCTGATGTGTCATCTTCTCTATAATATTTGGTATTTTTTATTTGTCATATTTTTAATAATTTTAGTTAGTAAAAAAAACTTTTAAATAGAAACAAGTAAAACCATAAATCTCTGAACCCTATACAACATCTCTAGTGATAATCCGTATATCATATTATATAAATTTTAGTTTTAAAAGTTATTAATTAACACGATTGTCACATAATAATTATATATTTAAGATTTTGACTTGTATTCATAATCAAAAAAATACTTTAAGAGCTTTATCGGCCGTATACATACACCACATCCATGGATGCTCTTCCCCTCCATGGTGTCCACAAGCCATAAGGCCACACACGATAGACGTAAGACCACTTTTAAACTTGTTCGTGGATACCTCATCGCTCAAACCATCAACGAATACCTAGTTCCGATTTCAATTAATCTACTACGAACTGTTGCCTGTTGGTATATGAATCTGGTCTCCTCCGTCGTAAAGAGCAAACTACCCATTTGGTTTAAAGGCCTACGTGTCTTGACTTTGCGGAGATCGTGTCCTTGTTACACATAGGCGAGTTTTGAGCATCTTACAAACACATCGTTTATGATAATGCTAAAGTTTAAGCCAAAGCAAAAGCTTATTATTACCAAAGAAAGAGTGTTAATCTTTAACGTGTTATAAATCATGGAGTGGATTGCCATTAACCAGGTCCGGTCCAAGACCGGCCCAATACCTAGAAGATGGAGAGACGGCCGAAGCCCTAGAGAGAGGAGAGAGAGAGCCGACTTCAGGAGAGAGAGAGAGGCGGCCACAAAGCTTGGAGAAAATGAAACTCTTTCATTTTTCCTAGTAGATGTAATCTTTTCATCATTATGTATTAGTAGTTTTCCTAATCCTATTGAGTTTAGGTTTTGGATACTTTCCATTTATCTTCATTTTGTAATCATTATATAAAGGAACTCCCTTGATCATTAATAAGAACATAGAAATATTCAGTCTCTAAACTCTCTAATTACAACACGTTATCAGCACGATAGACTCCAAAACCCTGAGACAAAACCTAACC
>NC_027753.1:32693537-32694278 GCF_000695525.1 Brassica oleracea var. oleracea
GAATCCATCAGCGCAAACCGTTCGTCGATCCGAGCTCAGACGCGCCCTCACTCGCAGAAACAATACACGGCGCCGTCTTGGTCTTTTGGAACCCTAATCCGAACCAACAAGATTTTCTAGCCAAATTCAAATCCTGTGAAAGATAAGTTTTTTATACCTTAGTTGTTTGATGATATCTTGTTAAGATTATGGTGTTCATGTAATCTAATACTCCTTGTTTTTATTTCATGAGCTGAGAGGAGTTGGTGCAAAGATCTAATCTCGAAGAACCCTAAATTGTTCTTGCTTGCGTTCCAGCAACCTTTGCCGTCTCAGCCTGATACGATCTTATCTCAGATGATCTCTTACGTCCTCAGCTTGCATCCCGGACGTCCTCAGCTTCACATTCGGCATCACAGACAGCTCGCGTCTCGTCCCATCTTGCGACCCGATAAAGGAGCTAGCTCGCGTCCGTGTGCAACTAGAGGTTCATCTGACTTTGGTGGTCCGGTTCAACCCTACAAAATAAAGGTAATTCGAAATCTGAAAACAAGAATCGAACCTGGTTGTTTTCTAAAGATTGAAACCATAAAAGATAATCTCTAAAACTAAAAGCCATAGGTTAAATAGATCAATCCCCTATGAGTAAATCGAAGCTCTATAAGTTCGATCTAAAGCCTAAAAACGAGATTGATCCATTGATCAATTAAAATCAGAACCTTAAAGGTTTTTGAATCTCAAATCAAATCCCCTTGATCAAAG
>NC_027753.1:32694443-32695866 GCF_000695525.1 Brassica oleracea var. oleracea
TTTTGTATATGGCCGTGTGACCTAATACATTGTTCATACTTGCGGCCTTGTGGCCTTGATTGATTAAAAGCCGTGTGGCTTAGTGCATATCAAAGTGACCGTGTGGCCTAGTATCCGGATGGTTATATAAACCGGATTGCATCATGATCTGATCCTTAAGATCGTTGTATCTTATAACGGCCGTGAGGTATAAGTGTCACAATGCAAAGCCGTATGGCCTAAGCATTATATAGAGACTTATGAAATCATGTGCACTGATTATTTGAATTGGTTGCAAAAATTCTAAATCAAGAATTGATTGATAATATGATTTCAGATGCCGAGATTTGAACCCATGGATTATGCCATTCTAAATCTCTCTGGAGATAATTATCTAGAATTGGAAATGACCACTTCAAATTGCCCTGAAGTCTAAAGGACTCGGGAAATGTATCATTGAAAGAAATGATGAAAGTGAAAGTGAAAAGTTAAGAGCCATAACTATTATGAGCCATAATCTCACTGAGGAACTGAGAAATCAGTATTTACATATCAAGAATCCTCGTGACCTTTGGACATAATTAAAGTCCAGATACACTATGCTATTATTACCAAAGGTCAAACATGAATGGATGAGTCTCAGATTCCAAGACTTTGAGACAGTGGCTGAGTTTCACTTTGCCTTGTCCAGGATCGTGTACCAACTGAGATTATGTGGAGAAGAGATAACAGATAATGATTGTCTATTCAAGAAATACTCCACATTCTATCCAGAAGATTTGTTGTCAAAACATATCTACATAGAAAGAGGTTCTCCCACTTACAATGCCCTGATCTCTTGCCTAAACGGTGATTGAGAATGACAAGGTACTAAAGAAAAGTAGTGAGATGAAATATCCTGAGGAAATGGATCAAGATGAATCCAGGACAGTCGTGTCCAATACAATAGATGGACATGCCGGCTTATCTATTTAACTAAAAAGATCTCGACATGATAATTTTATTTTAAGTCTATGATTTTGTGATTTGCTTTTAAACCTACTTGATGTTTCACGATTTTATATATATATATAAAAGAATTGATTTTGAATTCATTATCTTGCTTGATCTTACTTGAACATATGAATGATTCTATTTTTGCCTAAAGGGCATAAAACCAAGTAAGAAATCATGAATGGGTATAGTAAGCATAGTAAAGAAACTATGGCTAAGGCATTGCCTTAAAAGGCATTATACATACCCATAAGAACATGTGACCCATTGAAATTATAATGTATGGTTTCCAAGTAGAAACAATGGGTAAGGAAGGAAACAAGTTCTTTTAAAAGAAAAACGTCTAAGACCTTGAAAGAAATTGGTCAAGACTATACCTATGATCTCTACTGATTAAAACTATGCTATAAGATCAGTATGATAAAGAGGCAAGAGATGTGGTAACCATATT
>NC_027753.1:32700063-32702388 GCF_000695525.1 Brassica oleracea var. oleracea
TTTTTTTTTCATTTTCATATTATTTACTTCAGTTTACTTTTATTATTCTATAACTTTTATGTACTCTAGAACCAGTATAATTATAATAAAATATGATGATATAACTTATAAATAATAAAACAACTATTGTTTATCGACCATAATAAGCTTATCGTTATCCCAAATTGGATCATTTTATTTCCATTAATCTGTACATCAAACGTTACTTCTTTTAATCTATATATACATGTCACTATTACTTTTACCTTTTCAATTTATATCTTAAAATTTATAATTATTTTAATTTATTCGCCCTGCGCCCAGGTCATCACCTAGTATATATCTATTTAAGTTGGGATTATGCGAATTGATAGACAAATGTCCACTTTACCAAAACTTGGCGTTGTAGTAATTAATTCGTTAAGTGGTTTTGGTGTAGAAGGCACAGAGCATCCCGATCAACTGATGACGGTTGGAAGGAGCCTTCTCTTTCGCATCCCTCCATGCCCACCGTCCTTATGTAAGCCTCGTCCGATAAGAATTCCTCCCCGACTTCGTACACCTCCACCCCCTCCACGGCATTGAAGGTTTTCCAAAAGGCAAAAGGTTTCTATTGGTTGAAATATGGTTATGGTAGGCTATGCCTTCACGATAACGATCAGAGAAACACGTGAATAAAAAAAAATGCCTCCATGAATAAAAAAAATAAAATAAAGGTCAAAAATGGCAAACTAAGTCTCCTCGGGCCACCACCGGGCTTGCTATTCGTAGGTGAACAATCAAGCAAATTAACTTGGGTTATTCATTAGTCAATTAAAAATCTAAGATATTGAAATTGAAATTTAATAATTTATCAATAACATATATGAGTGAAATGAAATATGATGAAATCCTGAAATAATCACAATACTAAAAGGAGGATTTCCTAGAATATTAAGCTATCCACGTCATCAAAAATATGCCTCTAATCAGCACATTTTGTTTTTACACATCAGACGGGCTTTGATTACGTCTGGGCTTCAAGTTTTCCTTTTATTTACAGTGGGCTTACGTGTGGCTCTTATTTCTTTTCATTTTGGACTTATCAAACCTAGCTTTCATTTTTGCGACACAATATTTGGTTTTTCTATTTTAGATTTCCTTTTTCCCCTTAGTATTCGGGCATGATATCTCTAGATATATCTTTTGGTCGTCTCTATGCCGTTAACGCCATAACATACTACTGTAACATCTTTTGTCGTCTTATTATGTATTTGTTTAGGAACAGAATATTATAATATTTTGTTTAGTGAACTAAATGAACAACTCCGTTGCTTTTAATAAATATATTAGAGCAGGATGTTGTTTCTACCAAACCTGTATAATGCACAATGGACCAAAATTAGAAGCAGCACGGCTGCATTATTATGGCCACCCCCATGGATCGTAATTTTCCATAACTTGCAAGCTTTCAATTAGAAACAGAAGTAATTACGTTAGTAAATTATTATTCATACAAAATTTACTTAACAAAAAAATAACAACAAAAAATATTTAAAATCATCTTGAACTCACAAAATTTAGTTAACAAAAATTTTACTTTGACAGCTCAATCAAATACGTTAAAATCATCTTGAACTCACAAAATTTAGTTAACAAAAAAATAAAAACACAAAATATTTAAAATCATCTTGAACTCGCTTTTTCACTTGCAACAAGATTTTACTTTGACAGCTCAATCAAATACGCCAAGCACTTCAAATGACGGATAAAAAACATCAAGAAGATAAAAGCTAGAGAGGAAAAGAAAAAATTCAACCTCTCTGTTCGTTTTACAAATTGTTTTTGTTTTTTTATCTTTCTAAAGAACAATTTCGTTCATTTACAAATTCTATCTCTATTTTTAAAATACATAGCCTAGATAAACTTATTTACAAAAGGAAAAATTCATAACAATTTACCCCTTTTTAAAAAATATCAAATAAAAATATCAATGTCGATCAGCTTGATAGATTTTTTTTGAGACAAATTAATGTTTTCTAAAATGTTAAAAAACTATAAAGAGTTTTGGAGAATTTGGGGAGTATTGTTAGATGGGTCTACTAAAATAACAACACAAAATATTTAAAATCATCTTGAACTCACAAAATTTAGTTAACAAAAAAATAAAAACACAAAATATTTAAAATCATCTTGAACTCGCTTTTTCACTCGCAACAAGATTTTACTTTGACAGCTCAATCAAATACGTCAAGCACTTCAAATGACGAATAAAAAACATCAAGAAGATAAAAGCTAGAGAGGAAAATAAAAAATTCAACCACTACAAGAAAACACAGTTTTAGCAAAGAAATTTAACGAGGAAAA
>NC_027753.1:32702488-32704688 GCF_000695525.1 Brassica oleracea var. oleracea
CCTTCTTTTCCGAGGAAATAACGACGATTTTGGCCGTCGTTAAATTTTTGTTTTCTTGTAGTGAACCTCTCTGTTCGTTTTACAAATTGTTTTTGTTTTTTTATCTTTCTAAAGAACAATTTCGTTCATTTACAAATTCTATCTCTATTTTTAAAATACATAGCCTAGATAAACTTATTTATAAAAGGAAAAATTCATAACAATTTACCCCTTTTAACATAATATCAAATAAAAATATCAATGTTGATCAGCTTGATAGATTTTTTTGAGACAAATTAATGTTTTCTAAAATATAAAAAAACTATAATGAGTTTTGGAGAATTTGGGGAGTATTGTTAGATGGTTCTACTAAAACCATATAAATGATGCAAATATTTTTAAATTCAAAAATCAGATACGGTTTTACTAAACTAATAAAATGGAATTCAATTATATTGTAGTATAATTACATATAGACTATAAAATTGAGAATTGAATTATAGATGGGATGAAACTGGTCTCCACAAAAGGGATCTATTTAATATTCCCCAACAGTTCTGACCTCTCCTCCCCGTTTTGTATTAGGTGTATTAATGTTTTAGATTTATTGGGCACATGAAGCTCATCGTTGGGCATCATCTCCAACAACGTCCAGTCCTTGACATGATCACGGGGAAGGAGATTGTTGGTACACGTACAACCTAAAAAGTAAGCAAATTGTATTCCATATTACCACCCAACTTCTTAATGCTTCCATAGTAATGATATCCCTCAACTTCTTCCACACTCATGTCGACAGGAAAGAAGTAAAAAAATATTATTACCCTTTCATATTGAAGATGGAAAACACTTTCTAATGATTGAATAAAATAAATGGTGCAGAAGGAGAAGCCGGGGACGATGTTGGACGAAGACACACAGCTCATGGAACAAAGAGGAACCTAATCCAAACGGCTCGATCTTTACAAACTAGCTTGAGATGTATCGATCCCGTGCCTTAGATATATAATGGGTTCTAAGCTGGCAGCACTCTCCTCTCTCCATTCTTAACACGAAGAACGAAGATCAAGTTTGTTGTGACTCCTCCAGCTAATGTCACAGAGACTCTTCTAAGTAAGAACCCCATACTATGCTCTAAAAGTCAATCTTTACCATAACATTAATGCATTGTGGCTTGGTGAAGGTACTTTCTTGCATAGGAGATCCCGGTTCAGTACGGTGGTAACGAAAGAGATGATTATACCAAATTCTTCAACGAAGCTGATTCTCCAACGAAGCTGTTTCTGAAGTTGTAGTTAAGCCTGGGTCATCTGTAAACATAGAGATCCCAGCTTTTGAGGTAATAACTTAAAAAAAAAAATTCATTTCTGTGTTCGGGAGTTGTAAAAGATCTATAGCAATGTTTTTGTTTAGTCCTTTTCTTTTTAAATCAGAGTTTATTTTCAGATTGTTGAAGACTTAATTTTTTTTGCATGGGTTCACTGATAAACCCGAAACAGTTGCCAATAAATTCCCTCTAGAGACAATGGTGCTAAGTGTTATCATTAATCATTTTTTGGACAAATTTACCATTCATATTTTATTCACTAATCAATTCTTGAGCTTGAGACTAGAGGTTTGTTCCTTTATTTAATACATGAACAAGGTGAAACCAAAGCCTCTGAAGATGATACTCAATCTTCAAAAGTATTTGTGAAATTAATTACCAGCACTAAATGACATGGGACGGGGGAGTCTAAATAATTTAGCAGAAGCTCTCGTGGTGGTGTTCATCTGCCCAACTACCGATCGAGTAGTCTCCTTCTCGCACACGATTGAAGTCAGTGTCGACCGATTTGTAGTAGGCAGTGTTGGTCGGTGCTCGCTTTCGGCATCGTTGTTGAGGTTGAGTGTCGATCGATGGCAAGCTTGCCATGTCGAACGATGGTGCATTAATTTCCAAGAGGAATGATGTAAGAGTTGATCTTCCTCATCAAGGATGGCTTTGTACTCAGTGGCTCTGAAGATGATACTCAATCTTTAAAAGTATTTGTCAAATTAATTACCGGCGCTAAATGACATGGGACGGGGGAGTCTAAATAATTTAGCAACGCGTGTCCCTGAGCTTCGGCTGTTTCTATCCATTGAATACATGGCCGGAGGATGTAATTATTGCTGCCTCTCCGGGGCACATAGCAACCATTGCAGCCTTTTTTTAATCTTTATTTTAGGTTTCTAATAA
>NC_027753.1:32704708-32721683 GCF_000695525.1 Brassica oleracea var. oleracea
CTGAGTTATTGCTGATGTCTGGAAGAATCTCAGAAGAAGAAGATATTGCTTGGGGACAAAGTGATCTTTGCACAAAAAGATAGAAAGATTAAATGTTTTTGAAGACTTTCAAGACCATATATAACATAAAGTTTATATATCAAAATCCAAGTTGGGAACCTTTTATAAATTATTTGACTAATAAATTAGCTAAGATACATAAAGAACTTAGAAAGACAATTGCACCAAATTTTAGCAAAAAAAAGCATAAAAAAACTTAGGAAGACAATGTGTGAGACTTGGCCGCCGTCGAAAGTATTTAATCTTACACCATATATTGGAAACTAATCACTGTCAATTTGTTCCAATGGATTACAATTTTCAAATAATTCGTATGTTCTTTTTGTAACATGGTACGATGAAAACAACATATGTAGTTAGTCTAAAATTAAACACGAAAATTGGTAGTAATTACGATGATTGAAATTTTGAACACATTTCATTGGTAACATCATGGAGAGTTGTTTAAGGATTTAGACTTAGACCACTTCTTCAAATTATATTCATTCAACAACAATCTTCATAAGTAATTTAAAAGTTGTGAATATTAAACTAAATCCTCACCATATATAAATTTTTAAAAAACACCAGATTATAACTTTAAAATAAATAACCAAAGGTAGAAACCAACATAAAAGTAAAGACTAATCTCTTTGTGACGAGGCCGGAATATCTTAATTTAAAGAGTTATTATTGGTTTATATGATTTAAATGTAAAGTTTCGGAGATGGTTTATTTAAAAAATTGTCTTAAAACTGGTTTGGTCTGTTATTATTTTTATTTATTATGTATTTTCATGAAATGATTTGGAGAACAACATTATCTTTAGTTTGGATCAATTTTTTATTCAATTTAATTTTTATTATGAAACTGTTCAATATGGTATTACAACTCAATAATTCTAAAGTTAAATCGGTTTTAAATTTACAATTTTTTTAATACAAAACCTAAATTAATAAGATAAATGTATTTTAAAGTATAACAAAGTTTAGTTAACTTTGATCCATCTTACTGATCATTCTATATATGATTTCCTTTAATAACAAATTGTGAGTTAAATTATATGAAATATTTTAGACACAAGGCAATCAATAAATTCAAACGAATTTAAATTTCTTACCAATTTAATAGTTTAAAATCGACTGTAGTATATATAAAAATAGTGGAATATTGCCATTGGTTGAATAAAAGTTAACTGAGAGTTCTAGGGTTTCGATGTTTCTACAATTTTGGGATCCTGGGATTATTGAGGAGGCGGGTAGATCTGAATCGGAGGTTCGAATTGGAAATGGGATTTTCCAAGATCGAAAGATTGAAGATGGAATATCGCGATTCTATTTAAAATTGGGATCGGAAGAGATGATCGAGGGTATAAGGAAAACGAAGATTTGGATTTGGCGACAACTAAGGAGTACGAGGATTTTAATTTTGATTTCGATCACCATCAAGATGAAATCGAATCAAGATGAAGGTATTATTTTTCTTTCCGTAAATTTGATCAATCTGAGATTTAGAGATACGGAGAGATTCCGAACAGAGGACTATAAGGAAAGTTGTAATGTGACAACACGAGAAAAAGGGGAATGGAGAAGGAGATTACGGTTAATGGGATTTTTAAGGGAGCTTGATTTGATTAACATGAATCAAAGAGGATATCGAGCAATTAAGGAAATTTGTGGGAGCCGTGGGATGCGAGTTTGGGATCAGTATAAAAGGAATATGGGGTCCTATACTTGGAACATATATTGTGCAACTTTCTCTTGTGCTTTTGATAAAGATCACAGCTTTATTGGTTTTCTTTTGGCAATGACACAGAGTCAGCTATTGGGTAATGTGGGAGAGGGGAAGAATGGAGAAGGAACATGAATCCAGAGGAACAGGAGATGGCTCTCATCTCGAACCTCCCGAAGATATGGAAATTGGAAGAGAGGGTCGTTGGCTCGGATCTGGGTTTTGGGAAGTTCCAGTTTGACTTCGACAAGGTGGAGGATTTGGAAGGAATTCTTAAGCTTCAACCTTTCCATTTCGATTACTGGATGTTGTCTTTGGCGCGTTGGCAACCTAAGAAGTCAATACTCTTCCCGTCAGAGATAACTTTCTGGGTTCGAATCATAGGAGTTCCGGGAGAATTCAAAACAGTACCCACTTTCGAGAGTATTGGGGATGCCTTAGGAAGGACGGTGGCAGTAGACTTGGATCACTCGCGTGTGCAAGTGGTGGTTGATGCTTTTAAGGAGCTTTGTTTCGAAACAACGGCTGACTTCACGGGTGGGGAGTTCTATGATGGTGAGGAAGCCCCGGTTTCGCTGCGGTACGAGAAGCTATTTGGCTATTGTCAGGTTTGTGGTTGTTTGTGCCACAAAGATGAACTCTGCCCCTTACACTAATAAGAATCCAGAAAAGAAACATGAAGGAAGAGAAGGGAATGGTGCTTGGTATGATGGTGGGAAGTACGATGATCGCGCAAGAAGTTATAAAGGTGTAGTTATCAATGGAAATCAGGTTCAACAGAATAAAGAATGAGAGAGCCGGGAGTATTATAGCAAGGGCAAGGGTAAGATGGGGGAGGAAGCAGACTCTAAATGGACGAAGGTGGCAGAGAGAGGAAGTAAGAGAGCCTACACTAATAGTGGAACTCATAGAGGTGATGGGGAAGCTTTGCGGTACAGAACTGCGAGGAAAGAGGACTTTAGGTCTGGCGCCTCAAGTGGACAAACTCGACCATCTACAGGGCAGAATAGGGAGCAACAGCCTCAGCATGGTGCTCATGAGGAAGCTCGCGAGGAGGGTGAGATCAGATCCGTAGAAGAGTGTCGCAACACGCTACCTTCCCAAGCGTTTCAAGTTGAGCTGGCTAAAACTCAGGCTGAGGGAACGAAAGTCATTTTGGATCCTATTGATGTTGACCAAGGTCTGGCTGTGGTACATGATATGCAGGAGGATCAGGTTGGTTTAGAGCAGGAGGATCAGGTTCATTTAGAGGAGGAGGATGTTATGGATATGGATGAGATTAAGACTCATTTACTTGAGAATGGGATAGATATGGATGCAAAGGATTTCATGGAGAAGTTATCATAGGAGGAAATTGAGGAGGAGGGCAAGGAACAGGAAGATGAGAGTAACGCTCAAGACACAGATGAAGTGGTAGTTGTGGATGATGTGCAAGGCAAGCTTGGAGGAGATGCAGTGAAGAAGCATGGCTTGCGCAAGAGGTTGTTCAAGTCTTCAAGCAGCACTATGGGAAGCACAAAAATGAGAGTGTTTAATGCGCTTGCGTCCCCACGAAAGCGAGCTGCAGCAAAGCCAGGAGCACGACAGGGAGATACCGGTAAGCATGTGGAGAGTAAGGGTGTTTCCAACCCGAAAATTGGGAATCAGAGGGTCTGATTTTTGGATAGAGTCTTTTTTTTTTGTGTGCACAAACTACTTCATTTAAATTAAGGGTTCGTTACAAAAGCTTTCAAGGTTTGCTTTGCCACCATATCAGCAGCCATTACAGAGCTTCTGTTTACCCAATGAAAAGAAACTGAACTAAAACATTCCGATAGAGTTCTAATATCCGAGAGGATTCCATGCAAATCTGAGATGTTTGAACCCTCTTGTATTGCTGTCACCAATATCTTCGAGTCCGATTCAAAGGAGATTTGCTTGTAATCCCATAAAAGTGCCTGCTCCATTGCTGTAAGCATAGCTAGACCCTCCGCCACGAGGGATAGAGTCTTTCTTCAAGAGTTTTTAAGCAGGCAGGGCCTGTCTTATGTTTCTTTTTGTCTTCTGGTTTTAATAAGCTCTACGAGCATTTGCATCTTTTTGGTTTCTAAAAGTAGTAAGAGGTTGGTCTTACTTGCGTTGTTATGGCTAGTGATAAGGTCTTTCTTTGAGGTTAAGAAATGGAATAATAAAATAATCTTGTGTTATGGGTTTGGTTGCTTAATTATGGTAATGTGCTTATGCTTGCGATTTGAGTATATATATGGCTGTGGGAGTCGAATATGGGATATTGGTATAGTAGGTATGGCAAGGAATAAGAGATATAGTAGTCTAGGGGTGGGAAGGAATAGTCTGGTGAGCTTGATAGGTTGCAGGAATCTTTTAATTCAGTGGTGGCATATCACGTTAGGAGATTGTGTTTTTCTTTTGTTGGCATTTGTGATTATGGATTATCCCATAGTTTCCGTTTGCTGTTGCTGGGGTAGAGTAAGCTCTATTTATATTATATATGTTCCATGCTCGGGGAAGTATTGGTGTATCAGATATGGTGCTGCAGATTTTTTTGTAAAGAATAGCTTGAGGGGTGTGGACTGGCCTTTTATATATGTCATGGTGCGAGAGGTTTTTGGGTTATTGGTATCATTAAACCAGGATCAGTCACAGTTACGATGGAAGGGATTATATTGTTATATATATGCGATGCGAGGCGATGGGTTTCTCCCACACCAAGGTGATAGTGGGGAATGGTATTTTGGTCAAATAAACTGGCTAGAAAAAGAAATTGGTAGCGATGATAGAGTGTTTTGCTCGAGGCATATAGTGTGTGACTTTGGTCGTATCCTAGATCGTATATTTTATTTAATTTATGGTATAGGTTTTGCATTAATATGGAGACTAAATGTTAAAAACCGTTTTGTCTTCGTGGCATCATTTTGGTTGTTTTTGGCATGGTTAAGATTACAAAGAAAGGAAGATATTTGGACAGTGGAAATAGGGTATCATTACACCCATCTAATCGGCTCTTCAGAGCACACAAACAACAATTTTTTTAAATGTGGATTCTGAGTTAGAATTGCCGAGGAATGGGAAGCAAGTGGATTTTAAGTTATTTGAGTGAGATAAGGTATAAACATAAACCGGATTTTTTGTTTTTAGCAGAAACAAAGCATGATTCAGAGTTTGTTCAAAAATGGCAAGCTCATTTTGGATTTGATAATTTGGTCACCATAGACCCGGTGGGGAGAAGTGGAGGATTAGCGCTTTTCTATAATAATGAGTATCAGGTACAGGTTTTATATTCTAGTAACCGGATGATTGATGTGGAAGCGGAAGCTCTGGGCAAAAAGGTCTATCTTACCTTTGTATATGGAGATCCAGTTCAAAAATTGCGGGAACAAGTGTGGGAACGGTTAACTAGATATGGCTTGGCGCGAACTGACCCTTGGTTCATTATTGGTGATCTTAATGAGATTACTAGAAATCATGAAAAAGATGGAAGGTCTATAAGGAGTGCGGATTTTTTTATTCCTTTCAATAATATGATAAGAAATAGTGGTCTACTAGAATTCCCGGCTAAGGGGAATAAAATGTCATGGCAAGGGCGAAGAGGAAAAGGGAAAGGGGCAGTGATGGTTAGATGTCGCCTAGACCGGGCCCTAGCAAACAAAGAGTGGCATACTCTATTTCCATGTTCCTTTACAGAGTATAGAAATCATGAAAAAGATGGAAGGTCTATAAGGAGTGCGGATTTTTTTATTCCTTTCAATAATATGATAAGAAATAGTGGTCTACTAGAATTCCCGGCTAAGGGGAATAAAATGTCATGGCAAGGGCGAAGAGGAAAAGGGAAAGGGGCAGTGATGGTTAGATGTCGCCTAGACCGGGCCCTAGCAAACAAAGAGTGGCATACTCTATTTCCATGTTCCTTTACAGAGTATCTTGGGTTGGTGGCTTCAGATCATCGTCCAGTGGTGGCTTATATAGAAGATAAAGTCCCCAGGAGGAAAGGACAATTTCGGTTAGATAAGAGATGGATTGGACAAGCGGGTCTTCTGGAATCAATTACAATGGGCTGGATAGACCATAATGAAGCAAGAGCAGGAGGGGGCGCAGAGAGTATAGTGGCAAAAATTAGTAATTGTCGTCATGAAATTGCTAAATGGCGGAAAAATAATCCACCTTATGGTAAGGAAAAAATAAATGAGTTACAACAAGCACTTGAAGAGATACAAACATATAATACCAAGACTCAAGAAGATATTCTGGAGGTTTCTAGGAAATTACAGGATGCATATAAGGATGAAGAAGAGTATTGGCATCAAAAAAGTAGGAACATGTGGTATTCATCTGGGGATCTTAATACAAAATTTTATCATGCTTTAACTAAGCAACGGAGGGTTCGTAATAGGATTGTTGGATTACATGATGATAATGGGAATTGGATTACAGAGGATAATGGAGTGGAAAAAGGTGGCAGTGGATTATTTTGAGGACCTATTTAGTATCACCTCTCCATCGGAATTTGATAGTTTCCTGACGGAGATTACACCGACCATCACCCCTCAGATGAATCAATGTTTGTTGAGGCTAGCAACGGAGGAGGAGGTTAAAGAGGCTCTATTTATGATGCACCCAGAAAAGGCGCCAGGTCCGGATGGCATGACATCACTATTCTTCCAACATTCTTGGCATGTTATTAAGAAAGATTTGGTAGAGATGGTGAATAATTTTCTGGTTTCGGGGGCAATGGATGCACGACTAAATATTACTAATATATGTATGATACCAAAAACGGAGAGACCTACAAAGATGACGGAATTGAGACCAATCAGTCTCTGTAATGTAGGATATAAAATCATTTCCAAGGTCTTGTGTCAGCGATTGAAAATCACTCTTCCTTTACTCATATCAGAGACTCAATCGGCTTTTGTGGCAGTAAGGTTGATTTCTGATAATATTCTTATCGCCCAGGAAATGTTTCATGGATTGCGGACTAATAAAGCATGCCAGAGAAACTATATGGCAACTAAAACAGATATGAGCAAAACATATGATAGAGTAGAATGAGATTTTATTGAGGCTTTATTGAAGAAAATGAGTTTTGATCTTCATTGGATTAAATTGATGATGAAATGCATTTCATCGGTTCAATATCGGGTTCTTATAAATGGTCAACTCCGTGGCCTCATTGTTCCACATAGAGGTCTACGTCAAGGAGATCCTTTATCGCCTTATTTATTTATTCTCTGCACTGAGGCTTTAATTGCAAACATAAAAAAGGCAGAGAGAGAGAAACAAATTACAGGAATGAAGGTAGCTAGAGCTTGGCCATCGATTTCTCATTTGCTTTTTGCGGATGATAGTCTCTTCTTTTGTAAAGCTCAAAAGGAAGAGTGTCAAACCATCCTTAGGATTTTAACGGATTATGAGGCAGTCTCGGGCCAGCTAATAAATTTTGATAAATCTTCCATTCAATTTGGATATAAGATTGAAGAACCTGCCAGACAAGAATTAAGGGATATTTTGGGTATTCAGAATTTTGGAGGAATGGGATCATATCTTGGTCTTCCAGAAAATCTGGGGGGATCAAAGATTCAAGTTTTTAGTTTTGTTCAGGATCGTTTAAATAATTGAGTAAATGGGTGGACTTTCAAGTTTCTTACAAAAGGGGGAAAGGAAGTGATTATTAGGTCGGTGATCACGGCATTACCAAATCATTCGATGTCCTGTTATCGATTACCTAAAGCAACGGTGAAAAAACTGACAAGTGCGGTATCACAATTTTGGTGGAGCCCAGGGAGAAGCACAAGAGGGATGCACTGGAAATCATGGGACAAGGTATATGCAGATAAGGAGGAAGGTGGCTTAGGTTTTAAAGATATCACTGATTTCAATACAGCGATGCTTGGTAAACAGTTATGGCGTCTGATAGAGAAGCCAAATAATTTATTTTCTCGAGTCTTCAAAGGTCGGTATTATAGGAATGCTTCACCCTTGGAACCGATTCGCTCATATTCTCCGTCATATGGCTGGCGGAGTATTGTTTCTGCTAGATCTCCGGTTAGCAAAGGACTAATCAAAAGGGTGGGATCAGGATCTTCTATATCAGTATGGAATGACCCTTGGCTCCCAACCACTCGCCCGAGTAGAGATGGATGGCAATTTACAAAAAATGGAAAATATACGGTTAAATCAGGATATCAGGTAGAACGGATTTATCCAGATAGAGAAAGACCACCATTACTGATTGGTCCTACAGTTGATGTTTTAAAGGCTCACTGCTGGAAAATATGGTGCCCACCAAAGTTAAAACATTTCCTATGACAATTAGTAACATGATGCATAGCAGTGCGAAGAATTTACAGGCAAGGGGATTTAAGGGGATATTTGTTGTACCCGATGTGGAGCTCCTGAGGAATCGATAAATCATGTATTTTTTGAATGTCCTCCAGCTCTCCAGGTTTGGGCTCTTTCGAAGATACCATCAAACCCAGTCTATTTTCCAACAAGTTCCCTATTCACAAATATGGATCATCTATTCTGGAGAGTTCTCCCGCAGATGGAAGATCACCAGTTTGCATGGATTCTATGGTATATTTGGAAAGTTAGGAATAATAAAGTTTCCAGCAACTTGGATATAGATCCTATGGATACGATTAAATTGGCGGAAACAGAATCAACATTATGGACTGAGGCACAAGTAGTAAATGACCAGAGGACGCCAACACCAAGAATAGATATGGTATTGCCGCCGATCCCAGGAAGATGGTGTTTTACGGATGGCTCGTGGAAGGAGGGTGCTAGGTTTTCAGGACAAGGTTGGCTTAGTACTTTGGAAGGTTTTGATGGATTGCTGGGGGCGAGGAATGTAAGGGCTAGTCTTTCGCCTCTTCATGCGGAGATGGAAGCACTTTTATAGGCAATGGAATGCATGAGGAACTTACGTCAATTTCAGGTTACGTTTGCAACAGATTGTTCTCAATTGGCGAAGATGGTTTGAGAACCAGAAGAATGACCAGCTTTTGCAACTTATTTGGAAGATATCAAGACCCTGAAAGAGAGTTTCACTCGATCGGAGATCATCTATGTACCACAGAGGCAAAATTCAAAGGCGGATAGTCTAGCACGCAGTGCAAGAAAACAACCGTCTTTAGTCGTTCACATGGATGCAGATCACCCGGTTTGGTTCACAGAGTCAATATGAGTCTGTATTGTTGATGACAAAAAAAAAACAATTTATATTCAAATGTTATGGCAATTTTTTTAATTTAATTTAAACTTAAACAAATACGCCCGGGAAAAGCCCCTAGTCAATACACAATACTAAAAGGCAAATATAAACCATCTAGAGATGTCGACGTCGGATTGAAAAATCAGCCAATTAAATTCGTCTTTACTGCCATGTCATCTGGGGGCCAGTCAACAAAGAAACCCTAGGACTCACTCATCGACTTCGTCTTCTCTGTTTTCTCTTCATCACAACTCCGTTACAGAGTCTCATCTGCTCTCAATCAATGGTGTTGTTCAATACACTTTTCATGGATTTGTTTCGCCTCCCTCTCTTTCTCCTTCTTTATAAACCACTTCGTATTTACTTGCTTCTTTTCAATCCCGAAAACTCCTCTGAAAAAGTTCAAACAATGACGATGAAACCAACCTCAAATGAATTTTTATCAGTAAAAGCAGATGGATCGCTGGTTGTGCGGCTGTGCGATTGTTTGCGCGAAAATATTGATTTTCTTTCCTGCGTTTGCTGATTCCTGGCACAATTCATTTTCATCCTTAGGATGAGTCCCCTGTTCGTTTTATCAACGCTGCGACAAGCCGCGGCAGCTCAAAATCATCTCTTCAGTTGCGGCAAACACGTGACTCGCCGATTTGTAGGCCGTTCGTTGTAGATCCACCATTGAAGTGTGTCTCTTCAGATTCGGGAATCTTGGAATGTGAAGAAATCCAGTGAATTTATGGAAAATTAATTCCGGTAAGCAAACACATGACCACCTTCCAATTTTTCATGAAGATTTTTGACCACCTTCCAATTTCATGAAGATTTTTATACTTTACAATTCATAGAAAAGTAGTCTACTTTTGTTTCTTTCACTTTTCATTTCATCTGTTTGAAACCTAGAATACATGCCTAGACAGGCCTTGTCTGAACTCTTTCATTCTTCTCTCTTCCATGGATCTGTTTCTTAAAATGATAGCACTTCATTACTGAGCTTGGAAGCTGTCTGTTCTTCTGTAGACGCCAAGCCGTCAATAAAGCATAAATCTTTGCTAATATTGTCAAATCAATTGATGAATGGTTATAAAGGTATAGTTTTTATTTTTGTTGTTATTGCAGTTACTTTGTCGAAGACAAAAAGAAAGGAAGGGAGGGAGCACAAGGAGAGTGTTGTTAATTGAAACAGAGAGGCTGTCAAGAAATATAATTCTGAATATGCTTTCTCTTTTGAAAACATGAGAAATATCAAATTCAAGGAGTTCAGACAACAATATAGGCACAATGGAAGGTCGGTTTCTTTGTTGTTGTTTTTTTAACTATGAATAAATGGGTGTTGCTTGAATGTAATTGAGATTAATATATGTACATTAAGTCTTTGATTTGTAGTTTGGTTCTTATTGGTTCAGGCTCAAACAAAGTGATGCAGGTTGTCTTGGTCATTCTGCTTCTGATGAAATCCGTCATGCCATCTTTAGAGCCTCAAGGTTGTGTACTATGTTTCTTAAAGTTGTATTATACTTGGTCTAAACTGTTGTCTGATGCGTTTTTGCATATGTTTTGGAATGTTTTTGAAGCTGCTTTATGGTGATGCTGGACTTCTTATTGCAGATATGCCAAATGAAGAGGTTGAAAAGGTATCATCTCTCTCCCGCAGTCCTCTTTTTTACAAAGCAACAATGAAGGACTTATGCTGTATCCATCTCTCTCTTGGCTTTCCCGTATCTTCAAAATTCTTCTTTTGGTTATTATCGCAGCTTATTTAACGCGACAGTTTATTTAACGCGATGACTTATTTAACGCTTCTGAAAGTTCAGAATTTTCAAGGACTAGAAGCACTGCAGTAGAAACGGCTTGTGAGTAAAACTATTGCAAGCTTGACTGTGTTTATCTTCATTACTGATTAACTCTATTTTGGTACAAATGATTGATCAGGTTGAGTATTGCAGGTTGGCTTTTCCTGATACTACTTCTGGAACACACTTCTATTTTGACAATGAATGTCTCACCGGCCAGAGTTTTCTGCAGCGTAAGAGATTCCATACTAACTGTTGTTTATGAAATCTGATACACCCTGTTCTCCAAAGACGGTTTAATTTTTTTTAGTAGTTTACCTGGATCTGATGATGGTTAGAGCTTCACATCTTCCAAGTATGGAGATGTGCAAAAAATTGAAACAGTTACTCTTGCTGAACTGAACAATTACGTACTGAACTCTCCACCGCAGGTTCGTCCACTTAGTTCGTTTTATAGCTATATGTTTTGATTCTCTGAAATCATCAAGACAGTCCGGTGGACCCAACAGCACAAGCTCCTCAAACTTCTGCTCCCAAGAAAGTTCTGATGCCCAAGAAGACCCATTGCATTTAAGAGATCCAACGCAGGAGTTTATGTGTTATAAACAGAGGTTGCGGTCCCATTAGCTATCTAGAATTTTAAGTATGAGTCCAATAATAAAGTAGTACTTTCCGTTCTCACCGAACCCAGCGTAATCTGGTTATTTTCTTATTACGGTTTAGTTTTGGTTTCAAATTTTTTGTTTCAATGGTATCAATTTTTTTTACAGCCGAAGGTATAAATCTTAAGACTTTAAAATGAAGATAAGTGTACCTCATGTTGTAAGATGAATTATTAAACAGCACAATTAACAGACAGATTAGAATGACCCTATTTAGTTTTACCAGTGTGACTTGATTCATAAATTGAATTTAAACTCCTGTTGAGTTGCACAGAAAACTATCATCCACGCATTGGCATCTTACATCAAGCAAAGCCTGCGCAATTGTACATCGTCAATCGTAAACATTGAAACCATGTCTAGATTTAATTTTCAATACCTCAATACACTTGGGAATGCAGAGCTGAACTGACATAGCAGATTTCTTGAGATCAACGTATCTATCTCCAAACATAAGTTAAGAGTTTTGTGGAAAAATGTTTTATTACTTTCCACATGACTTCCGATCATTACAAGGTTTATTAAGAACTTTTTTTTGAGGCTATAAGCATTTAATGGTGTCTACATATGATTTAAAATAACTAATTAAAAAAAAAGTTAAATTTCTTAAAATAATACCATTTTACAAAAAGGTTTTCAATCAAAAATATCCTAACATTTGAGTTTAGAGTTTAGTATTCAAGGGGTGAGGTTGAATTTATAAACTTTTATAAATAATTCTTAAATATTTAGTTTCTTATTGTCTAACAAAAAACTATTTAAAGTCCATTAAATTTCATAAAATATTATTGTGATATTAAATTAAAATTAAAGTATTATATTTATTAATATTACAATTATTAAAATTAAACTCATACTTGATTTTTTTGATTTTACAATGATGAACTTAAAAGCCATGTATGTACAAAAGTGAACAATAAATATATAAAATCATATATCCATTATGAGTCTTTGCAGAAAAAAATCAAAACTAAACAAAACAACAATTAGTTCCGCACAAATTAACATAGTTTAAATATATTTAAAACCACAAAAATTAAATCTGTGAATTAAATAAAAAACTTAATCAATGTAAAAATTTGAAAATAGTGGTAAAAATAGTTAGAATTAAAATTAAGCAACATATGAAAAACTGATTAATAGTTGTATCAATTCCTTATTGAAAATTAATTATTTATACATATTATCTATCAAAAATATACACTCCCTAAAATAACCACAACCAACAAACAAAATAATGAATAGCGCACCAATCTATAGATTATTTCAACATCATTCACTCATAAACTCTATAAAATATAACATTTTGTAACAAAACACCAAAATTCAAAAAACTAACACAGACAAACATAAAATATAACCATTAAAATCATGAACTATTTTATAGAAAAACACAAAATCATGAATACTACATCCAACCATAGTTAAATAATATCACATATCGATTCATAAAAAATATATAAATAACATTTTATTTTAATAAACAAAAAATATCCAAAAATAATTAAAAGACCTTTGATAAGAAACGACAGTTAATCAACCAATTACTATTTTGTCCTAACAGATATGTCACACTTTATACGAAAAGATGATACCAGTATAAGAAAAACAACCAATCATAAGTTAACAATTAAAAATAATAAATAAATATAAAAATGAACTAAATACTATATGATGACAAAAATAACTAAATATCATATTAATATAATTTAGAATATATTTTATATATTTCTAATTCATTTTACTTTACAAATTCTTAAAATCTGATTTAATAGATTCAATGATACACAATCAAACATATTAAAATGGTTGTAGATATTCCAGAATTCAAAAACTGATTTCACATTAGCAACTTAATCTATAATATTGTTTTAATGCATTATTTGAGAATTGTGTTCTTCCTATTCATTCATTTACGATATAATTATGTCTTTTTCAAATAAGATAATCTAAAGAGCCAACAAAATAACAAAAAAATGCAAATTAGTTATACAAAATTTTAAATATAATATAGTATAAAATGCAATAGTTCAAATACACATAAAATGATAAATTTTCAATAAATAATCCGGGTGTAACCCGGTGAGAATCTCTAGTATCTATAATTTGTCTCCACTAAAATGAAATTATAAAATCCGGCCATCCTGGAAATTGAGTGATGCTAATATAATAGAATAAACTTTGCCTAAAACTACCAAAACTCCAAGACCCATAAATAAACCTAAGTCTTCGATGGCTTCAATTCTAACACAAACCACACAAACCATAAATAGTTTTCACCAAGGGCTTTATCCATATGGGGAAACACAAGAACGAGAAGGAGGAGAAAGAGAAGCATGGAAGATACTTTAGAAGATGTCATCTTAGTATTGTCTCTTAATTTACTGATGAGTGATGATCAGTATGACTCATTCGTGAAGATGTCATCTGTCGATAGAGAAAGTGGCAAAAAGAAAATTTTTAATGAAAGGAATGAGAAGATGTTTTGATAAGACATTCTGTATTTTATAAATGATATTTTCAAGTAGTTATAAATATTATTTAATAGTAATAAATAAACAGAATATAATTGCAAAAGATTATTTGATAGTAATGTTTTGTTTAAGAATATTTATAATTAGTTTTAAAAAAGGAGGATTACTATTAAATAATATTTATAATTACTTTTTAAAATAATTGTTTTTGTTATCATGAACACAAGTCAAAATCTTAAATATATAATTTTCATTGTGTGACAATCATGTTAATTAATAACTTTTAATACTAAAATTTATATAATATGATATATGGATTATCACTAAAAAGATAATTTGTTTTTATCCAGTGTTTGAATTTTAATTTTTTCGTTTGTAATAATTTTACATTTAAAAACTATACACCTTTTTTTGTTGACCATGACATTTCAAAAATGATGATTAAAAAAATGTTGAAATTTGAATTTTGGTTGTTCAATTCTGACAACAAAACTAGCAATGAAAACATATAGAAAGATGAATGACACAATTAGCGTGCAACTTTTCTCACTTTGAAAACATAGCTTGAATCGTCATCTTTGGTATTTCAGCATCAACACCATGGAACCCCCGATAAACACTTCTGTTTACTAATATCTTCACGAGGCCACCATCAAGATCGTGGATCATTAATGCGGGTTTCAACGATCATTCAAATTGCTCTAAACCGCTTCAAACCACTCTAAACCTCATAAATTCAAAAGCTGATTCCAATTAGCGTTTGCGATTGCGGGCAATTGCAGGAGGGTAATTTTTTTTTTTAACAATATATATAAAAAAGTAAAAATATTTAATAAAAATTTTAAAATTGAAATTATGAAAATACTAAATATATCTAATATATTTAATTAATATTATAAAATTTTATAATAAAAATAATTTCAATAATTTTTTTAAATTAAAATTATAACTTTCTAAATATAAATTTTATATTTATTATAATTTTATGATTTTTGATATTTTTACAATTATATTAAATATAAATATTGTTAACTTATTTTTTTGACTGTTACCGCATTTGATAGTTAACCAGTCATAAGCCTACTGTAAAGATACCAATTTTTAACCACATTACCAGCCGTATAAATCTTTTAAAACCGTTAGAAACCACAACCGTCTGCATCTGGAAACTCTCGCAACCCCAACCGCTTCGTTTGAACCAGTGAGACCCTAAGTCCTTTTTCAAAGAAAAAAGGATCGTGGAGCACCGCATTTTGAGACTCCCACCTCTATGCATTAAAGAAGACCTATTCTTCCATTGTCTTAACTAAGGATGGGCAAAAAAAAAAAAACCGAACCGAGTTAAACCGGACCAATCGAACCCAAACCGATTCAAACCGAACCAAAGTCTATTTCAAACCGAACCAAAGTCTATTTCAAACCATTCGGTTGAATATTTTCCCAACCAGAATGGTTTAACCGAACCGAACCGAGAAACCAATGTGTTTTTATAATTATTTAAATTAAAAATATTAGTACTACCAATATACTAAAATTCTAATGCTAAACAACATATTTTCCATTTTTTATTGATTACCGTATATGATGATATTTACCACGAGTCTTGTGACCGACTGTTGGTGTATGAATCTGGTCTCCTCCGTCATGAAGATCAAACTACCCATTTGGTTTAAAGGCCTTGACAGACGACGTGTCTTGACTTTGCCGAGATCGTGTCCTTGTTAAACATAGGCGAGTTTTGAGCATCTTACAAACACATCGTTTATGATATTGCTAAAGTTTAAGCCAAAGCAAAAGCTTATTATTACCAAAAAAGGAGTGTTAATCTTTAACGTCTAATTTTACGAACTCAGTAGTATTATATAGTCAAGCAAATTAATTTGGGTTATTCACTAGTCAATTAAAAATCTAAGATATTGAAATTCTAATTTAATAATTTATCTATAATATATATGAGTGAAATGAAATATGATAAAATCCTGGAATAATATCTATAATTTATCTATAGTATCTGCTCCACTAAAATAAAATGATAATATCCTGCCATCCTGGAAATTGAGTGATGCTAATATAATAGAATAAACTTTGCCTAAAACTACCAAAACTTCAAGACCCATAAGTGAAATCTAAGTCTTCGATGGCTTCTACTCTAACACAAACCACACAAACCATAAATAGTTTCCACCTCTTCATTCTATATAAGCATACGAATGAGTCATACTGATCATCATTCATTAGTAAATTAAGATACAATACTAAGATGGCATCTTCTAAAGTATCTTCCATGCTTCTCTTTCTCCTCCTTCTCGTTCTTGTGTTTCCCCATATGGATAAAGCCCTTGGTGAAGAAAGACAGCTCCACGAACTTAGTTAGTCTTTTTGTCTTTAAATATATAAAGTCATAGCTATTTACTCTATTATTTTGATCTATTTAGAAATGTTTTGAACTTTTTTTTTCTTTAATTTAGCTTGGTTTTAGTTCACAACTAACTATATCACATTAATTTTTATAAACAGAAGATAAACCATTGTAGTTTTGTTTCCTGTCTTGTTTCGTTCAGACCGAAGTTTATTGTGATAGATGACAAAATAAAACAATATATATATGTATTTAAGTTGGGATTATGCGAATTGATAGACAAATGTCCACTTTACCAAAACTTGGCGTTGTAGTAATTAATTCGTTAAGTGGTTTTGGTGTAGAAGGCACAGAGCATCCCGATCAACTGATGACGGTTGGAAGGAGCCTTCTCTTTCGCATCCCTCCATGCCCACCGTCCTTATGTAAGCCTCGTCCGATAAGAATTCCTCCCCGACTTCGTACACCTCCACCCCCTCCACGGCATTGAAGGTTTCCAAAAGGCAAAAACACATGGATCCCAAAATATTTGGATGAAAATATATTTTCGTAATTCCTCACTATAAATGTAATTCTGAAATTTTCTTTCAAAATAAAGAGATCATGCCACTCGGGATGATGGTATGATGATATGTTGTTGTAAGTTTTAAGCTATTGTATGATGATATATTTGTTGATATTGTGTCGATAGAGAAAGTGGCAAAAAAGAAAAA
>NC_027753.1:32725697-32729603 GCF_000695525.1 Brassica oleracea var. oleracea
TTTTTTTTTCATTTTCATATTATTTACTTCAGTTTACTTTTATTATTCTATAACTTTTATGTACTCTAGAACCAGTATAATTATAATAAAATATGATGATATAACTTATAAATAATAAAACAACTATTGTTTATCGACCATAATAAGCTTATCGTTATCCCAAATTGGATCATTTTATTTCCATTAATCTGTACATCAAACGTTACTTCTTTTAATCTATATATACATGTCACTATTACTTTTACCTTTTCAATTTATATCTTAAAATTTATAATTATTTTAATTTATTCGCCCTGCGCCCAGGTCATCACCTAGTATATATCTATTTAAGTTGGGATTATGCGAATTGATAGACAAATGTCCACTTTACCAAAACTTGGCGTTGTAGTAATTAATTCGTTAAGTGGTTTTGGTGTAGAAGGCACAGAGCATCCCGATCAACTGATGACGGTTGGAAGGAGCCTTCTCTTTCGCATCCCTCCATGCCCACCGTCCTTATGTAAGCCTCGTCCGATAAGAATTCCTCCCCGACTTCGTACACCTCCACCCCCTCCACGGCATTGAAGGTTTCCAAAAGGCAAAAACACATGGATCCCAAAATATTTGGATGAAAATATATTTTCGTAATTCCTCACTATAAATGTAATTCTGAAATTTTCTTTCAAAATAAAAAGATCATGCCACTCGGGATGATGGTATGATGATATGTTGTTGTAAGCTATTGTATGATGGTATATTTGTTGATATTATTCAACGTAAATAAATATAGTTTATGGATTTGTGTCGATAGAGAAACTGGAAAGAAAGAAAATTTTTAAAAGAAAGAAATGAGAAGATGTTTGATACGACATTCTATATTTTACAAATGATATTTTCAAGTAATTATAAATATTATTCAATATATAGTAATATACTAATATATAAACAAAATATAATTGCAAAAAAATTTGATAGTAATTTTTCTTTTACTAATATTTATAATTATTTTTTAAAAGAAGCCTTACTATTAAATAATATTTATGATTATTTTTTTTTAAAAAAAAATTTTGACGAAAAATCCCGTTTTGTGGTATTGACGTGAAATCACAGTTTTACGGTTTTAGCGGGAAATCTCAATTTTACGGTTTCAGCGGGAAATCTCAGTTTTACGGTTTTGGCGGGAAATCTAAATTTTGCGGTTTTGGCGGAAAATCTCGTTTTTGCGGTTTTGGCGGAAAACCTCATTTTTGCAGTTTTGACAAAAAATCTCATTTTAACGGTTTTGGCGGGAAATCTCCTTTTTGCGGTTTTAATGAGAAATCATGTTTTTGTGGTTTTGGCAGAAAATCTCATTTTGCGGTTTTGGCGAGAAACCACATTTTGTGGTTTTGTCGAGAAATCATGTTTTGTGGTTTTGGCGGGAAATCTTGTTTTTGTGGTTTTGACAAAAAAATCATGTTTTGTTGTTTTGGCAGGAATTCTCGTTTTTGCGGTTTTGGCAAAAAATCATGTTTTGTGGTTTTGGCTAGAAATCTTGTTTTTGCAGTTTTAGTGAGAACTCACGTTTTTACGGTTTTTGGCGAAAAATCTTGTTTTTGCGGTTTTAGCAAGAAATCAAGTTTTTGCGGTTTTTGACAAGAAAACTAAATTTTACGGAAAACTCAGTTTTACGGGTTTAGCTAGAAATCTCGTTCTATGGTTTTAGCAAAGAATTTTATTTTTGCAGTTTTGACAAAAAAAAACTCAATTTTCAAATTTTCTAAGTAAAAATCATTTTTGAAGTTTTAACCATAGATTAATCTTTTTTGTTTACAAAAGTTTTTTTTTATCTAAAAGGGGTAACCCCGTAAAAACCCTGTACTTCATTGACCCAACCCTAAACATGCCTAACACTACAAGAAAACGTGGGAGTAACGACTATGATTTACGACTACAAATGTGTAGTCGTAATTTACCTTCGACTTTACGACTAAGTTACGACTACCGGAAAGTTCGTCGTAACTTAGACGTAACCTTGTTACTAAAAGTTTTTGTCGCAAATTGGTCGTAAATTAACTTCGTGTTTACGACTACACTTTCAAGTAGTCGTAAAGTAGTTGTAAATGTGCTACTAATAAACATCGAAAATCTACCATCTGATTAACGACCAATTTACGAGGAATGCAGTTGCACATTGGTGGTTAAGTTATTATCGGATGTAAATTCGTTGTAACATCGTTACCCACCAAAATTGAAATTTCCCTATAAATATGATCTTCTCCCTCATTCTTAAGATGCACAAAAAAAAACGAGAAAGAGTAAAAAAAAAGCCTAGAAATATCTATGAGCTTCGGAGTTGGATGTATGCGCATAAAGATTCAAGCGGAAGAGTAACAAAAGAATTTCTCAACGGAGCAGAGATGTTCATGTACCACGCCGGACAGACATCTCTCACACTAGAAACGGATAAAATGTTCTGTCTCTGTCGTAAATGCAACAATAGCAAGTTTGCTGCTAGTGAAACGGTTTGGAAACATATAGTAAATTGAGGATTTACTCCACATTACTATATCTGGTTTAACCACGGAGAAGCTGATAATATGAATGAAGCTAGTAGTAGTAATCAGGTTGAAAATGTTCGTAACAGAGAGGAACCACATTTACCTTCTGAAAGTTGTAACCTTCAAGAGGATCATATGGTAGATCATGATAGGATGCATGATATGGTTACAGATGCATTTCGTGAAACAATATCAGTAATAGAGGAGGTAGAAAATGTAGAGGGGCCTAATTTGGATGCAAAAAGATTTTATGAAATGCTAGCAGCAGCTAATGAGCCAATTTATGAAGGTTGTAGAGAAGGTCTTTCTAAATTATCATTGGCAGCTAGGATGATGAATATCAAAACTGATCATAACTTACCTGAAGTTTGTATGGATGCATGGGCTGAGTTGTTTAAAGAGTATTTGATTGAAGATAATCAGTGTGCTGAGTCTTATTATGAGATTCAGAAACTGGTTCATAGCTTTGGTTTACCTTCGGAGATGATTGATGTGTGTATAGACAACTGTATGATATACTGGAGAGAAAATGCAGAATTGTTAGAGTGTAAATTTTGCAAGAAGCCACGATATAAACCGCAAGGACGTGGACGGAATAGGGTGCCGTACCAGCGGATGTGGTACTTACCTATCAAGGATAGACTGAAGAGATTATATCAATCTGAAAAGACGGCAGCAACGAGGAGATGGCATGCAGAACATACTGCAAGATCAATCATCCCTCTGATGCAAAAGCATGGAAACACTTGAATTCGGTGTACCCTGATTTAGCAAGCAACCCCCGCAACTTTTATCTTGGGCTCTGCACAGATGGCTTTAGTCCATTTGGAATGTCTGGAAGACAATATTCGCTTTGGCCAGTCTTCTTAACGCCATACAACCTTCCACCAGAGATGTGTATGGGAAAGGAATTGCTTTTCACGAGTATATTGATTCCTGGGCCAAAGCATCTGAAGAGGTCCCTTGATGTTTTTCTACATCCTTTGATAGAAGAATTGAAGGAATTATGGTCAACAGGCGTGCAGACATATGATTGTTCAACGAGAACAAACTTTACAATGCGAGCAGTTCTTTTGTGGACCATTAGTGACTTTCCTGCATACATGATGTTGTCAGGTTGGACGACGCATGGAAGGCTATCTTGTCCTTATTGTATGGGAAGCACAGACGCATTTCAGCTGAAAAATGGCAGGAAGACGTCCTGGTTTTACTGTCATCGGAGATTTCTTCCCATTAACCATCCGTACCGAAGGAACAAGAAATTGTTTTGGTCAAAAAGGGTTGTACGAGACACCGCTCCGCCATATTTATCTAAAGAGGAAATCGAGAAGGATATTGATTACTATGGTGCACAAGACACAGTCAAGAAAGGGGGTAATTGGCATAC
>NC_027753.1:32729779-32732221 GCF_000695525.1 Brassica oleracea var. oleracea
TGCATTATGTTCTAGGATTGAGCTGCATATTAGAAACGATGGGAAAATTCCGGTTTCCATTTTCAGATTATCAGCAGAAGAAAAAGCAGCGTTGTTCAAGTGGATGACATCAGATGTGAAGTTTTCTGATGGATATGTTTCAAATCTATCAAGATGTGTTTATCAGCAGGGGCAGAAGTTTTCAGGGATGAAGAGCCATGACTGTCATGTGTTTATGCAACGACTTCTACCATTTGCATTTGCGGAGTTGCTTCCAAAAAATGTTCACGAGGCACTTG
Organism: Brassica oleracea var. oleracea; assembly: GCF_000695525.1. Classification (NCBI taxonomy): domain Eukaryota; kingdom Viridiplantae; phylum Streptophyta; class Magnoliopsida; order Brassicales; family Brassicaceae; genus Brassica; species Brassica oleracea. Next base: position 32,730,058 of record NC_027753.1, read on the forward strand.
CAGGTAACAAATAAAGCTATTATTACTTCTTCTTGGAAAAAAACTTATGAAAAGTATTTTACGTTGGCTTGTACATTTGCAGGCATAGGAAATTTTTTCAGAGATCTTAGCGCACGCACCTTAACTGTAGATGTCATCAGACAACTTGATGAGAATATCCCGATCTTGATGTGCAACTTGGAGAAAATTTTTCCTCTGTCATTTTTTTACGTCATGGAACATTTAGTTGTCCATCTTCCGTACGAGGCATTGCTTCGTGGACCTGTTCATATCGGATGAATTATCCTTACGAGCGAGCCATGAAATATTTGAAAGGGAAAGCCAAAAATCTGGCTAGGGTGGAAGGTTCAATAGCTGCTGGGAGTTTGAATGAGGAAACATCTCACTTCACGTCGTACTACTTTGGGTCCCAAGTCCGAACATGGAAAACGACTACGAGAAGATATGATGATGGTGTTGTTATGCCGACATATATTGTTGAAGATGTTTCAGACATATTCTGTCAGATTGGACGTCTAAGTGGGAAATTGAAAGAAGTTTGGTGGTGGAGTGAAGATGATGCTCACAGTGCCCACGCATATATACTTCTTAACTGCGAGGAGATTGAGACATTTGAAAGGTAATTAAAATTAATTTGGCCGTTACATATTTTTACCACAAATATATATATATATATATAGTACTCTTTAATGATATATATATATATATATATATTGGCATAAAACATCGATTTTGTTGCCCAAGACCAAAAAGCTATACCAGGGATATCAACCAATGATCTCAACAAAAGGAAAGACCAACATTTTGTGAAGTGGTTGAAAACACAGGTATACACATCACAATATAATATTTAAGATTGATTATGAAGTTATATATTTATATATATATGTTGATGATCCAGGTTGATTATGATGATCCATTCTATCCTCAATGGTTTCATGAAATGATACAAGGTCCGATCGCTAAGGTAACCACAGCATCTATGTATTTCACCCGAGGCTACACTTTTCACACTTACGGATATGGAAGTCAGCGAGCAACAATGAACTATGGAGTATGTGTGAAACGTGAAACTGATTTCTATGGAATCTTACAAGAGATCATCGAAGTGGAGTTCTCCGGCCTGGTGAAGCTGAAATGCGTTCTCTTCAAATGTGACTGGTTTGACCCCACCGTCAATAGAGGTGTTCGGTATGGCAAGTTTGGAGTTGTTGATATAAATATTACACGGAGGTACAACAAATTTGAACCCTACATATTGGCATCTCAAGCAGACCAAGTTTGTTTTATTCCATATCTGAGGATTAGACAATCTGGAATATCTTGGTTAGCCGTTATAAAAGATACACCTCTGGGTCGAGTCTTGGCTGATGAACAACCGCCTTTACAAGAAGATACCGTAAATGAAGTAGAAGTACCAGAGCAAGCTACAAATGATATCTTACTTGTTGATCCATACAACCAGGGATATGAAGAACTTCCAGACGATGCAACAGACGAAGCCAACGAAGATGAATTTGAAGAAAATGATGAAGTGGATGTGATCGAGTTTCTATTGTATTATTGAACTCTTTGTATTACAAATAATATTTATATAACTTATCCGATCATGTTTGTTCAATTAGGATGTTTGAGGTTTGTGGTTTGGGGTTTGGGGTTTCGGTTTTAGGGTTAAAAAAAATCAAAGCTAATTAGTCGTAAACTACGACTCCGTTACGACTAGTTAGTTTAGGTTTGGAATTAGTTTAGGATGGAATTAGATTAGGATGGAGTTAGATTATGATCAAATTAGAATACGTTTAGATTATTTTTATATAATAAATTTGAATTGTTTATAACCATCTATTTTTCGAGTTTTTTTTTCTTCAGATTGACGATATTGCTATGGCCAGCGGTAGACAGAGACTTAGGAACCTTACGCCTAAAAACTCTTATGCGAGTAATGATATCTTGCATATTTCTATTGTTTTATCCATTCATCCATGTGCATTTTGATCATATAGATTAGGATTTAGCCATGTTTAGGTTGCATTTTGCATACATGAGTCCTTATCAGGTATTGGAGTACCACATGGAGTTCTTGGAGACACTTGGAGGCATTTGGAGCTCAAAAAGGAGTGTTTAGAGTGGTCATTGGGCGAGCAAGGCATGGGAGCGACCAGTC
>NC_027753.1:32733772-32734451 GCF_000695525.1 Brassica oleracea var. oleracea
TTCTCTTTGGGAGACAAGGCTCACACTTGGGAGAAAAACATCTCAAGTGATACTATCACAACTTGGGATGAATGCAAGAAGGCCTTCCTCAACAAGTTCTTCTCTGCTACAAGGACTGCAAACCTTAGAAATCAGATCTCTGGTTTTCAACAAAAAGGACTTGAAGGATTTTCAGAGGCATGGGAGAGATTCAGAACCTACTTGTCTCAATGTCCCCACCATGGCTTCAACAATGAGAGCTTGCTAAGCACTTTCTACAGAGGAGTCTTGCCTAAATTCAAAAGCCAGCTTGACACTGCAAGCAATGGAAACTACTTGGGGAGGACTGTCGAAGATGCATTAGAACTCTTGGAGAACATGGCACAGAGTGATTCTGTCTACAATGATGAATATGACAGAAGAGACAGAAGTGGGGGAGGAGAAGATATGACCACAAAAAGAGAACTGAAAGCAATACAAGAAAAGATTGACATGCTACTATCAGAAAAGAACAAGAAGGAGGAGTTACATATGGTTTCTGAAGCTGATGGAGTAGAATGCCAAGAAGATATGTACTATGTCAATGCTCAGGGTACATGGTACAAGAAGGAACATGAATATCAAAACCAGAACAACTACCAACAGAAACCCTGCTACAACAACCAACAGAAGCCATTCAACAACTACCAGCCAAAACCAT
>NC_027753.1:32734551-32737736 GCF_000695525.1 Brassica oleracea var. oleracea
TTTTTTTTCAAATAAAACTCGTTGCAACGCAACGGGCTCATATCTAGTCACTAATAATTTGAGACAATAAATCATATTACTACATGTAAACTATAAAATTATATTGTGTTTAAAAATATTATATTAAACTATTATTGATATAATAAATGTTAAAATTGTATACCTCTAATCATGTAAATCAAAATATATATATGTATAAAATAAAAATTATTATCCGCACGGTTTTGCGGATCAAGATCTTGTTACTTTTTTTAAAGGAGAATTACTATTAAATAATATTTATAATTACTTTAATTTATTTTTTAATCGTTTTTGCTATTATATTAGTATATATATATGTTTTGATTATGAACACAAGTCAAATTTTAAATATATAATTGTCATTGTATGACATTTAATTTAATATATTACAACATAAATCACAACTTCATTTTATGTGTGTGTTTTTAAGTTGGACCATCTCTTAAAAATTTATTTAAATGAAATTTTGTATACATATTTGAATTATTTGAACTATTCTAAGAAAAAAAATCAAATAGATATCCCTATAATTTCTCTGAATTAAATTTGAATAAAATCTTTTCATATCTTTTTATTACAACATAAATATACATTATATTTTTCGTTAAAGCAAACAACTTAACATATTAAATTAATTATTTGTTATTTATAATATAAATGAATATTTTGCTTTTCATTTAACCAAATCTTTTAAATATTTAATTAATAGACAACATAAAAAACCTTGAAATATAGATAATAAAATGAAAATTCAGGTTTAGAAAGACAAAACAAACACAATGCATTAAAATTTCCGGTTTAATAATTTAATTGGAACATACTTTTTATAAATTACCGGTTATGACCTAAACCTAATATACAAGTATAATCGTAAGAATATTAATATCTGAGTTAATATAAAATAGAATAGAATTTGTCATAAATATCATATAATGTAAGGTTTTAGTTAATGTTCACGTTTCAATAAGATAGATATAACTAATAATTTGAAACAATAAATCATATTACTACATGTAAACTATAAAATTATTGTGTTTGAAAATATTATATTAAACTATTATTGATATCATTAATTTTAAGATTATATACCACTAATCATGTAAATCATAAATATATATGTATAAAAATGAAAATTATCACCCGCACAGTTGTACGGGTCAATATCTAGTTATTTTTAAAAAAGAGCATTACTATTAAATAATATTTATAATTACTTTTATTTTAAAAATTGTTTTTGTTACTATTTTAGTATATATATATTTTTTTTATTATGAACACAAGTCAAAATTTTAAATATATAATTGCCGTTGTGTGAAAATTGTGTAAATTAATAACTTTTAAGACTAAAATTTATATAATATGATATACGGATTATCATTAAACAGATAATTTGTTTTTTGTCCAGTGTTTGAAGTTTAATTTTTCGTTTGTAATAATTTTACATTTAAAAACTATACACCTTTTTTGTCGACCATGACATTTCAAAAATGATGATTAAAAAATGTTTTCAGGCAAGAAACTCTTCATTCACATTAACTGATACACCTTCTACTGGAGTCTGCATCATCGATCTTCTTACCAATCGTCATTACATGGAGTTCAAGTGCATCCATCAAATCTCTCATATCATACCAAGAGACTATCCCATAGGTACAAAATCTAACTACTAAAATATATTTCAGATTGCCTAGATTTAATTTATGGAATCGATATCACTAATCTCGTAGATACAGTGAGAGTGGTCTTCAATGCTAAATTCCATTTCAATGATCCTGCAAAGCTAAAGGTTTTTTTGATCAGGGACAAAGTAAAATATGATCACAACAATATGTTTACATTATTCTAATTGACACACATTGTTTAATTGATAGTAATGAGATCCAGATAAAAAGTGTACATGTAAGTACAATCGGATATATGATCACATCAAAATATTTGAATTTGTGTAATTGACACATATTGTTTAATTGATAATAGTGAGAGTCAGATAAAATGTGTGGTAACTAGAGATCATGCTTGGATCTTCCGAGATGGGTTTGAAAATAGGATGGTTAGTGGAGAGGTGATCGTGGTCCTGAAGATGTGGAGAATTTTGAAGCTTATACAAGTAAGTATATTACTTTATGTCTTTGTTTTAAATGTGTAAGTTGAGAATAATGTTTCCTAAACTCACTTGTACATGTTATTTTGATGATGGTTTATGGATTGAGACTGAGGGTGGATTATCTGACTTCAGGTTCAAACCGGATCTTGTGGAGGTTGACGAGTTTAGACAATCTCTGCTCAACAGTGACTTTTATGTTCAGAGGCATGGGTGTATAAGGCCTTTGTAAAAATCTAGATGCTCTCTAATTTGTATTTTGGGTTTATGATTTATTTGAATAAGTTTAAAATAAAATTAGGTTGAAATCTTAATATTTATCTTTTTTTGCTGGATTCCAAATATGATGTGATTGCTCAGTTATTTGTTTGTTTAAGATTTGTAATCATTTTAATTTTTCATCAACACAGTTAAAATGAAATAGAAAGAGAGAAAAAGACAAAATGAATTCGAGAGTAAGATACAAAGAAAGAAATATATAATACTGTTGTAATTACATAAATCTTTATGCACATAATAATCTGATTATGTATTAATAACTAGTGGTATTCCGGCGCGTTCGTTTGTTTTATTTTCTACTGAGTTTAAAATTGTTTTTGATCCATTTGACATTGGTAAGAGACAGTAATCTATTATTTTGTTTTGAAGTTGTTTAGGTCAAAGAGGAATAACATACGTGGTTTTCATAGATTAATACAATAAAATAGAGTAAATAGCTAATAGTTGCACCAAAATAAGTACAGTTGAACTTAAAAAATATAGTAAAATCGATGTTCCAAAATGAAACACGTAAATGCATGTGGTTGTTTTGGTTTTTTTTTTTTTTTTTTTTTTTCTAACTCCATCACAAAAGTTTACTTGATCTAGCTTATACTTTTAAGGTTACTTTTAAGGTTTGTTTACTTGTTTGTCCACATATTTTTTGTAAAACATATGTGACAAGTATTTTAACAATAGTGATGTTGTCATTGTATTCGGGCAAACAAATGTAAACATAAATAAATGGTACAACTTAGATAATAGTATTTTTTTTTTGGTACAACTAATATTTTCAGGTTTCACT
>NC_027753.1:32739532-32746001 GCF_000695525.1 Brassica oleracea var. oleracea
AAACTGAAAGTCTTGCATAAAAGAAAAATTATTTTTTGTTTCTGAAAGAAAAAGAAAACTAGGATTGAAGCAGCGAAGCAACTCTTTTAAGTGTTGCTTGGTCAAGTAGGCTCCGGCCCCTTGACAATTCCATGCAATTGCATTCATATACGAGTACTGGGTGGTTTCTGGGACACCACCGAACCAGATACACTGGGATTCCTGCCTTTTAAAGCAGAAGGATACACCTCAGTACGAGGGATTTTCGACGATACTCGAGAGACTTTAAGTCGACTCTGTCTCGTGGCTTTACTCCTTGGGGAAGACCTTCCACGGGTGGCAAGCTTCTTAGAGGCTGCAGTACCTTTTATTTCTGGGCTTCTAGGGACCTTCTTCTTCTTCCCGTTCTCATTCTGATCAACCTCTACGCCTATCTTCTTCCCTTCTCCGTCTAACTTGTTTCTCACCGCAGCTGGGTCGTTTTTTTGATGACTAATACCTGCCATCCCAAAATCTTTTATCTTTTTAACCATGAGACCCTTGCTTTTTTCCTTCTCCGTCTCTGCCCTCTTCTCCTTTTCCACTCGTGCTCTCTCCATCTCCTGTTCCTCCTCCATGAGGTCATCTACTTCATCAACGTTTTGCATTTCTTCGTCGTCAACGAAAGCCTCAGGCTCCGTATACAGTTCCATCATCTTTTCAAAAGTCTCATCATCTAGAACTCCATCATCCTCTGGAACGTTATCAAGTGAGTCAGGATCATCCAGACCTCCCTCAATATTGGTCGGGGTATTTGCACTTCCCAACCTCTCGCTGCTCTATTTATTTTCCTCCTCACGATTTTTTGTGGGCGTCTGCTTCTCCTTCTCACAGCCTCCTTGCATCTGTTGCTGCATGTTAGATGATGGTTCTCTTCTTGTAAGCGTTTCTCTATCAGGGATAGGTCTTGGTGGGGCGGCTGGAGGGTCCTGAGCTATCATCTTCCCTTTTAATCTTTTTCTCCTGTCCTCTTCCGTTTCACCAAGCACCGTTTGGTTCTCGTCGTTCTTTTTTCCTTCATTTATGCTCTGTCTTACCGGTCTCCATTCTTGAGCCAGCTTTTGAGGTGATCGATGGCTCTGGCTGCGGCTTCCATATCCGAACCGGTTTGTCACATAAGCTGCAGAGATTGTACGTTGGGAGTCCGGGGAAGCTCTTCGTATAGGGCTTGATCTGCTCACACTTTGTGAGTCGTGGTTAAGACCGTTCTGGTTCCTTCGGTCATTGGAATACCAAGTTGACTGCCTCGAGTAAGTTTCATATCTCGATTTGTCTCCATCTCTGGTCCTGGAATCATAGCTCTTTGGTTTTTGGTAAGGATGATGTCTCTCCCGATCTCGGGGATAATGTGTCGTATCAGGTTTCTCAAGTCTTTTCCATACATTCTTACTGAGAGACTCCCGTTGCACTGTGATTCTCTCTTTGAGATCATGGCTTATCCTGTCTCTACCGGTCCTAATAGGAGGCCTAAAGTCTCTGTTTTGCCCCCTTCCATATCTTCCATCCTCTAAAGAGTATCGATCAGATTCAGGTACTCGACTAGTCTCGTATCTAGACGGAATAGAGAAGGCTTCTCTCGTTGCTATTTCCTCCAGTTCTTTTTGTTCAATCCTTGCCACTCTGTTTTTCTCTCGCTGCATCTCTGTGAGCTTCGGGCATGTACCTTCTTCGTGCGAGATGCGCTTACAGGTGAAGCAGTGTCTGTGAAGGTCTTCATATTTAAGGGTCACTTTAATAACGTCACCATTTGCAAACCCCGCTCGACGCTCAAATTGTAAAGGTTCGTCTGCATTGACAAAAACTCTGACACGTCCTCCGTCCACATCCACAGTGTCCACTAGGCCTAGAGCCTTCCCAATATTACGGAACGTTTCGTCTTTTTTATAGTGATTAGGAACACCAGAGATAACCACCCAGAACAGCATAGAATTTGGAAAATCTTCTTGAATCGTTGGTATCCATTTTTCCAAGGAAAAACTCCATTTGTTAAAATGACAAGGTCTCCTTTGTAGGACTTTTTGAAGGTCTTGTTCAGAGTCAAAGTCAAACTGAAACTTATTGTTCCCCAAGTTGGTTCCTCTGACCTTACCTTCTACATCCCAGATATGTCGCTTTGGCATATGTTTAATCAAAGCATCAACACTCCTTCCATCAACATGGAACATCCTTCCCACCAGCGTCAGCTTATACTTCTCAATTTCTCCTGTCCTCTTCCGTTTCACCAAGCACCGTTTGGTTCTCGTCGTTCTTTTTTCCTTCATTTATGCTCTGTCGTACTCCTTTTCTTGATGTGTCTTGTTCCTCACGCCAAAAGATCTAGGGTTGAAAGTGTTTGAACGAAAGGCAGTCACTGCAGAGACAGACAGAACTTCTGTATGGATCGTCGAGACCTCCTTTCTCCTTCTTCCCCGGCAAGGAGAGCCTTAAACCGTCGTCTATGAGGAGGAGCTTGCCAGATCTAAGAATCGCCCTAGAGTCGCCAAAACCCTAGCGCCGACGATCATGTGGTTGTTTTGGTTTTTGAGTCTTTTACATAGTTGTTATATAGTTTATTTGTTTATGTTCAGGTTTGTATTATGGTTATGTGGAGTTCTATTTTTTTATTTGTTTAAGTTGTGGGATGGATTTTGTGTGCCTATGAACACTTTTTTTTTAAAAGTAGTAAGGTTGTGTTGTATTTTAGAATTTCCCACATTTACGACTATTAACGTTTAATTCAGAGCTTCAAATTAAAACTGGACTCGTAATTGGGAAGAAGTTAAAGTAATGTTTTGAACTTTATCCAGAAATTAGAAAAGGTATACGAAGACCATGCGTTTATACCTGGTGCTCAAATAATAACAACGAATTTAGTCATTTATTTTTTACTGGTAGCATGAGTCCCACGGAATTCAGTGTTGTTAGGGTAACATGAAACATGTTATTGTTGGTCTTTTACTCCTGTAATTTGCCAAGTAATATTCAAGTTTGTTTGGTAATCATTGTTTCTGAATAATTCTATATCTGTGACATGATATCTTCGTCACTCTGTTCTTGATGAAAAACTTAGACAACAAGTTAATGACAAAAAGGCTTATCAATTTCCATGATTTTCTAGTTTCTTGTATTTCCTTGATCTAAGCATAGAAAAGGTTTTCTACGTTTGTTTTATTTTATTTTAACTATATTTTTATTGTCTCCTCGAATCATAGAAAAGGTTTCTACGTTTGTTTTCTGTTGACGTACGTTTTTATTTTTGACTAAAAGTTTTTTTGTTAATGTTCAATATTCTTGTATTGCAGGTATAGTTTGCTTTGAATCTAAATTTGTTGCTCGACTTCTATATGTGCCTTTCAAATTTGATAATGTTTTTCACATGTTCTCGAATTCGGTTTTATGTTTTAACGGGTTTTACATATTGCTAACATATTAAATTGAACTTAAATATTAATTAATACAACATATTGAAATAACTTAATACTCTTGTAAATTTCTTTAGGATTCACAAAAATTGTTAAAATATTGTCCAAACAAAGTGGATGGAAGAACAACTTGTTGATTTTGTTCATTTCTCACTTTGGAATGCATTAATTGATTATTTGTGGGAAAAGTATAGTAATAGTAATAGTGATATTTAGATAATGTCTATTTTGTTTTATTACTTTGTCTAATGTAAATTATAAAATATTTAATTTAAATAATATTGCAATTTTATTAAAAATCGAAAGTTATAATAAGTAGGCTACTTTCCAACATTTATAAGTTAAAGGTATTAATTGTAAAATAAGAAAAATATTTTTTTTAGAATATTCTCTTCTAGAAGAAAAAATAGAAAAAAAAAACACTTGAGATGGTCTTACAAACAGATGAGTCTCCAAAGTCACTGAAACTCATAAAGGAGATTCTTATAGGATATAGAAATAGTGTCGAAATTTTAATTATAAGTAAACAATTTTTCATTATTACAAAATGGAGTTGGTCACTTTTAGAATCATAGAAGAAATCATCATTCTCTTCTTCTATATCGACTATTTCATCACCATTGAAGACACCTGCGGCAACAACGTCCGCTCTTTTTAGTCTCTCCATGCGTTCGATGGGAAACTCTATTCTTAGATCAGATGTCGTAGTCACCGTTAAGACTCGTGCTTTCGTTTATGGTGCAGTGTTATGCTTAGAAAGCGGATCCTCTCAGAAAAGAGGAAAACGCGTTTAATGTCCGGGGTGTCGTGTACGTTACACCTGTCGAAAACATGTGTATAAATATATAAAAAGAAAAATATCCAAAATTTACACGTCAGAAATATAAGCAAACATAAAAAAAAGCTAACATCAAACTCTTGAACAACTACGTATAGTTTTTTCTTTAAGAATATCAATTCAACTTATATATTCTTACATAATGCTATTACAATGGAATCTCTTATGCAATCATGGAATCAACTAAACCTCATGAACCTTTCAAAGACAGCATATAACAGAACTACAATAGTTTGTTTGTAGTTTTCTCCTACACAGAAACGGCCTGGCAGGAAGCTCGAGAATTACAGAGAATTTTGAGATCATTAAAATGAGAGAAAATACTCCAAGAAAAAAGTGTGAGTGAGTATTTTACCAAAAAAAAAGAAAGTGTGAGTTAGCAAACTGGTTAAGATTTCCGGGAGAGGATACAACTTGACCCATGTTTCACTGTCAATGCATTCAGCTCACAATAACACCGGTTATCTATAAAAACTAAAATGTCATCAAAATGCAGGCCGAAAGACTATTGTTGAATAATGGCCCAAGGCATGCTATGTACGTAGTGGATGGTACAGATTTCCCGGACCCTTCCCCAAAACGAAATTTAAACGTTGACCGTTACTTTTAATTAAGTTGGCTCCTTTACCACATACATAGTTACAAACACTAAGACACCATAACCACCATGGCTATCAGACAAGTTCAAAACCACCATATCCCAGCAGATATATACACTTACTGCATGACAAAGCAGAAAGGTATGAAGCAAACCTCTTCCCTCCACATACATGAATGCCTTTTAAAAGTTTTAACAAAATTTGCTTAGCTAGGTAATCACATAGCATAAACATACAAACATAAAACACTAACAATAAAATAATTTTTTATAAAAAAAGAAACCACAAAACACCAATGAAACCTACAGATTTCGATCAAAGACCAAAATTTCACAACGACCCACAAAATTAACTCGTGACTTTAAACCATCAAGTTCGTCCCACTGGATCTGCTCCATTCCTTGAAGCGAATGTTGCATCATCCAGTTATGATAATAGAAGAGGACGAGGTCGTGGTGGAAACCGTTATCATGGTCGTGGAAGGGGAGGAGGAAGAAGATTCAGTCCCTATGATGAAAGAAATAATAAAGACTTCCACGAAAATGAAAGGAATGAAAAGGGCCAGGATGATAAAAGGCAAACGGGAAAGGTTTGCTACAGATGCGGCATGAAAGGTCATTGGGTACGTAACTGTCGTACGACAAAACATTTAGCCGATTTGTATAGAGAATCCCAAAAGGGAAAAGAGAAAGGAAGAGGTGAAACATATTTCATCTCTGATGAACCTGGGCCATCCTTTCATGGGTTAAATGATAATACTCATCTCGACGTATCAGATTTTCTGGTTGAGCCAGAGAGTATCGATGAGTGATATAAATCGATGTGATATAAGTAGACTGTATTATAATATCTATATCTTTTGTTGTAAGATATATGTTATGTCTCATGTTTAATGTTTAATAATATATGTTTTATATTCAGAAAATGCCAAACTTTGAGACTATGGATGGAGATTTGTGTTTGGCAGATAGTGCGTCAACGCACACGATAATTAAAGATAAGAAATATTTTTCCAGTCTCAAAATAAAAGATTACGCCGGAAGCGTAAGTACAATATCTGGTAATGCAAAGATTATTATGGGCTCTGGAAGAGCGAAATTTTCAATGCCAGGGGGAACAATATTTGAAATAAGTGATGCATTGTATTCCCCCGAGTCTCATAAAAACGTATTAAGTTTTAAGGATATCCGAAGAAATGGATATCATATTGAGACTATGAGTAAAGATGGCATTGAATTTCTTTGCATTAAGTCCGAGAGGAAACATATATTGGAAGAGTTAAGAATGTTATCCTCTGGACTATATTGTACGAAAATTACGATGACTGAGTCCTATGCCGTGGTAAACATGAAGTTTACTGATACATTTAAAATTTGGCATGAGAGGCTAGGACATCCTGGTTCAGTCATGATGAGAAAGATAGTGCAAAATTCGAATGGCCATCCGTTGAAAAACGGAAAATTTTTGCAAACGGGCGAATTTACATGTACTGCATGTTCTCAAGGAAAACTTATAACTCGGCCATCACCAGCAAAAGTAGGCAATGAATCACCAATGTTTTTAGAAAGAATACATGGTGATATATGTGGGCCGATCCACCCACCGTGCGGGCC
>NC_027753.1:32746181-32785607 GCF_000695525.1 Brassica oleracea var. oleracea
TGCATACACAAAATGGCATGGCCGAGTCATTGATAAAATGGTTGCAGTTGATTGCAAGACCGTTAGTCTTGAGAAAAAACCTCCCAATTTCTATATGGGGTCATGCTATATTGCATGCGGCTGCACTGGTTCGGTTAAGACCGAGTGCATATCATAAGTTCTCCCCCATTACAATTGGCATCTGGACAAGAGCCAGATGTATCCCATCTCCGTGTCTTTGGGTGTGCGGTCTATGTTCCGATAGATTCCGATAGCTCCGCCACAACGAACAAAAATGGGCCCACAAAGGAGATTGAGAATATATGTGGGTTATACGTCACCAAGTATAATAAGATATCTGGAACCAGTAACTGGTGATATGTTTACGGTAAGGTTTGCCGATTGCCATTTTAATGAAGATGAATTTCCAGCGTTAGGGGGAAGAATTAATAGAATTTCTAAAGAGATTATATGGTGTACACCGTCGTTGTTACACCTTGATCCCCCTACGAATCAAAGAGAGCTGGAAGTTCAGAAAATTGTGCATTTGCATAATTTGGCAAACCAGTTACCAGATGCGTTCACAGATACGAAAAGGGTGACGAAGTCATGTATACCCGCTGAAAATGTTCCATCAAGAGTCGATGTTCCTAAAGAACAAACTGATGGAAATAAAATGAATGAACCTAGGGTTCAGTTAAAGAGGGGGAGGCCAGCGGGTTCTAAAGATAAAAATCCCCGAAAGAAAAAGAAATTGGATGAACAAAGTAAGGTTCTAGAAGAACCTGATATTGAAAGATGTCTGAAAGAAGACATATATGGAACGGTTCCAGAAGAACCTGATACTGAAAAATATCTGAAATAAGGCATAGATAAAGATGATCCAGATGACGAGAAGGGAACAGAAAAGTATGAGATTTCCATCAACTACGCCCAAGATGAAAAGATATGGATCAGGAATAAGATAAAAGATATTGATGGAATGTTCTCCTTTTCTGTGTCCAAAGAGATCGATCATGAAAATGATGATCCCGATCCAAGGTCCATTTTGGAATGTCAGAAAAGACATGATTGGGAGGAGTGGAAGAAGGCCATTCAAATTGAATTACTCTCCCTAAATAAAAAAAATGTCTTTGGACCTATAGTCATAACGCCTGAGAACGTAAATCCTGTTGGGTATAAGTGGGTATTCGTGAGAAAAGTAAATGAGAGAAAATGAAGTAACACGATATAAAGCCTGATTAGTTGCCCAAGGTTTTTCTCAGAGACCGGAAATTGATTTTGAGGAAACGTATTCCCCGGTAATGGATGCAATTGCGTTTAGATTTTTGATGAGCCTAACGGCATCTAAAAATCTTGAAATGCATCTTATGGACGTTGTGACTGCGTATTTGTATGGATCGTTGGATAACGATATATATATGAAACTCCCTGAGGGATTGAAAATGCCAGGGGCATTAAAAGAAAAATCCAGGGAGATTTGTTCAGTCAAGTTACAGCGATCACTTTACGGATTAAAGCAATCCGGACGCATGTGGTACAATCGCTTAAGTGAATATCTTTTGAGTAAAGGATATGTGAATAATGCGATATGTCCATGCGTTTTTATAAAGAAATCGTCATCTGACTTTGTGATCATTGATGTATATGTAGATGACCTGAACATAATTGGAACTCAAAAGGAGGTTGATGATGCTCGAACTCATATGAAAGAGGAGTTCGAAATGAAAGATCTCGGCAAGACAAAGTTTTGTCTTGGGCTCCAGATAGAGCATCTCCGAGAAGGAATATTTGTGCATAAATCAAACTATACGAAAAGGTTATTGAAACGCTTTTGTATGGACAAAACGACTCCTTTGAGTACTCCAATGATTGGTAGATCTCTCAATATTGAGAGTGATCTTTTTGGGCCCTGCGAAGATAGCGAGAAGATATTAGGTCCAGAAGTACCTTATATGAGTGCTATCGGTGGGCTGTTATATCTTGCAAACTGTATTAGGCCAGATATTGCCTTTGCTACTAACCTCCTAGCAAGATATAGTTCTGCTCCTACTCGCAGGCACTGGGACGGAATAAAGCATGTATTTCGTTATCTCCAAGGTACAGTTGATTTGGGGTTAATGTATTTTAGAAAACTCGAGTTTGGTATGGTTGGTTTTGTAGATGCAGGATACCTATCAGATCCTCATAAGGCTCGATCGCAAACCGGTTATGTTTTTACAATTGATGGAACCGCGATTTTTTGGCGGTCCCAGAAACAAACTCTGGTTGCGACATCTTCAAATTATGCAGAAACTATTGCGCTTCACGAAGCTTGTCGAGAATGTGTGTGGCTTCGGGCAATGAGTCACCACATACAAGAATCAAGCGGAATGGTCAACGAGAAAGAACCGACGAAAATATTTGAAGATAATTCGGTTTGTGTTGCTCAACTCAAGGAAAGCTACATTAAGAGTGATAGAACAAAGCACATCTCCCCAAGATTTTTTTCATACATACGGGAACTTGAGAAAAATAAAGAAGTGGACATTGAGTATGTACAGTCATGCGAAAATCCAGCTGACTTTTTCACCAAAGCTCTTCCGACTACAACATTCCGAAAACACGTCAACGGTATCGGAATGCGGCATTTGCGTGACCTGTGAAGAAAAAGTTGCGTCCATTATTTTCAGGGGGAGATTACAGCAGTGTACTCTTTTTCTCTTGTCATGGTTTTTGTCCCAATGGATTTTTCCATGACTAGATTTTTAACGAGGCACTACGTAATACAAGATGAATAATAAAGGGGAGTGTTAAAGGATATTGATTATCCATCCAACTACACGTATGCAACACTTGTCAAGCGATACAAAAATAATGTCATGGTCAGCAGTACACATGTCTTGTATTCATAACCATAAGTATACGTGTCTGTTATTTTTTTTCCTATAAATATGATTGTACAAGTAATAAAGTGGATATCTAGAATGAATATAATCTTGACTCTTTTCTCTTTCGTAACTTTCTCATTCAAACAAAAGAGAAGAAAGAAATACTATTATATATATCTCTCTCTCGTCACCATCTCACCATCATCCTCTCTCCTCCACTCACGTCAACATCAAGCTCTCTCTCCCTTGCTTTATTATTTTCATAACATGTATTAATTAAAAAAAAAAAAAGAAAAACTATCAAAAATGTTTAACGCGTCCACAAGAAAAGATTGTCCCGTCCGTCTCATGTACAGCCTTGGGCCATCAGCGAGTGAGAGCATGTTTATTAGTGAGACTCATTAGTGTTTCTTAAATGGGTTGTAATGATTTTTTAATTATTAAAAATAAGATAAGGGATTTTGCTAAGAGACAGTTAATTATAGTGGTTTATTGGTGGTATCTTAATTACGGTTCTTAACAATAAAAAAAATTATTTTTTTTTATAAACATTAAATTTGAAACAAAGATTAAATTTATTTATTAAACAAAACAAAGTTAAACTTAACATTTTAAACATAATCAACACACCATTGTTTTCTATCTACCCATAACCAAAGGTATTTATTGCCTACCACAACTATAATCTAACAATAACTAGTACTATTTATTAGTTTACACTAACCACTCTATTTATTATATAACCTAACACAAAACTACAATACAGTTCGTTTCAAAGAAGAGTAAACTCGCTAACTACAAGAGCAAACTCGTGTACAATGCTTCAACCAATCACAACATATATCACAAACAATTCCCAATTAAACAATGCTTCATCCAATTGAACAGACCAAAGTCATAGGTTTTATCTAGTTCAAAATTCATTTCAACCAAGAATTAAAATCATCAACATTCGCAACATAGATCACAATCACATTTCAAACTTTAACTAAAATCACATTCACATTCGCAATCAACATTTCAAACATTCGCAACATAGATCACAATCAACATTTTAAACTTTATACATCTAGAAAGATAAAAGATAAAGTACCTTTGCGAACAATCGTGGTGGTTTTGTCTGCCAAAGAGACAGGTCTTGTGCCCACTTCACGCCTCTTCCTCAGTCCTGGATCATGCCTCTTGATCCAATCAATGTACTGACACAAACACAGAAAACAAATTAAGACAAATTAGAAAACTCTCTGAATCAAAAACATGCATGGTTGAAAGAATCAAAGAGACGCTTTACCTTTCGATTCCCTTGAAAAAACAATCGCGTTTCAGAGAGCCACCACGAGAGAGAGATAACCACCGATTGAGAGTTCACCGTCTTCCTTCCCCGACGAGAGCCACCGAGTGGGAGAGGAATCGCCGTTTCGTCGAGGAGAGCACAGAGAGAGAGAGAGAGAGAAAAATCGCCGTTTCGTCGAGGAGAGCACCGACAAAGAGAGAGCTCGCCGTTGTCCATCGTCGACGTGAGAAACCCGTAGAGACGTCGACGAGATCCACGGAGAGGTCGAGATAATCGCCGTTTTCATCGCTCTTGCGGAGCAACCGAGAAGAGAAAGGAAAGAGAGAAAGAAACAAGGACGACTTCACCGTTCGGAGAACCAATACCAGAGTGACACGTCGCCCAAAGAACCGTGCCTTCAAGCACTTAATTAGGGGACGCCCCTTTGCTTTATTTCGTGTTTTCCATTTTTTTTTTTTGATTAATTATGTTAAGGGACGTGGTTAAGGGCTGCCTTTAAAGATGCTCTGAGTGAGTGAGTGAGGGTCGTCACTCACTACTAACCCACTAAAAGCTTTTCCCGAGGGAGCAAAAATAGCAGAGAGGAAAATGACAGAAAACGACAAGAAAACGCTACGATTCAATCCCATGAAGCTCAAACTTGTAACCTTCACCGGAGCGGCCGGGCTGCTCGGACTCGCCGTCAGCTTCGCCATCTTCGCTTTCAAGTCTCACAAGGACAAATACAAGAAGAAAGGTACTCTCTCTTTCTCTCCCTCCCGCTTGTTTGAATTCGTATCTCACAATTGCTGACGTCTCGATTTAGGTCTTCCTGGATGTGATTCTGTTTGTGTTAACCTATCTGCGAAGGAGATTCTCGAATTAGCCGACGAGATCATCTCCAATTCCACGAGAGTTCATGATGATGTCGCCTTGGTTCCTCTAAACAAGGTTATTTTCTGAAATTACTGGAAAAAGAGATGGATATGGAGAACGTTTCTGACTTGATTGTTTGATTCTTGTTAGCTCTCTTATGAGAATGTTGTGTTGCCACTGGCGGAGCTTGAAGCGAGACAGCTTCCTCTTATACAATCCTGTGTGATACCTAAGATGTTATCTCCTCACGATAACGTTCGTAAAGCTAGTGCTGAAGCTGAGCTGAAGATAGACGATCATCTTCTCTCCTGCAGGTTTTTTTTTTTTGTGGATTCCTTTTTTTTATTGATGTTCGTATGAAACTGATGATTATATCTTTGTGCAAGCGTATCAGAAAACGTGAAGATGTTTACCGCGTTATCAAAGTTTATGCTGCAAAGGGAGAATCAATTTCTCCGGAAGCTAAACGCTACCTACAGTGTCTGGTAAGGAAACCTGAATCTCAGACATCACATGATCATGGAGCTAAACCTCTTCCAAATGTGTAACGTTATGGCAGTGTAGTGCCTACACTAGAAAAAAAAAACAACTTACTCATTGAGATACAATAGTTTCGTATATCTGTCCTCTTTAGCGTTGTTGTTATTAGCTCTAATGTCTCCTTCACAATTCTAGAGTTTGTTAGTCATGTTTGTACTTTTGACGTTTCCTTAGTATACTTTACTTGTGCTGGTAGTAAGTGGATTGACCAGCCCTGAATTGTGCAAAACATGTCGACTACTTGTGGATAAGAACCAACACTTTGTTTTTTTTTTCCTACCTGTGTAACACAAAGTCTTGAGATTTTCTTATCCTCATGGATTAAAACATTCTTTAGGGTTAACTAGAGGTTTTAAATTTATGATCTTCCTTCCGTTTCTCTAGAAGAAAGTGGTTGCAGTAATGAGCTTTAATTCGTAGCACATTTGCAAGAGTTGCTTGCACGCTTCTTTTTTCTTTACTTAGATGTGTGAGTTGAACAAGTGTATTGATTTCTGTTTTATCAGTGACAGGTTAGAGACTTCGAGCACAATGGTCTGAACCTTACTGCAACAAAAAGAGAGGAAGTGGATAGACTGAGAAATGAAATTGATGAGCTAAGCATGCGTTACGTTCAGAACTTAAATGAAGATAGTTCTTGTCTCTTTTTTACCGAGGCTGAGCTTGCTGGTCTGCCTCTGGAATTCCTTCAGGTGTTTAACCGAAATGTTATTTAGCTTGCTATGTCACATGCAAATTTGTGAGCTTGACTTTTCCATAACTAAATTCCATTTCTACACTTCCTCCTTCAGAGTTTGGATAAAACTCAAAATAAAGAATTCAAGCTCACCTTGGAAAGTAATCACGTGGCAGCTATCCTAGAGTTGTGCAAGGTAACAATTCTCATGTACCTTTTTTAATTGCCATGCCACATAAAACATTGAAGATACAATAACTTACCTGTTCTTGATACTGGCTTTTTATAACTGGGTACAGTTTCATCATCCCTCTATGTGTTGACGCCATTACATTTGAATTTATCGTTGAACATATTTTGGCTATTCTTTTAAACTTTGCAGATAGCCAAGACAAGGAAGACAGTGGCTATGGCATATGGAAAGAGATGTGGAGATGCCAATATTCCGGTTTTACAAAAATTGGTACTTGCATGTCTACTCTGGAATTGACAGAAGCCTGCAGCAGACTTCAATCAGCTGACATCTCACTATACTCGTCTCTGTAGGTTCAGTCGCGCCATAGATTAGCTCGCTTACTTGGTTATGCACACTTTGCAGATTATGCTCTCGATCATAGGATGTCAAAGACATCAACAAGGGTTTGTGAAAGATCCTTCAAGTTATTAGTTTATCATTATTCATCATGTCGTTTAAACTGACGCCCCTTGTGTCCAGGTGATCAGGTTCCTGGAGGACATTTCTTCCAATTTAACTGATTTGGCTAGTAGAGAGTTGTCCTTTTTGAAAGACTTGAAGGTAAAATGTAATGCTGTCTATTTCATAAAATTGTGATGCCTTTCACAACACTCAACTTGTTGGGTTCTAATATCAGAGGAAAGAAGAAGGGGAGCTTCCGTTTGGTGTAGAAGATCTTTTATTTTATATAAAGAGGGTAGAGGAGTTGCAGTTTGATCTTGATTTTGGAGATATCCGACAATATTTTCCTATCAGTTTGGTCCTTCCCGGGATCTTTAAAATATGTCAGGACCTTTTTGGTGAGTCTAAAGTCTGGACTCTTAATCTTTTGGCTCTTAATAATTTTTTTTTGCTAATTGGCTCGAGGATATTTACTATTTATTTATTCCATCGTCGTCATAGCTTGCTGACCAATTTCTCTATGCAGGAATAAAGATTGAAGAGGTTACAGAAATTGATGTCTGGTATTATGATGTTCGAGCATTTGCCGTCTTTGACTCCGGATCTGGAAAGCTTTTGGGATATTTCTATCTTGACATGTTTTCAAGGTCCATAAGTAACCTTAGCTTAATCCCCTTTTCACTTTCATTTCCTCCACTTTATTTTAAGTTGTGAGCATTATATTGTTTAACAGGGAAGGGAAATTTAGTCAGAGCTGTGTGGTTGCTCTTCAGAACAATGCACTGTTCTCCAATGGTGCATGTCAGGTGACAAATCCTACATCCATGTCATACCTTTGTGCACAAATGTCATGCAGTTCGAAGATAATTATGATATTGGAAATCTTGTGCCAATGAAATTGAACGTGTTCTTATTCTGGCATTTATTTTGTTCTGTTTCTGTCTCTAGATTCCTGTGGCATTGCTTATTGCACAATTAGCAAAGGATGGTGGTGAAGCTGTGCCTTTGGGGTTCTCTGAGGTGGTTAATCTTTTTCATGAGTTTGGCCATGTGGTACGTGAATAAGATTGGTTACTTGGAAAAAAATGAATAGATGATGCTGTACATTGTTTTTTGTATATGTTGAAGGATGTTTTGAACTAATGTTACTTGTTAACCACTGGAATATAGGTCCAACATATCTGCAATCGTGCTTCATTTGCTAGATTCTCAGGCCTACGTGTTGACCCTGACTTTCGAGAGATCCCTTCTCAACTACTGGAAAACTGGCAAGTTAACTGTAATTTTTATTTTCTGTATTAACACAGTGCCTTACAGATGGAATATGATTCTTGTATTTCTAGGTGTTACGAGAGTTTCACCTTGAAGTTAATATCAGGTTATCGTCAGGTGAGGGCTTTGCATGACAGAATGGTTGACAATTCTTCTTTGGTCGACTAGTAATAATAATTTGGCTCAACTTGAGATTTATTCCTGATGCCCTTTAGACTGTGACTGCTTTATTTAACTCGCTGGACATGCAGGATATCACCAAGCCACTTGTGGATGAAGTCTGCAAAACACTCAAACGTTGGCGATATTCCTTCTCTGCACTCAAGTCGCTTCAAGAGATACTATACTGTGGGGCATCTCTTTCGGTGATCTTATCTGAATAAAGTGACTTTTAATAGGCTACTGTCAAAACATGTCTTTATGATTATATACCTCTTCAGTTTGATTCATCTTAGTGTATCCACTTCATTTTAATTTTCTCACCACTGTTAGGACTAATGGTTTGTTAGTATGATCAGTAGAGAGTGGTTCTTATTATAACTTCAGTAATAGGCATTTCATGATTAAGGCAAATATTGGGATTGACTAACGATACTTGAACCATTGATAATCTCAGGTCTATTCGATCAGAAAATATATTCGGATGATGATGTGGACTTTCACCAACTAATCAGGAGTCTTCATCCAAAGGTAAAAAGCAGAAACTCTCAAAGCAGTATGTTTCATTTACGGCGCTTAAGTTGTCTTAATACGTACGTAGCGGTGTGTCTCTGTCTATAGGTAATGTTAGGGCTACCAGTGGTGGAAGGAACAAACCCTGCTTCATGTTTCACACGTGCTGTAATCGACTCTGAAGCAACATGTTACAGCCGTTTATGGAGTGAGGTATTAATTGATTTGCACTGCGCTGATTGCTCTTTGCCATGTTTTTTTCTTTAATAATGAGAATCCGGTTCACAGGTTTATGCTGCTGATATATTTGCTTCACAATTTGGAGATGGGCATCCGAATTTGTATAATGGCTTGCAGTTCAGAGACAAAGTAAAAAAGATAACGAGAAGCGTACTTGTTTATTCTTTACTTCTTTTTGTAATCTGTGACTGTGAGTGTAACACAACAGCTTTCTTCTTAGGTGTTGGCCCCGGGAGGAGGCAAAGAAGCCATGGAACTTCTTACAAGTTTTCTTGGAAGGGAACCATCAACAGAAGCTTACATTGAGAGCCGGTCAAAGTATAGTTTGTGATATCTGCGCAGTGCGCACCTTTAGAGGATCCCTTAGTGAATCCATTAGCGAAGCTCAACATTTTTTTAATGCTGTCGGAAACATCGTGTATTGATGTTTGGTAATGAGTTGAGAGGACTGAATGTTGATGATTACGCTAAGATAATTTTCAATTTATTTTTCCTGAAACTAATGAATCCAAAATTGAATTTGAGAGGATTGGGTTTAGTTGAGTGGCCAACGCTGACATCAGGTGGTTCAAGCTGGTACATAGAATAAAGAGTTGATTGAGTGGCTAAACACAAATCCGGTTTACAATCCCGGTTCGGTTCAACCGAGTAGGAGACGTGGCACGTCACAATGGATAAGGTACGATCCACGAAATCATCATCATCATCATCCCAAAAAGCCCCCGTTGGTGAATCTAAGTGCTCAAATGGAGGTAAGTATGTCTCTCAACGCGTTAACTCGGCTTCCACTGAAGAACACGGGAAGACTCGAAGAGTTCGGTTTAGCTAGACATTCACTGTTCACCTCGAGAACGCCATGCCTAGAGACGGCGCAGCGGAGGAGGAAGGCTTTAGTGGTGGAGGCGAAGGGGAAGAAAGGTATGGCGGCGCGTCAGTATCAACGTACGCCTCCTCCTATGCCTAAGATTGAAGATGACGGAAACCCTAGATTCGTTATCTTCATTCGTATGGCCAATGTTCGTCTCTTCCTCTCTATCATCATCTCTTTGGTTACTTACTTGAAGTCTTGTTGTGTAATAAGCGTTTCTTGGAACATGAAACAGGTGTACCTTTGGTATCCTCTCAGTATAATAGCAGGTGGTACAACTGCCAAGATCATGGTTGCTGCGAAAGATAACCTCTTGGGGAAGTATATTTACAAAGACACCATTGCAAGAAACATAGCTGCTGTTATTTACAGAGTAAGCAAGACAAGCTGCTTATTATTTAGCTGTTTGGTCTGATTCTGCTTTGTAATGTGTGTCTCTTTCTGATTGTTTTCACCTTCAACAGGATGAGAAGGAGATACAAAAGACAGCAATTAAGCAGCATCGTGTCTTGCGGACTGCCACTGAGTTTCGATATGGCTACAAACTTGTTGTAATGCTCTGAAAACTCTTGTATTCTGTTACTGGTAGCTCTGTTCGACTGATTCTGTGAGACCATAGAAAAGGTTGCTTCTTTTTCTTTTTCTTTCCACTTATTATGTCTGAATTATACATTCAGGAAAATGGAAATATGAGAGCTGCACTGAGTACCTCAGATGTTATCGAGGTGAGCTATACAGCCACTAAAACTCCATATAGTGTGTGATAAAAAGGGTTGCTGTCATATATGTTTGAACTTATTGTGAACACAGCTCCCAACCCAGGACCAGCTTAAAACAGTATTCGACAAAGTGAAGGACTTTTTCGGGGATGCAAAAGAGTCATTCGGAAAGATTTCATCACTGAATCCTGGGACAGATGAAGAAACCGAAGGAAGCCCTGATGAGAAAGCCAAGTAAGTATGCATTATAAACAGGTACCAGATGTTTCTTTGCTCAGTTTTCAGTAGAATTGTTGGTGTCTTTTCTCCAAATTGATGTATGCTATTACTTTCCAGGGTCCAAGGCTGAACGATTGACACACGATGGGCTGATTCCTAATGTCTCAACCGTCTTGATATGGGATGCAGAAGTTCACTGGATAGGGCGAGATGCCCGCTACTTTGTGCACATTTTTCTTTATACACCTCTCTGAGAGAAACAGTTTCTCCTAAATCTCTTGTAACATATAACTTATTGTGTCTGTAGATTTGTTGAAAGAAAGAGCTGTTTGGTTACAAATTTTCGAGTTCAACGCCTTCTTAGTCATTGTCAAATAATTGTACTTGAAAATTGGAAATCTTTTCTCCCTGTATCCAAGAAATTCGTGTAGGCAACAATGAGGGAGAACAGAGACCATCTGCAGTGATAAAGTAGGACCTCCCTGATCGCTCCAGTAGGTAAAATCTCTTCCGATTTTGTGAACACTGCAATGTGTTGTAGCTACATATTTGTTTGTTATGAATGAACTAGATCTCAATCAGATAAACAATCGATTGCCTGCATGCATGTGATTCACTTTGTGGGATATTTTAGATAGTTCATAACTCTGTTTAGTTTCCCATTTTGGATTTGGTGGCATCTGTTAGATATGTCGTGCGTCATGTCCAAAAAGAATGTGAAGCGTGGAACGAGGAGTTATACTAAGTTTGCAAATAGATACAATGTGTAGAGATCTTGGTTCTCAGGATATGATAGGTCTAAAAGGAAAGCAATGTGACAGTGTGAAGATCTTAAGCGACAGTATGAAACAAATGGTCTTATCATTGTGGTTTAATTAGCCTATGACACTCATGGATTATTGTACATGCATTCGATCATGAAGAGATTATTTTCAGGTATACCCACAAAATCTTTATGCATAACACCGACCAATATACGGTTAATGGAGCAAGTTCAAGATATGAATAAACCATTGTCTATCATGAGGGTATACTCCTCAGGTTCATTTCCAAACCAAAGGTGAGGTGGGAGCTCGGATAGGAGAGATGGGCTACAACTGTAATCTTGAAACTGGAAGTTTTGGAAGTTCCCGGAGGTGTTTGCAAGAAAATGCTCGTTTTGAATCCAACTGAAGTCTAAGTCAGTGTCTATAAAACCAGAATGATGTGATTCTGGAAGCTCCCAGTTCAAGCTTCTCAGCATCGTCTCTGTATCGTTCGTTACATTTGAGGAGATGACAGAGGGAGCAGACAAGTCCACCAGATCTTGGAGGATCACAGTAGAGTTCTTGTCTTGTGGCATGAGAAACTCATCTGCATTCACACAAGTCTCATAAGAAGGCTTCATTTCGTCTTCCATGAGAGTTGGTGCAGAGTTTGCAACATAGGGACTTTGACTTGGTAATGGTTGCTGCTGAAGAAAGCTGCTCTCGTACAGAATCGTGGGCTTCGGTTCAATAACATCATCCCAGGGAATCAGAGAGTCAAATGCACTGGAGGAAATGGGAGGATCAAATTCTACACGCGTCTTTTTCGCTTTTGGAGGCATATGAACATCACTGCTGGGGTCAGACACTGAAGATGAAGCAAGTTGCTTTGGATCAGTCTCTCCTTTATGGATCAGAGAACTAAATTCAGCATCTTTTGGAGGTGAATCCATATTCTTTACTCCACCAGAATAACACTTCAGCTCCTTCCCTTTCTCCAACCTGCTCAGGTAAAGCCTGTACTTCTACAAAAAGTAAACAAAAAGCTTAATCTACACTCCACTTCCCTCTTTGATTTAACGAGAAGGTAAAAGTTTTACCTGGAGGTGGCTCGCAACGTTTTCCCTAGTGAGCCATGGAACATTCATGAGATCCAATATCTTCTTGGGACCAGCTTCTGCCAAACACAAAACACCAAGTCTATGAAGAAGACATGATAAAGGGAGGGATATTGAAAGAAACTGAAGTGTCCCAACGTACTTACTGTGATCGCAACCGATCTGGTTAACAGCGTTGACAAACTTCTGATGAAGCTCAAAAGACCAAACCACTCTTGCTTTCTTGGAGGTAGATGATGATGGGTCACTCTCATCCTGAAGAAGAAGCTTCTTCTCAAAGTCAAACTCTTTCCTCTTTCTCCCAAAAGAAACATCTTCACCTCCTCCAAGATAATGCGTCTCATCGTTTCTGGTGAACCAATCAGCTCCTCCTTCGTAGCAGCCTTCGATGTCTCTCACTTCTTGAAGCTTCTTTCTCAGAACGTGCTGCCATATGATCTTCAGCTCCTTCATCCTTATAGGCTTCAACAGGTAATCACACGCTCCGTGCTGAACGCCTTTCATCACTCTTTTCGTCTCACCGTCCACTGACATCACTGTAACAAAAAAACAACAAAGTTAGTAATCATTTATCAGACAAGATCTTGATTTGTGCTTGTGGGGAAGTCTGACTTATGACAGGGAGGTCCAGTTCGAGTCCAACGTGCTCAAGGAGCTTGAAGCCGTCCATGTCAGGCATGTTCACGTCGCTGATCACGATATCATATCCGTCCTTACGCTCCCGGAGCAGCCTCAGAGCTTCTCTAGCTAACCCACATGTAGTAACTGTAATAACATAGTGAATTCAAAAGCAGAGTAAGTTAAGGAGACAGACATGTCAGGTTGATTCTGAATGAGTCTAAAACATTAGATAGAGACCTTCGTAAGAGCACTTCTTGAGCATCTTCTCAAGAATCTTGAGCCATGTTGGGTCGTCGTCAACCACAAGAACTCTTAGACCGACGGGAGAGAAGCCTTTATCCATGTTCGCCTGGCAAAAGAAAGAGACAGAAGAGAGAAAGTGGTTTGTGTGTGTGTTCTTTTTTAGAAAGAAGAAAGTGGGAGTGGGTTTTTGTTTGCGTTTTATTGTGAAAAGACAAGACAACACTCCCAATATTTGGCGCCGTTTATAAACTGTCAGTCACTGGTGGCGCACGTTAGCCCTTTGCCTCTCTCGTTTTCTCCGTGTTACCAAATTATTTGTGTGTTTTAATTATAGTTTTAATTAATTTTGTGTAAGAAGAATATTGTTCGGTCTAAGTTCACTGGAGACACAAAAAGAAAGTTGTTAGAATTTCTATTTTGTTCTCTCTTGCTTTAGATTTCTAAGTTGATGTCTTTCACTGCTCAATATTCCTCAAATTGTTATTAAAATATTGCTATGATAATATTATGGATTATATCACATTTTTTTAATATTTAATTATCTTTATACCTTTCTTTTTGTATTATAAACACAAATATGGAATTTTCTCTTTATAATTGTACTTTTATATTCTAATAGATAAATATTTTTAAAGTTATAGCCGTATTTGGAGCGCATAATCATGTAACAGCAATTTACAACGGACGGATCTGATTATTTCAAATTATAAAACCCTTTTTGCAACAAGAGTATTCATCTATAATTAGATTTTTGTTTTCTTAGATAAGCATACAGTATCCGGTCATTGACTTTTCAGAACCAAGCTAGGTAACAGCGGGCCAGCGGCAACTACTCTCTGGGGGTTAAGTTGAGAAGACTCTTATACATAAACTGTTCATAAATTAACCACCATAGATTGAGCATTTGTACCGGAGTTCAGGTGGTCCAAGCAAGCAGTTTTGTTCCTAAATAACTAGATCATGCCGGTTAACCTTAAGTCAAGACTTCATTTGTTTTGATCTTTGACTCTTTTAAGACTTTAAAGGTTTGAACTTTATATTTTTATTGGAGAAAATTAGTAGAACGACAAAAGAAGAATAAAAAAAAAAGGAAAATGGTACACAGCTTGTCATGCACAAAGATTTTTTTTTATGGATGAGGACGTGGCCTGTGGAGACTTGAACTTTATCATTCATTATTTATCATTTCTTATAATTAGATATAAGACGTGTTCCAAAAAAAAAAAATTAGATATAAGACAGCTAACTATTTGCATAAGCTTTCTGCCAATAAGAAAAAGAAAACGTATTATAAATTAATCAGTGTTATCATTTGTGGAAATGTACAAGTACACTGCCTATGGGATAGAAACGAGGTATCCACGTGACCCGCATTTGAAAGGAACAACATCGCGTCTCGCTCTAAAACATGATGGTTTAGGCGGCTGCCTAACGGTACGCCGGACAGACCTAGAGTAGAGATGGGACAAGTCTCACTTGCTCATGACCAAATATATTATATTTAAAAGTCTCTAGACCTATTAAATTTAGCTTTCTTATAAAATGCTTACATGTTTTTACATCATCAACTTACAAAGAATATTGTATGTTTTTCTGTACATCATAGAATCTAGACCATAGGTCTTCATGGATCATGGGCAGTACAATGTAATTCAGTAAATGTAATTAAGTTCTCTTCCCAAGCGACATTACACCCAAAGATACATGATTTCTCTCCTGAGGAAAGACTCTGTTGACGCCACTAGACCCAATTAACATTATTTTAGTGGGTTAAACAGTTTGACATAGTATTATTTAATTTTTAATGATTTGTACACTAATTTTCACGATTCTCTAATCCCAGGGAAAACAGTTACTGCGATGATGCAGTGGGCCCTATAACGATTAACGAACTATATGGATTTCATAAAACGTAGAAGACGTACGTACGTTTTTGGTACGTATTTTTGTTGGCACATCTACTTAAGATAGACATAACATGAGGTGGTGTTTGTGCATATATTCGTCGCAATTAATTAATTGAATATAAACATATAGAATAGTTATAGGGGTTATAATAATGCACCACAAAAGATGCACTAAGGTTGGTTTAGACCCACACACATGCCTGGTAGTGTCATTTCTCCAATCACCTGCCGACATTTTACACTTTGTGGTCAAATTTTAAACCCTTAATTTGCCTAATGTCTCCATCATGCTGACTCGTGTCATCTACGCGCTGCTTTGCAACACTAATCATCAATTATGTGCATGTAAATCAAATTCTTAATGCTTTAGCCCTCTAATTATTGGGCGGTATAAGTATCAGACCACTACCAATGAACATTAATCGTTCCTTTAATTGAAGTTTCTCAGTACACGTTATTCACCATTATAAATGGTTTGATAATAGTAGTTAATTAAAAGAACATTTTATTATTATCCAATTATGGAGAGTATTAGGTTCCAATGGGTTTCTAATTAAGTTTGTATTAGAGTGGGCTTTGCCACTTTTGCTACCTTTCATCTTTTATATTAATGCAAGAAAATGTTCAAAAAAAATAAAAAATTATGGAGAGTATAATAACTGGAAACCAATGAGTGTGTTAGCGCATCCTAATAGACTGGGACATAAATAACTGGAAACCAATGAGGGTGTTAGTGAATCATATTGAACAGGACATGATCACTTCTATGCACACTAAAAAATATGAGCTATATTCCATATAACTCCACAGATTTTGGATCAATGCATGTATTATTGTTTCATCTCAAATACCATTCAATCATACCGTTTACAAAATTTATCTTCGGTATTTTTAGTAGAGTTAAAGGCATTTGATTACACGTTAGTAATTAAGAAAACTTATTTATGTATATGCATAATAATATATGTTCTATTTAAAATATATGATAGTTTATCTAAAACACATAAAATTAAGATTTTTTTAAAAATATATAAATTAATAGTAAACAATCAATTATGAGAGGGTAAATACAATTGGTCACACAAATCTCAATAAATGAAAATTTGTTCAAAACGTGAAAGCATTATATGTATTTTGGCAAGTGACTGAGATAACCTAACTCGAGTCTTGATAATGGAGATGCATGTGCTGCATTCGGTTTATCTGGTTGTCTTTACTACCAATAGCTGCTCTTTTTTTTGTGTGTGTGTAATCACTCATCTTTTAGCACCGTTCATTTTTAACAAGTGACCTAAACAAATTTAGGTGAGATGATATATGTTTCCGCGTCAGCTTCTGAATCGTGCGACTTCTTAGTTTCGAACCAATCTCAAATTTAAAGTGTAGCCACACCGTCGGGCTATGTAGTTTAAAAGCTATATATCTTCATTCCTCAGGTTATTTACGTCATTGTATCTCAAATCCATATACTAGATAGAGCTAATCTATTACCAATCTAAACAAATAATACTAAAAAAATGTTCAATCTAATTACACATAACACTAAAAAGTTTGTATAAACTAAAAAAAAAAGATATGTATGCTTGATTTGTGTAAAATTTCGAAATATGTAAACTCAAACTTTGCCAAATTTTCAATAAGAATTTCAGTTTAATTTTATTTTCCCAATAAATTACACTTCAAGGTAATTAAATGAAACATTAATTAATACAAAGGAAAAAAACAGAAGAATATTGTTTTACAAACACAGAGTAAATATAAAAAATTAGAGCAAAATAAAAAGAACATATGAGACTTACTTAGTTACAAAAGCACCAATTAAAGCACATTGGAATCCAAGCTATACGTTTCAAATTACCCAATAAAAGTTGGCAAGAATTTTGTTTAACAACTACTAACTTTTTTACTTCAATAGTTAAACATTCCTATGCTTCACTGAACTATTAATTAGCCCTATTGATTTACTCGAAAATACCACATAGTAATTTCTATGCTTCACTGAACTATTAGCCCTATTGATTTACTCAAAATATCAAAATAGTTAAACATTCCTATTCGGGAACGAGGACTGTTCATTTATGGAACGACTTTCCTGGAGCCAGTAATAATCACATTGTAATTCTTTTGCCTGTAAAAGTCCATAATCATTTTATTGCAACTCCATGTAGCCAAAAGAAAAACATGCGGCTGCATATGATACCTTTGAGATATTTATCTATATAAACTTTGTATTTTGTATCTAAATTATTGGAAATAATTTAACTCAAAATTTTTATTCAAAATAGATTTTAAAAGATAAGATATTATAATAATTTTCCAAGTACGAGTCATTTAAAATAACAATTCACTCTAACTATAGAAACTTCAATATACTAACTACAAAACATATATATCCAAATTTTGCGATCAACTCATATATGTTTTGCTACTCATTACCGGTTTTGGACAACCCTTTTCTCTAAGACAATATAATTGAGCAGATAATATAAATTTTGAAGTCATTTTCAGCTTAAAAAATAGAGTGATTAAATGTGAAATTTATGAGAGGTTGGGGAGAGATGAAGTACTATATAAACAAAACATATTATTTTTCAAAATGATTCTAAATTTATATTATTATTAGTATTCTAAAAAGTAACTAAATGGAAAATGCCCACTAACAAAGTATGTTACTGAACAAAAGAAATTGACAAATATATCCAAAAAGATAAAGGTGTATGTGTATGATTGGTGGCCAACAAATTGGAAGGATTAAGATGATTTTAGCCCTTCTTATCTTTCTGGCGGACACTCTCCTTATATTTATTCTAATGGTATTATTTTCTTAAAATATTTGGTTTCTACAAACATTTTGATTATAAGAAAATAAATGTGTGTATAAAATATTCCTTACTTGAGGTTATTTATTTTCACTAGTTTATTCTTTCATCAACTTTCCTCATTCTTTATAATAGATTGGTACAGATACCTGATTATGATGTATAACTCACTTTACTATATAATAGTAGAAAAATTATCTAAAAAACTTTGGGTAAAAATTATGAAAAGGTTTTATTTTTAAAGAAAAAAATATTTAAGACCATAAAACAAAGTGGGTAGAAAATCTACATTGGTGTTGTTATGTCCATACTTTCGATAAACTTTTTACAATTTTTGTTGAGTTATGCACACATAAAAATACATAATCGAATGTAAGGAAACAAAAATAAAGATATATCTTATGATATTTTATTTTTCTGTAAATTTTTGTATGATAAATATTTCCAAACATAGATTTTCTTATGTTTTTTCCAAATCTTCAAATCAAATGATTACTAAATGATTTTGGTACTTCAATAAAAAAATTGAGCTGTACTTTTACGAAGCTTTAATAGAGAGTTAGCTAAGTTTTTTTTTCATTTTAAATTGTGGTTTATCTAAAAAATATTTTTGTGATACTTTAGATATACATTTGACAACATCTTAATAATATAGAATAAGAGTTGTGCGCATAATATAGTGATCAGACTAAAATATATTTAATTCACACATAAAATTCATTTGATCTTTACCTTTTTTTTGCAGCTTTTCATTGAACAACAATATTCATATTCTGAATTAAATCTTCACATTACGTTCTTTATTTTTAATACACACTAGATCTTGATCCGCGCCCGCGCGGATGTTGGATTTAACTTGCGTTCAAAGT
This sequence comes from Brassica oleracea var. oleracea, assembly GCF_000695525.1. Classification (NCBI taxonomy): domain Eukaryota; kingdom Viridiplantae; phylum Streptophyta; class Magnoliopsida; order Brassicales; family Brassicaceae; genus Brassica; species Brassica oleracea. Next base: position 32,765,346 of record NC_027753.1, read on the forward strand.
AAATTTATAAACCATTGATTTTATAAAATGTCCATTTATATTTTTATGTCTTGTAAAATATATTTAGAGTAGAATATATTATATTATAATATAGATGTTTGATAACAATTTTTTATCTGTACGTAATATTATACTTATAAATTTATAACCTGATGCAATTTGATGTAATTGTAATATTCATATATTAACCTATTGATTTTTTTGTTTATTTATTTAAAAATAATTTAATTTCTTACAGTATGTTTTTATGAATTATTATTAATTTTATGATATTTGGTTTTCTTGAAAATTGTATTGTAGCAGATTAATATATGCTATATATTACAATTTCTGTTTTTATTTTCAGCAAAAAAAAAATAACAATTCATTGTAATTAATTAATTTAAATTTTTGATTTTAAGTGAAGTGGAAGATTTGTAAATAAGAAAGAAATACAATGGCTAAATGTGTAAATAAAAATAAATATTTAATCTGCTATCCGTGTTTCCAAACAATTCTCGTTTAATCTGCTATCCAAGTTTCCAAACGACTTAATCTGTAAATGAAAAAAAAATACAGTGACTAAATATGTAAATAAAAAAAATTAATCTGCTATCATTGATTCCAAACAACTTTTATTTAATCTACTATCTAAGTTTCCAAACAGTACCAAAATATACTTCAGTTTCAATAATATAGATTACGCTTTTTGTTAACTACTTAACTTAAAAGAAGATGCTGACTTTTGCAACTGTGCAGTTTTTAATAGTTAATGGAGGGAGTATTATATGCTGGTTTCAGGTCAAATAAAAATTATTTAAATTTTATGATATATTTGAAATACCTATGTACGTAGTATATAATATACATGATAATTATAATTTAATTCGAATTTTCTGCTTTAACCTTATCTATAAATGACTTTTTTTTTTGAAAAATGTATCATTTAATGTATTGATTTCATTTATGACTTGAGGGAGGGGAAACATATTTTTTTCCTAAAAACATATTTTCTTCTAAATAGATGTTCCCTCCATGTCAATTTTTTAATTTGTTTGTTTTATTTATTTTTAACTATGTTTATCCGAATAAATAATCAATATTTTAAAAATAAATGCTATTAATTACTTTGGAATTTGATTTTTAATATTTATTTTATTATATATAGTTTATTTATATTAACAATTAATTATATTTTATCATTATATCTAAATAGTTTTTATTTACTTATTAGATATTCTGATTTTATCTAAAATTAGTTATTTAAAATTTATTCTGTTTTATTATGGCTGTAATTTTTTTTAATTTATTTGTTTTATTTTAAATAAACCATGTTATCACAATAAATGATTAGGATTTTCAAAATAATCGGTGAGGACCAAAACATCCGTGAAATTCAAGTGAACTACAAGAGATAATAAAGGAGTTTGTCGATGATAATTTGTGGCTGTTATTAATCATGCATTCCCAACAAAGACAATTTTTGAGAAGTATAAGAAGTAGGAAAAGAAAACTGAGAAACAATAATGTTTAAAATAGATAATGATGGATGGCCCAACTGAGAATGCCACAAAAAAAAAAAGATGTTTATGGGTTTGATGAGGTAACCATGGATGATTGTTGCTTGACAAGGTGAGACATGACATTCATATAGTCTATTACTATTTTTTCCTTGGAGTAATGGAACTTCCGTGATGATATCTTTCACTTGAAAATATGCTTGAAAGAATTCAGCCAAAACTCCATTAGTATAACATAGTCGATATATCGAAATAAGATTCTTATCAATATTTGTTACACACGTGTTATGTAACACTAGGTTATGAGTTGGGGTTGAGAGAGTGGATAAACCTGTGTGTGACTGGTAAGCTTGAACCGTCAACTATAGGACATCATATCCTCCATAATAAGGCTGGTGTAAGGACAAGTTGTTGAGGTCAGAGATGATGTGGTGCGGAGCTCCTGAGTTCAGTCGCCAATTTGCAGCCCTGTAAGGAGAATTTATAACAATATTTGCGTGAGGTTGCCATGGCCGAAAAAAACTTACATTGGCATCACTCACCGATTGTTACTGGAGACTTTGAAACTGTGAAGATCGTTTGTCGTTGTGGCCTTGAACATGGCAGAGTTAATATTTGCCAAAGTAAGGTTTGAAGGGGTGTGTTTGAAGCATGTGTGAACTGATAGCTGCATTCATTGTTGTTACCTGTTGTTGTTGTTGTACTTGTTGATGCAGAAAATGTTGTAGTTGTTTTGTTGAAGATGTTGCATATGATTGGCAGAAGCCGGTATCACCATGGAGGGGACATCTCTGGCGGCAAGTAATTTGGCATCATGGTTGAGTAACCTCTCGTCAACTATAGTGATAGTGGAATATCTTTACTTTCTATCTATTCTACAATTGTCGTGTATTGGTCGATAGGCAATCTCTACTTGATCCTCATGATCATATGGTTTTCCAAGGATTACAATTTGGTTAAGCTTAGACATCACAGCTTGAAGGTAGTAATCATGGATTTGTTACCTTTGGTGTTTTTTAGTTGATTCTTGAGTTGTTTGATATGACAATAACTTGGTTTTTGGCATATGTAGCAGCCAATTTTTTCTAGATCTGAGACACAATAGTTGTGCGAGAGACCATATGTTGAAGCGAGACTGATGTAGTACCAAGAAGAGCGTTCAACCTGTCTTGTCTTGTCTAGTGGACATACTCTGGATTTTTAGTGATAGCATCACCAGTGGTAAGTGTTCCCGGTGGAATCTCCGGGGCGGCATCTAGGTGGTTTGCAAGACCATAGCCATCTAACAAAGCATGGACTTGTAATATGCATATTAGGTAGTTTGTGAGCTTAGATACATTAGACATGTTCATGTGAAGAAGAGACTGTTGTTAAAAGAGATGATCTCCTTGGTGAATTTAGATCTTTTTCTAAAATTTGATGGACATTTTTAGCAATTTTTTTCATATTTTATAAGCTGGCAAAGCAAATCTAATCTATTAAAACAGAAGTACAAATAAGATATAACCCTAAGTTTTTCTAAATAATTACAGATGAATGCCACTGCTTATTAAACTAAAAATTAAATCTCGGGAAGGCCTCTACTGCTGGATATCGTTGACTTGAAGCCCATTACCTATATAATGATCGACCATAATAATGGGGCCGAAATAGATCATATCTTATACTGAAAAACATATTTCAACTTATAGTCAAATGCACACACGTATAATTATGAGAACAATTTCGACTTTTGATTATGATCCTTACAAGTTCAACCTGATACACAATATTTAACTTAGGATATTGATGACCTCCGTATATTACAAATATTATGTTGGTATCATGTTCTCTTCGAAGGTAGAAACTGGTCCTCTTTATTCTCTTTTGGTCTTTATGTATTTAAATCATTTGGTTTAAGTAAACCAACCGGTTCTGTTTTTGTAATCATTCATTTTTTACATACAATTTTGAAAGTAAATAATAATATTAGCTATTCAGCCAAAATCTTGCATATATGTAAACAATAGTTATGTGCCAAATCTATCTTATTAAAATAAAAGTACAAATATAGATTCACCATATGATTTATCACTTATTTACAATAGAATGCCACAGTATTAAATAATCTTAAGCTTAAGCTATGAATGTATTTTCCTAATTTAACTAAATCATTTCCTAAATCAAGTTTAGCTAAATTTTCATGTTCAACATATTTCCTAAAACAATTTAGCTAAATTTTAGGAATATTAAAGTTTAAAAACAAATTTAACAATATTATGTAATATTTTTCAAGTATCATATAATTCCACAAATTTAGCTTGTAAGGCCTAAAATATATGTATTTCAAATTTTCTAAAATATATGTTTAACCATTATGGCTATCATTAATTATTTTCAACAATAAAATCTATCTATGCTAAGATTTAAATATTTTGAATTATTTTTAGAACAATATGGAATGTTTATAACCAAATATTTTTTATTTTTATATATCCAAATCTCGCTTAAAATATATATATTTCAAAAAATTCAAAAAATACATGTTTAGCCATTTAAGTTACTATTAATTATTTTTAACAATAAAATCTATCTATACTAAAATTTAAATATTTAATGTTTCTAACAGAATATTCATTTTTAATCTATCTAAATCTCGCCATATGACTCATATTTAATCAAAATATTTAAAATATTATTACATTTAAAAACAATTTCGTATTAAAAGAAATATTACTTGGACATATCAATTGGTCAATATTTGTCGAAGGTATGGGGTACGGGTCAATATTTTTTACAACATGTAAACTATTTAAATTTTTTGTTTACAAACATTTTAAAATAGGGTAAATTAGATAATATATAAATATAAGTGAAAATAAGTATCCGCGCGGATACGCGGGTCAAACTCTAGCATCGTTTAAAAAAAATCATTTAATGGGCTTCGAACAATGGTGATTAACTGTTTTCTTGTCTGGCAGGAAAAACGTGGGATAAATCATCTAAACAAAATAATTTCTGCTTTTAAAAACAAATTAAAACCTAAAACATGCGCGAGAAAACAGAAAATTAATCTGTTCAGTTAGAAGAGAAAAGACGAAACGACCCTTTTATTGTTTGAAACCAACGATTCTCTGCAAGACATCGACAATTCTGGAAGTTGCAGAGAAGCCAAGGAAAATAGATGCCAAAGCAACCGGAGAAAAAGAAACAAAACTATACGTAAGGAACCTTTAATGGTCTGAGGAACGAGTTTTTAACGAGTCGACTCGCCTCGCCTCGGGTCATGGGATGCTGCCAATCGTCTTTCCTGAAACCGTTGTCATTGCGTGACAAGAAAACCTCAGGGGATGTTTCCGCCCGTCGTGGCGGCAAACGCAGTAATAGGAACAACCGTCACCGTGTCAATAATGAAGGCGTAGGTAACGGCAGGGGATGGCATTTCTCCACCGTTCCGGACTTCTCCGAGTTCTCAGCAGCGGACCTTCGTGAAGCCACGAACAATTTCAGCGTAAACGCTGTCGTTTCGGTTTGTTCCGACCAAACACCCAATGTCGTTTACCAAGGCTGTCTTAAAGACGACATGCGTCAAATCGCTGTTAAAAAATTCTCCAAATCAACATGGCCCGACCCCAAACAATTCGCCGTACGTTTTTGAAATATGTCCTTATATATTTTATATCGAGGTCTAACTAATCCAATAGTTACGTCTAGGTTTTGTAATAAGGTCTTAGTAACATGGTCCTATGTTGGCATGGCCAAGCTATAATAAACATAGTTTTTGATAGGATTATAATTTAGGTACCAATGTTGGCATGGTTTTTGAGTTTGGACAAAAATGTTTAATATGATTATACGTACCAACTGTTCGGTTATGCAGGCAGAAGCTAGGGATATCGGGAAAATGAGGCATACGAGACTGGTGAATTTGATAGGTTATTGTTGTGATGGAGATGAAAGGCTGCTCGTTTCAGAGTACATGCCTAATGATACCCTTACCAAGCATCTGTTTCATTGTACGAATATCCCAAAACATATCTTCATTCACGGTTAGTGTTTAGATGTATCTTTACTTGGTTGATAAGTACTCGAGTTTTTTCGAGTTACAGGGGAGAAACAAACCATGGAGTGGGCTATGCGGTTGAGAGTTGCACTTTATGTAGCTGAAGCTTTGGAATACTGTAGGCAGAGTGGACGCACATTGTACCATGATCTCAATGCTTACCGGGTTCTCTTTGATGAGGTAACATCATTTGCACATTACTTAAAATGGGTTTGTGAGAAAAGCTGCTAAGAATTTTTCGTCAGTCAGAATGGGAATCCTCGGCTTTCATGTTTTGGGTGGATGAAAGATAGCAAAGATGGCAAAAACTTCAGCACGAATCTCGCTTATACACCGCCTGAATATCTTAGAGATGGTAACGTTTTATTTCTTACACTAAATATTTACTTCTTTAAAACATTATCTGTTTTGTATACCTTCTTTGTGGCAAATGATGTATATATAATACACGTTAGGTACGTTAATTCCAGAGAGTGTTGTCTTCAGCTTTGGGACGTTTCTTTTGGATCTTGTTAGTGGTAAACATGTCCCTCCAAGTCATGTGAGTGAACCTACTTCTCTAGCAAATTTGGTTTTGGTTGTATATGTTTGTAACATTGACATGTTTATTTCAGGCGGTTGACACAATTCAAAAGCAAAACTTACCTGTCTTCATAGATTCACACTTGGAAGGAAACTATCCAGACGAAGAAGCAGCCACTGTGTTTGAATTAGCTTCAAAATGCCTAGAGAATAACCCAAAGGACAGGCCGGAGATTAAAGATATCATCTCAGTTCTTGCTACACTTCAACACAAGCTAAATGTTCCCTCCTATGAAATGCTCGGAATTTCGAAACTCGAAAACCCCGAAAAAGAACCAGAGAGTTCTCTACTTTACGATGCTTCTCACCGTATGGACCTCACAGCTCTCCATCAGATTCTTGAGGCGGCAGATTACAATGACGACGTCACTTGTGAGCTCTCTTTTCAGCAATGGTCTCAACAGATAAAAGATGTGTGGAACACTAGACAACAAGGCGATTCCGCTTTCCGGAACAAAGATTTTCAATCTTCTATTGAAAAATATACTCAGGCATGGCAAAAAAATAAGAAACAAAACATAAACACTCACCTGAATTCTAATTAAGGTCCTGAATTTTTGCAGTTCATAGAAACAGGGATCATGATCTCTCCCACTGTTTATGCGAGAAGAAGTATTTGTCATCTCTTCTGTGACCAGGCAGATGCAGCACTCAGAGATGCGATGCAAGCACAGTGCGTTTATCCGAACTGGCCCACTGCGCTCTATCTTCAGGCTGTGGCACTTGCAAAGCTGAATATGCTAGAAGACTCAGGTACCATGTTAAAAGAAGCCAAGATCTTGGAAGACAAGAGGCTCATAAACTGAAACACATTGCATTATACTTCAAAGTATTTGTGTTGAAAAATATAGAACAAGAAATTTATTTGTATGCTGAAGAGTAGCTGGAAGACTTATATGAACACAAATCATCTGTATAACAGTTTGTAAGGTGTTAAGATATGTCTTCACAATATTCTCTACCATTGTATACTATGTAGGTTCAAATATTTTTATCCATTGTATACTATGTAGGTTCAAATATTTTATATTCAAACTATCCAAAATAACTAAAAATATCCAAAGAAGATGGATATAGGTGCAACTATATGAAGTTGATACTGCTAACAAAACATAATAAGTTTCTAAGCTTACCAAGTATGATGGAACATATGGATGACGTCCATGTAGAAACAGAGTATTTTACAAAAGTAAATATATACGCATGGGTAATGGTCTAGTATACATTAATAGCTAATGGTATTCAAAAGCAACGTCAAACTTTGGAATATTTGATGAATTAAGAAACATACAACTCAGCTTGGCCGTCAATAAAGAGACTCATGAACTCTTCTCCATCAACAGTTTCTTTCTCGATCAAGAGCTGCGCAAGCTTGTGTAGGATATCAATGTGAGTTGTGATGATGTCCGTGGCTCTCTTGTACGCCTTCTCCACCAGCTCTCTCACCTCAGCATCTACAATATCAGCAGTTGCCATTGAGTAGTCTTTCTGTGAAGACATCTGCAAACAAACAAAAAGACATGGAGGTAAGTAACAAACGGTAATGATGAAAACAGAGAAACCAAGTTCGTTTGAGGAATATATACTTGTTGACCCATGAAGGGATTTCCACCAGGGCCACCAACTGCAACTTGTCCAATCTTTTTGCTGAAACCGAATCTCTCGATCATCTGACGTGCCACACGAGACACCTGCATGAAATCATTTGATGCTCCGGTAGTCACATTGTCATCCCCAAAGATCACCTCTTCTGCAACTCTGAGACAAGAGAGAGATAGATGGTTTTAAACACAATCAAACAACCCTTTGCAAGTTCGGAGGCCATTATAAACTAACCTTCCACCAAGTGCAACAGCCATTTGATTCTCGAGGTAGCTTCTACTGTACAAACCAGACTCGAGTCTTTCTTCACTGGGAGCAAAGAAGGTAAGTCCACCAGCTTGGCCACGAGGAATGATGGAGATTTTAGCAACGGGGTCATACTCTGGCATAAGAGCACCCACTAGAGCATGACCAGCCTCTGAAAAATTCAAAAACTCACACTCAGAACTCAAGCTTCCCTCAACAACATATAGTTAGTAAAATAAATAAAGCTAACCATGGTAAGCAACAAGCCTCTTCTTCTCATCAGAGACAACAGCATTCTTCTTCTCAGGTCCAGCAATAATCCTCTCAAGCGCATCAGAGATCTCATCCTTGCTTATCTCCTTAAGCTCACGCCTCGCCGCAAGAATCGCCGCTTCATTCATCAAGTTCTGCAAGTCAGCGCCAGTGAAACCCGGAGTCCTCCTCGCAACCTTATCAAAATCCACATCTTTACCAATCGCCTTCCCTCTAGAATGAACCTGAAGAATCTTTACCCTCCCAGCCACATCAGGCCTATCAACCGTCACCTGCCTATCAAACCTCCCAGGCCTCAATAACGCAGAGTCCAAAACATCAGGCCTATTCGTAGCAGCCAACACAATCACACCAGAGTTACCACTAAACCCATCCATCTCAGTCAAGAGCTGATTAATCGTCTGCTCCCTCTCATCATTCCCTCCTCCCATCCCAGCTCCTCTCTGCCTCCCAACAGCATCAATCTCATCAATAAAAACAATACAAGGCGCCTTGGCCTTGGCCTTCTCGAACAAATCCCTAACCCTAGAGGCACCCACACCAACGAAAAGCTCAACAAACTCAGACGCCGCGCAGGAGAAGAACGGCACTCCGGCTTCTCCAGCCACAGCTCTAGCTAACAGAGTCTTACCAGTCCCGGGGGGACCCACGAGGAGACACCCTTTGGGAATCTTGGCGCCCAAGGCAGTGTACTTATCCGGATTCTTCAAAAAGTCGACGACTTCTTGCAACTCAAGCTTAGCCTGGTCTGCTCCAGCCACGTCAGCAAATGAAACGCCAGTCTCGGGAACTTCCTGAAACTTGGATTTGGACCGTCCGAAATCCATCGGCCCACCTAAACCTCCAGGCCCACCAGGCCCACCTCCAGCTCTCCTGAAGAGCAAGAAAAGCCCACCGAAAGCCAAGATCGGGAATATCAAGTTCCCGATGATGGTGAAGAGGTCGTTACCGGACTCCCCCTCGGAGACGGAGATGTCGACCCCGTTCATGGCCAGGATATCGATGAGATCGGGGTCGTTGGGGACAACGACGGAGGCGCGGCGGTTATCGACGGCGGTGAGCTGGAGAACGGAGCCGTCTTTGCTGAATCTAACTCTCTCGACTTTGCCCTTTTTGACCGCGTTGAGGAACTCGCTGTACCGCCACTGAGATCCATCGGGGAGATCTGAGGAGGATGATTGGGCTTTAGGATTAGGGGCGGTTATCACCTGGTTTTGGGTGAAGGGGGAGAGAGAGGAGGAGGGAGAGGGGTTTAGGGATTGAGCTTCGATGACGATGGGTTGTGTGGGGGTGAGGGGCTCGTCGAAAGCTAGGGCCTTTGGGGATTGGGAGGAGATTGATGATGAGAAGAGGATTGCTGCTAAAGCTGCTCGTGAAGGAAGGGACTTTATGGGTTTGTCATCGAGAGACGATCGAGTGATGTGGAAGGAGGGTTTTGTGGTTTTGGGAGTGGGGGATGAGATTATGACGTTGGATCCGAAGAAGAGTGAGGAGCGTAACGAGGTTGAAGCCATTGTATGGGGACTAACTCTACTTCTTCTTCTTCTTCGTCTTTGAGAGGATATAAATGAGAAACGAGGAAGAAGAAAGGATCTTTACTTTCTCAAAATTCTGGAGGAAGAGATTGAAACAGCAACCATATCCTCAAGTGTTTCTGCTTCGTCTACGTTTGCGATTCATATCCACATGTTTAGTGGATTACAAGACGCCAAAAAAAAAAAAAAAAAAAAAAAAAAAGTAAGTCTTGCCATTTGTCGTTCAGGCCCAAACTCTTTAACCCGACCCAAACCGAAATCTTTTTAATTTTTTTTTATAGAAAATTTCATAAATTTAAATATCTAAATTAGAATGAAAATATTGTATTCAAAAATTAGTGTTTCATCTTTGTATGATGTACCAATATTGCATTGTAATTAGTAACTGATTTCAAAAAAAATTCAAAACAAAAGTCTGTAAGGTAAAAACTCAGAGCTAAACGATTGCTAATCCAACAAATGCCAAAACCCCAATCCGACTAGTCAAAGAAGAAGAAGAACCAGTTGCAGGAGGAAGAACAGCTTGAGCTTCCAAAAGAGCCGGAGAATGTGCCGGAGAAGGGGCAGTGCCCCAAGTGAAGAAACAACCACGAGATGACATGACAACAATGTGAAGCTTCTCGCCTTGGACGCAGTTGCTCTTAGAGCCACTGATGAAGAAGAAAGGTCCAGATCTCTCTAGCTTCACCTTTCTGTCTCCATTGGTGTAACTGGCTGCTGGGTTTGTGGTGTTGCAGTTAATGTACGCCTCTTTCGTCACTTGCGGAACCGAGTCCTTTTCCCCATCGTACTTCCACACTGTCCACAAATTGCATAATCACACAATCACATAAGAGTTCAGAAATTTAAAACCAAGATTTTGCTAATTTCACCGAGAGTGTCTCCAACATGAAACAATTGGATAAGAGGGTATTCATATTCTTGATTTTCCTCCTATTTTGCTCACTAATTTGACTACTTAACTCTAAATACAAAATTACTTTGATGAACTAATCTTTATGTGAGGCGTTAGCAAACTAAAACATATCTCAGTTTTGGAACTAATTAAAGTAAAAAAAGAATATATGATATGTGGTCTAGCCGATCTTATGTGTCACTAATCCTATGTGTCATATTATAAGTTATATCCGGATTTAGCCTATATATATATAACCAAAAAAACCTATGTTCATCGAAAAAACTATACCATTTGAAAATAACTTAGTCACTAATCCTATGTGTCGCACTATTACTTATATCTGACTTTAGCCTATATATATAACCAAAAAAACCTATATCAGTTCATCGGAAAATGTTATACAATAACAAGTCGATCACTAAATCTTTGATGCCAAGCTGTTTCTTGAGATGTCAGGACTCTCTATCTCAAGGAAGCTAGTGAGCAACGTCTTACGAGATGACTGCGCCTTTGAGCTGCTCGAACTCGATGACTTTAGCCCGTTCTCGTTTCCTCTCTCGATCCTGACCGCCTCTTGTATCGCCACTATCACTTCCTGCATCCTTGGCATGTTATGCCCACGCTGCTCAACGCATTGGTTTGCTAACTCTGCTACTCTCCAGATTGACTCGATCTTCACGTTGCCTACTATACATGGATCTATGATCCCGTACACGTCTCCTTTACGGATCAGAGATCTCGCTTGTGAAAGGTCAAATCTATATAATGTAGAGGTGTTTACCCAGTGAACTAAAACATATTTCAGTTTTGGAATAAATCAAAGTAAAGAAGGAATATATGATATGTAGTCTAGCGGATCACACAACATTAACTCTATTTTTAAAGATAAAAATTCGTCAAAATAGCTTAGTCACTAATCCTATATGTCGCACTATAAGTTATATCCGGTTTTAGCTTATATATATATATATATATAACCAAAAAACATATGTTAGTTCATCGAAAAAAACTATACTTAGTCATTGAAAATAGCTTAGTCACTAATCCTATGTGTCACACTATAAGTTATATCCGGCTTTAGCCTATATATATAACCAAAAAAAGTCTATGTCAATTCATCGAAAAAACTATACCATTTGAAAATAGCTTAGTCATTAATTCTATGTGTCGCACTATTACTTATATCGGGCTTTAGCCTATATATATAACCAAAAAAGCCTATGTTAGTTCATCAGAAAAAGAAGAAAACTATACTATTTGAAAATGTTATACAATAACAATTCGATCACTAAATCTTTGATGCCAATCTCATATAGATAATAGTGGCGACGAACGGCTCTCTATGCGTAACAAGAACCTTCTGCGGCGTGTAACACAAGTACACAACCCCCGTACATATATATGTTGCCACCACCTGATGCATGTAACACAATCATCCCACAACAAAGTAAAATAAATACTCTCTATCTCGCTCTCCTCTAAAATTTTCAGCATAAAGTATAAGACGTTAAGGTAATCTTACCGAACTCAGTCTCTCTATCCATATTATGTCCCAATACTGTAGAAGAAGCGCTTAGTTTCTCGAGTATTTTAAGCATATATGTATGTGTGTCCTTCCCTTGTCTGAGTGTTTATAATAAAATTCAGAATCATCTGATGTTGGCGCACGGCTAGAGTGATGCTTGGTGGTTCTAGTTTTCATTATCTATAGAGTTAATGTAAGAAAGTGTGTCGATACATTAAAAATACACATACTGCATTACATACATACACACACATTCATATATATGAAGATAGTAACTCCCACAAAGTGTACAAAAAAGATGAGAGCTTGAGCCTTCAAGAGGAGAAGGACTCGTCACCTAGCAGCTGGAGCTAAGCTGTTTCTTGAGATGTCAGGACTCTCCATCTCGAGGAAGCTAGTGAGCAACGTCTTACGAGATGACTGCGCCTTTGAGCTGCTCGAACTCGATGACTTTAGCCCGTTCTCGTTTCCTCTCTCGATCCTGACCGCCTCTTGTATGGCCACAATCACTTCCTGCATCCTTGGTCTGTTATGCCCACGCTGCTCAACGCATTGGTTTGCCACCTCTGCCACTCTCCAGATTGACTCGATCTTCACGTTGTCTACTATACATGGATCTATGATCCCGTACACGTCTCCTTTACGGATCAGTGATCTTGCCCAGTGAACTATATTAAGTTCAGGACCAAAATCTTCAGCTGAGACTGGTTTCTTTCCAGAGAGTAACTCAAAGAGAACAACTCCGAAACTGTAGACATCGCTCTTCTCTGTCAGCTGCTGGCTAGCATAGTACCTGTCACAACAATGCAGTATCAGTCAAAGTTCAGAAAACAAATAGTGAGGTTCTGTTGGTGGCTTTACTCTGGATCAAGGTAACCAACGGTTCCTTTTGCGACACTGGACACATGAGTCACGTCTTCCTCCGTCTGCCTCGAGAGTCCAAAGTCAGATACTTTGGCTCTCATGTTGATGTCCAGGAGTATATTGCTTGACTTCACATCCCTATGAATGATGCTAGGATTGCAGCCAGTATGCAAGTATTCAAGACCTGTAAGAATCTGAAGTTTTGTCTGTCCAATGGATTCATAACATAGCCACACAAAACGATATTCTTGAAATGTTATTTCAAACCTTTGGCAGCATCTTGTGCAATTTGTAGCCGAGTTGGCCAGTCTAATGGCTTGTAGTCGCTTGTACCTGTCAGGGATTGAGTTCATGAGTCGTCAACAGAATGAAAAAAAAACAAATTTAGGAGGAAGAAATATTACCGTGTAAGTGATCTCCCAAGGTTCCATTGTGCATATATTCGTAAACCAATAGACGCCTATCTGCTTCTTCACAGTATCCAATCAAAGGCACCAAGTTCCTGTGGTGGATTCTTGATAACAGAGCAACCTCAGTGACAAATTGTCTGTTCAAGTGGCTAGAAGGATCTGCAGTTATCTTGACCGCAACTTCTTTCCCATCTTTCATCCTGCCATAGTAGACAGACCCAAAACTTCCTTTTCCAACTCTCTTGGAGAAATTATCAGTGGCCTCTTCAAGGATAGGAAGGGATATGAAATATGCTACACCTTCATCTAACAAGTGTCCGCCCCTCACAGCTGAATAAGCTGCCAAACCTTTTTTCTTAGTCCCCGTGGAGTTACCTGAAAGAAACATGAGTAAGACAACCCTCCACTTCGAGGAAACCTGATAACAAATCAAGACCTACATATATATATATATATACCTTTGTCAGCACTTTTCTTCTTCCTGAGAACATAGAGTAAAACAAGACCTCCTCCAGCTAGCAGCAATAGAATTGCAACAGCTGCTATTGATATCCCTAGTATCAGCCAATAGTGCTTTTGCTTTCCCTCGTTCTGAAGCTCTGGATTATTATTATACCTGGAGAAAAACATGTTAAAGGTGAGAGTTACCACTTGAAGAGGAATCTATATTAACAAAATGGAGAACTTTGAGCTTAGGTAAGCTTATTTCATTTCCTGCATATATAGACTAAAAAGTTCCAACAGTCGTGTTGAAATCAATCTGTTGACAAAAGGGTAGCTTTTGTGTTCAACAAATCAACTTGTAAGCATACTCACTTGAACAAAACTTTCCCCTTTAGCAATGCTGAAGGAATCGTTCCTCTGAAAGAGTTATTGTCTATGAACCTGCCAGATAATAACATTTGTTTAAACTGCCAAGTATAGAGTGGATAGTTGTAGCCAGAGTATCAGTATTAAGTCAACCGCTAGAGCAACCAAATTTGTGATTACTTACAATTCTTGTAGGTTTGGTAGATGGCCAAGGTATGCTGGGAGTGATCCACTAAGTTGGTTGTTTTCTAGATGCCTGTAGAAGAGACGAAGCAAAGTACAGCTTTCTGGTATTCGAGTATCTCTACAAGGGAATTTATTGGCAAGCTTACATGATTTTCAGGTTGACAAGTTTGCTCAAGTCCGGAAGGACACCAGTCAAACCATTACCATCAAGCCGCCTATAAAATTACAATTTTACTCAAGTATGGAAAGACAAATAGAGACTAATCCAAGACAATATCGTTTAATACAGCATCAAAACCACTTACAACTCTGTCAATGCCTCCATATGATTGATCTCAGGCAGAAACTCACCCCTTATATTTTTCCTCGATAGAGCACTGTTGTAAAATGCACACAATAGGGTCAAATATGCAGCATCTCAAGAATAAAATCTCACAAAACTCTGTCTTCTAATGTAAAACTCTGTTTTATAGTCTTACATTTTCGTGACTCTAGGTGGCGAGGTTGAGCTACAGCTTATTCACGACCAAAGAACTGGGACACAAGGGTCTCCTCCTTCATTGGCCCAATCGCTACCAGGAGACATCGACCGAATTGCATCAAGAACAGACACTGCAGTAATAGTAATCTTCGGTAAGCTCTTTCATAAATAGGCAAACAATATAGAGAAAAAATTTACAAGGCAGCAGCCTCTAGTAACTCACCATCATTCTTATCAGTTTTCAAAGATATCTGTAGATACTTGCTAATTTCAATCGCATTAAGGAGCGGCCCTCGTGTAGAATCCTTTGTCTTCCCGAACGAGAACGACAAAACAAAATCAAAAGTCACATTCATGTAGCTAGGTTCATAGAGAGTGTAGCTACCATTAGCATTCTCAGCGATATTCACCACTGCATTACTATAGCCAGGGAAATACGGTTGAACCAACTGAAATTTCCTGGTTTCATTAGCACCAAGGTCTTGAATCTCAGCAAAGTAAGCATATGCACGAGCATTGGCAGGGAAGTCCTCCAGGTTTAATCTATAGCTGATCAGTCCTTGAGTGCCAACTACTGCTGTTTGCATGACTTTCATAGGAGGATACTCTCTGGTCAACGTGTTTACAGGCTTTGATGTGTTGATTCTTATCGTCCCAGGAGCTACACCAACGAGATAGTTTGGCCGTCTATTAACATCTGACTCCCAGATTCTGTCATATGGATCATCTGGGTACCTAAAAGAGAAACTTTTTCAGCATTTTCACACAAAGAAGAGCTGTAATAAGGTTTTACCTCAATGCATCCATGCTTGGAGCACCAAAATTGACTCTAGCAGCAACCTTCAAGAAGAAATTATCTTCATAATCAGTGGCATACATGGAGAGATTCAACGGTCGAAGCTCCAGAGTAGACATGAAAGGAGAGCCAGTGATAGCACAGCACACACACACATCCACATAACTAGAAGTTGCCCTCACAATCAACTCCTCAACATACACCCTATTGACCTCAGTAACACTCACTGTAGCCCATCTGGTTGCATCTAAGTAGAGTTGAAACTTCGGGTAAGCTTCTTCACTGCCCAAGCTACCGTAGAGAAATGTAGTCCTGAAAATGTATCTCCTCCTCTCTTTGGTGCTGAGCCTGTAACAATACTTCTTGTTATCCGTTGGAAAATCTCTTCTCCTAGTGTATTGCAACGAGCTCGAATTGGTGTTGGCTAAAGTTACTGGCTTTCCGTGTGGGATGATCTCTGAATCTGAAACCCATCCTAGTCCAGTTTTGGGGTCCGTGTAGTTACTTGAGCCACCACAATCTATACTTATAAACTCTGCAAAACATAGTCATTCCATAATTGAGTTGACCCTTGTTATAAAGATAAAAGCTTTGTGATTGCACATCAAAAACATCAAGAAGAAGAAAAAGAAAGAAACTCTTTGGGGCATTTTAACGAACAGATTGTGGGCAAAGAGTGTACCTGCAACTTGAGACAGAACATGAGGTACTAGTACTATGAAAAAGCATGTTACAGCAAGTTGAGCTGAGCAAAGACCCATTGAAGATCACAGGAACATCGATGCTCTTTAGATTTTCTATGAATCTAATATAAATCACAAATTCTTCTTTTTTTTTGTGCTTTTGAGAGTCACGAGAAGGAGGAGGAAAGCGTGTGAAGAGAATACAGAGTCCAACTTTGTGTTTTGCTTTATTAGTGTAACAATGGTCACAGAGTATTTGTCTTCTTTATTTAATATTCGGATTAGCTTTTGCTTTCTTCATTCCGGAAATTAAAGGCATCAGTTTCACCTTTTCTGCTTTGGCTACTTGCTTTTTGTTAAAGTGAGAGAGAGTGTCACACACAACTTCCTGACGAAACTTTAATTCAAGTTTGAAACACAACTCTTTTATATTAATCAGATAATATTTATAAATAATTGCATCTCAGGCCATTGAATATTTGAGAAATTAGCTAAAAGGATATATAACTCAATTTCATTATGTTCTCTTCTATATAGTATGCATGTTCTGCGACATGCAAACGAAAATTGCCTATATGCATATACCTTTTCTAAATCACACAACTACATTTTCACCGGTTTGGTTTGGGTTGTTTGGATTAGTGGATAAACCAACCACAACAGTCGATATCCGGTTAATGAATTTCGATTTGTGAAAGGTGGAAAAAGTTGCATATCTTGTTATTGCTATCACTAAAAAACTAGTGACTAACATCCTCTAAATAGATAAATTAGTAAATTCAATCCGAGATAGACCAAAGGCAAAAAAATACTTGATTTCTAGAAGGTAATGAGATATATTCATCAATCTCTATTGAGATTCCACATCCTCTTAGAGAATGGAGGAACAATTGAGATTCCACATCCTCTTGAATCACTTCATCATGAGGTGGAGCTCGCTGTAGTGATGGGAGAGAAAGCTAGAGATGTACCCGAGGCAACCGCCATGGATTACATTGGAGGTACTACTGTCATCTTTTGTTCAATTGTACATGTATCATCCATCTCTCCCTAATCCTTTTGCTTTTAAGGATATGCGGTTGCTCTTGATATGACTGCTAGGGAGCTCCAAGCTTCTGCCAAGGTAGTACAAACCCTATTTCACTTCTATCTTGTGGTGGTGTGTATGCGCAATTTTCATGTTAGCTTGCTTCTTGCTCTCCGTTTACCAAGACATGGATGAATTAATGAAATTTCTTTGATCAACATCCTAAACCATCTTCATGGGTGTGTGGGTTTTTGCATAGACAGTGATTCTTTTTACTTTTCTACGCGTAGACCGTATCGTAAGTGACTCATTGCTCCCATACGGGGGAATTTTTTTTCCCTTTCGTTAGTTAATCCACCTTTAAGGGCTTGTAAGAAGCAAGATAAACTAAATATGTTGTTTTTCGCTTATGCAGGCATCTGGTCTCCCTTGGACACTTGCTAAAGGACAGGATACTTTCACTCCAATAAGCTCTGTTGTAAGTATTCTCTTCTGAAACACTAGATGCTACTATATCAGAAAAATGCTACTTTCTGTTTTCTATAATTGCAATATAACCTCATCGCTTATGCGGTTAGAGCTCGGTCTGACCCTATATTATTTCGCATGAGATCCAAGATGGGAATTCACACGTCACAAGAGCCAAAGGCAAAAAAATACTTGATTTCTAGAAGGTAATGAGATATATTCATCAATCTCAATGGTTTACCAAAGTAATACAAAGAAATTTGACAGCAATAAAATTTTGAGAAAATTAGTGTTTCAGAAGGCAATAAATCAGACCATATTGAGTTGAAATCGACTGCGTAAAATACGTTTTAGAACTCTAGTTTCTAGCAGCTAAAGGCTAGTCTTTTATTTGCTAAGTTCTAAGGCTAGTCTCAAGACATATATTAAAGACTTTAAAATAGATTTTAATGTTCTCGACATTTTATTTGTCCCTAAATCCAGGGCCGGTCTCGAGCATAGGCGAGGGAAGAGACCACTTAGGACATAAAAAAATTTAGTTGTATATAGGGAATAAATTTGTTTTTACATATATAACAAAGGCATAAAGTTTTAAATGCTTAGGGCGTCAAGAAAAAATTGAAAATGTTGGACCGGCACTGCCTAAATCAAAGATGGTTCGGTTTTGTTACAATATATACACAGAGAATATAAAACTCTTTTCTATTTCTCTAGCAACTATGGCTAGTCTTCAAATCTTGGGACAACAACCTGAAAACCGAATGTATGGATCCGTTGATTCATACCTCAAGATTCAGTTGTAATAACTCTTTATTGGTTTCATAGATGCTCTTGTAACACGAGAAAAAGAATGAAGCTAGCTTATCTAAGTGACTTTAGTTATGGTTCTTTGGGGTTTAGTATTGGATCAAATTTAAAAGACCTTTTCTTACAACCTATTTTCTGCTGTTTTCCTAAAGTAATTCAGAGATTTTTTTTATGCACAAAGGCACGGATCGCCTTTTTGCTTTCCATGAAATAACACATAAATTAACAGAATGGACTTACTGCTATAAGCTTACAGCATTTTTCATGTTTCTTTGCAACCCTGATTGTAGCAACAGCTCAACTGATAGACCAACCTGATAGAAAATTTAACTAATCTTGCAAGAGTTCCATTTTTTACGTGCAACATGTCACCATATTAATATTCATTTGCTTCCACTTAAAAATCAGAAATCAGGACTAATTATTTTGTTTAGAAAAACATAAACAAAAAAAAGAACAATTTAAAATCTCAAATAAAAAGATTTTTAGTATAAGTAACAAGTCTGCAAAGTAAACCGATTAATTTGTGTGTTGTATCAATGGCAAAAATAATAATTTACTGGATTAAGACTCGCGCCTTACGCGGAATAAACATTATATATATATAAATTATTTTATGTATTATATGTAAAATTTTTATAATATGTTCATTGTGTTTTTTTTAAATTATTTTAATAGTTTTAAATTAAACAAATTTGATAGAAGATACATTTTTTTTATCAGATCTTTATTATTCAAAATCATTAATTGTCACTTCCACAAAAAACATACACGGTTTCGTTGTGACAACACATTAGATTCGCCAATGAGAAATAACTAGATTTTGACCCGCGCTTCGAAAGCGCGGGTTCTTCTTTGGATTATAAACAAAATTTGTGAATTAGTATTTTAGAATTGGCGTACATTATTCTCTTACAAAGTCATTATATCGAAGAAGGGCACTTGTTTAAAATTATATAATTTGTGAATTTGTTTATATAATATTTTGTATGTACACTATTATATAACTCTTTTTAGTCTTAGATATTTCACCGGATCCGAAAAACCAAATCAACCAAAAAATATAGTTGGGTTTGGATCTAGGGCAAAGTACATATTTGATTTTTTCTCCGACTTGCGGTCTTTGTTTGATTCCTAGTCCTATCTGAGATCCATTTGGGTATTCAAAATATATTAGTTTATATAATATTTGTATGTACACTATTATATAATTCTTTTTAGTCTTAGATATTTCACCGGGTCCGAAAAACCAAACCAAAATCAATCAAGAAATATAGTTGTGGTTTGGGTTTGGATTTAGGGCAAAGTACATATTTGATTTTTTTCGTCGACTTGCGGTCTTTATTCGATTCCTAGTCCTATCCGAGACCCAGTTGGGTATTCAAAGTATATTAAATGTTTTAAGTATATTAGGTATATTTGATTTTTTCATATATGTATTTGGTATTTCGATTGTGTTTTCAGTATTATGAATATTTTTTTAAGTTTCGGATCCAGATTTCCGATTATAGTTTCGGGTAAAATTCAA
>NC_027753.1:32786243-32825509 GCF_000695525.1 Brassica oleracea var. oleracea
TATATTGTGTATATCATTGTCGTGTGATATGGTCTAATAAATAAAATTTTATTTGTTGTATAACTTTGTCATGTTCAAAAAGATGTGGTGTAATAAATTATTGTTAGAGAAATTTTAGGTTAGATATTGTTAGTCAAATATTATGGTAAGACCAAATATATTGCTAGTAAATGAAATGGTCTAACAACCTTTCATAAGTAGATTTTTTCAGAATGATTCTCTTTTAATAGAATAGATAAATGACATTAATAATGAATTTATGGTTAGTTTAATAAAAAGCTTATTATATAATTAGATGGACCAACCTATTTCTCTAATAATTCTAAAAATCATCTTAGTGATGACATGTGGCTACAAAAAGAAGTTGTAATGTTTACAAATAATATATAGGGGATTAGGTA
Organism: Brassica oleracea var. oleracea; assembly: GCF_000695525.1. Classification (NCBI taxonomy): domain Eukaryota; kingdom Viridiplantae; phylum Streptophyta; class Magnoliopsida; order Brassicales; family Brassicaceae; genus Brassica; species Brassica oleracea. The sequence continues at coordinate 32,786,645 of NC_027753.1, forward strand.
TTACCAATTTGGGTTCTCGGACTACTGTACTACGCAAAATTAGAATGTGATGAGTACGGTCGGGTCAAAATCATTCGGTTCTTCAACATAAGAATATCATGAAGTCTACCTCTAATGTTAAAGAATTTTGTAGAATTTAATAATTTTAAGATTTTTTGATAATGAACAATCAAGTTGCGGGTATTGTTCATTCATGCTTTATAAAATGTAGTCTTTGCGTGTGAGATTGCTTTGTCCAGGAATTTGTTTCAGGGACCAACACCATGCTAATGTTTTTGACATGTTCAAAGAACAATAATTTCTGCTTAGATTTTTCGGGTACTCATTGTGATTCCATTGTTGATGCTCTGTTTTTTTATCACTAAAAGGTTTAATTACCCAATACTATTTGCAAAAGTTGGAATCTATTTATAATACTCATTTATTTCATAGTTGTTTTATATATACATGTATGTATATTGTTACTTTTAGTTAATTAGAAATCTAAAAGCTATAAGTAATATTAAAAATGAAATCATATTAAAAATATTGTATAAACATTGTTTATAGTATTTACAATTTTGGGATGCGTTATAAGTTTGTGTTAAATGTAGTCGGCCATATGTATTCATTTAATTTTACATGGCTGAAGGTAAAAATTAATAATCTTAGGAGGTTGTATGTCCATTATAACAAAAAAATAATAATTAAAAATAAATAATACCTAAGTAAAACATAAGAAAATTTTGAGCAAAAATAAAACAAAATTTATGAAAATAAAAAAAAATTGTTTCAATTTTAACTTATGAAAACATATTTTATACATACATGTTTGTGAAGCGTATTTATTTGTGCAAGCGGTTAACTTGTTACAACTTATGCCAAATTTTATTACTATATGATTTTTAAATGGAAGAAGGATTTGTGAAGTTTCATGAGTTCAACGAGACAATTAAGAACAAAACATACGGCTCTCCAACATAGGATTTTCATGAGGTTTACTTCTAGAGTTAACGTAGCTTACAACTTTGAGAGTTTTCGAAGTAATGGACAATTAGATTTGTGTGGTTGCTCTGTTCAGGGCTTCAAGGAACAACACAAAATTTTAACTCTAAGGTTCATGTTGATATGAGTCGAGGGACAAACAGTTTTTGCTTAGATTCTTCGGGTACTACATGTGATCCCGTCGTTGATATTCTCCTTTCTGTTGCTGGAGGATTTAATTATCCCTTGGAATTTGCAAAGAGTTGGAAAGGGAGCAACCCATGTAGGCATTGATTTGGGATAACATGTAAAGAGGGTCGAATCATTACTTTCGTTGTGCCATCCACACAACTGATATGTAGTATCTCACCAAGGTTTGGAGACCTCAACTCTCTTTGGTTGATTGACCTATCTTATAATCTTATAACCATATGGTTGATTGACCCGTCGTTGATATTCTCCTTTCTGTTGCTGGAGGATTTAATTATCCCTTGGAATGTGCAAAGAGTTGGAAAGGGAGCAACCCATGTAGGTATTGATTTGGGATAACATGTAAAGAGGGTCGAATCATTACTTACGCTGTGCCATCCACAAAACTGATATGTAGTATCTCACCAAGGTTTGGAGACCTCAACTCTCTTTGGTTGATTGACCTATCTTATAACCATATGGGTGGTAGTATTCTTTTCTAGATAACTAAGTTGAAGGAACTCAGACTCCTTGATGTTTCCTAGCTAGAATCAGCTTAACTACAAGGTGCCAAAATTTAAGATTAGGGACTTAAAGCCACTTGGAGATTGAGACATACACCATCATGTTCCTTCACGTACAAGAAACCAGAATATCTTTGTGGGAATTTTGAGTGGGAGTTTTGGTTGTCTCATTGATGGTTATTGGAGGGTACAGTGTTTATCTAAATTTTTAAAAGAAAGAAGGATGTGCAGTCTTCTGTACAGATTCTTCTAGACTATACAACTATCGGATAACACTTGCATTATATAAATAATGGGACATAATTCATAGGACGCATCATGTAACCATCATGTTGATAAGTTTGTGTATGTGGTTTCATACTGTTCATTGTGTCGACTACCCACTAATTGAACTCTTTTTGTTGGGAATGATTATATAGGTACCAATTTTAATGTATTTGCTGAACAAGGCCTCATCAGACTCACGTCGGTGACAACAAGAAACTGCCACAGCGACGTGTATGTTGGAGAGGAGGCCACAATAAAATATCTACGAGAACCACAGTCACAACTGTAGTGCCCAACCAAATATATGAAATGCTCTCTACAAGGAAGGGCGTCTATCTCAACAACTCAAAGCATGTTTTTTTTTTACAAAATAGGCACCAAATCAAACACATCCATTTGCCACTTATTATATGACTAGCACAATCTCGAACATACCGCATATGCTGTTTTCACCATTTGATCCTTGTGTTTGTATTGCAACTTTGCAAGTCGTTATCTCAGCTTGAATTTGTCATTTTTGGTATGTACGTAAACATTGTTCAATCTAAATCATATATTTCACTTAATTTGAATGTGAATCACAAGAGAGCTGAAAATACTAGAACATGCAAACGAAGATCACACGAGAATGCTCACACCTAAGTTCATCAAGTAGATTCTCCAGTAAATGCATTAGATCCTACTTAAAGCTTAAGCCTCTTATGCTGTAAAACCGGCTCAATAAGAACCATACCTCTATGTGTGTCATCTCACATGTATATATTTCTTTCATATTGTTTTATGTAGATTCACTATAGTAGTTGACATTTAAACTAACTTTTTTCATGAAAAGTGAGAAAAACGGAAAGCTAGAAAAATGAGCTCAGGATTGTGGCAATTACATCTGATAAATCAGAATAAATGTACAATAGCTAGTGTTAATCCATAATATATGATTGAATATCATCAGACACCTCTCATCCAGTCATTTATAAATTGGTAAAATAATTGAATTATGATTTTATTCGGTTGTTATTTATTTTGAAATTTTAATAAGTACATTTCGTACCCTCTTTCTTCTAACATATCCATCAAAAAATATATTTTATTTTCTTATGGACGAAACTGAAAGATGTTTGTCTTAGCTATATCTTCTTCTCCTTCAACCACTCTCATCAGACTATCAAAGCCAAATGGGCCAAACCAGTCACCTGTAAGAAAAATCCTCTGCCTGAATCAGCAGAGGCAGAGCAAAATTGGTACCGGAAAATCATGGATCCTCCCAACAAGTCTCTCGCTCTTTGGTTCAGGCTTCGTCTTGGGTCCTCTTCTCGATGGTCTCCACTCACGTGTCGATCTCGTGGTTTACAAAAACGGAGCTCTTCAAATCGGTCCACTCCACACTAACATCTGGGTAACTTGTTTCTCAAGGACCCATCATGTCTTTGAAATCACTTATAATGTGTTCTTCTTCAGGTACCGTTCTTGCTTGGCTTATTTTACTGCACAGTAGGTTTACTGCAACTTCTACTGGATGATAAAACCTCTACAAAGCCTCCACGTGGCAACCTGGACAAAACCGTAATTTCACTTTTGTAAGTGTTTTGTTTTTAACGACTACTCAAATGTGGAACAGTAGAAGTTGACTACTTTGTGTATGGTTTGGTGAATGCAACAGAGCACTGGTGTTGTTCTTGGAGCTAAGTGCTGAAATGTACAAAGCTGGAGTTTCAGACAACATAGAAGCTTACATTCTATTTGCCTTAGCAGAGTTTCTATGGTTCACTCTAGATAGAACCTGGCTTGGCTTCACCATCGCCTCTCTCCTCGGTATCGCCTGTCCCTTAGCTGAAATCCCCATTATGCAGTAAGTAAATAAAACCGTGCGATTCAGTCCTTTAGGCCATCTCTTTGTTTTCTAGATAAAAGAAAGATTGACGTAACATGACATAACAGATTCTTTCATCTGTGGTACTATCCAGAAGCAAACGTAGAGATCTTTGGCCAGGTAAAAAGAGCTTTTTATGCATGCATCTAACTGAAGCAAGAACAGTTAAAAAAAAAGAGTGTTTATTTTTTATTTTATGGAGAAGGGATTGATCACTTGGACAACAACTTGCTATTTTGTCTACACACCGTTCTTGATCAATCTTGCAAGATGGCTCAAGACAGTTGCGGAGACTAATAGTGACGTGGAGGACAATACAAAATGAAATTTAGCTCAAGCGAAGAGCAGTTGTTATCTCAGCTTGAATTTGTAATTTTGGTATGTAAGTAAACATTGTTCAATTTAAATCCTATATTTCACTTAACTTGAATGTGAATCGCAAGAGAACTGAAAATACAAGAACATGCAAAGAAAAATCACACGAGAATGGTCACCCTAAGTTCATCAAGTACATTATCCAGCAAATGCATTAGATCCTATTTAAAGCTTAAGCCTCTTATGCTGTAAAACCAGCTCAAAAAGAACCATATCTTTATATGTGTCGTCTGAATTTATATATTTCTTTCATATTGTGTTATGTAGATTCACTATAGTAGTTGACCTTTAAACTGATTATGAAAAGTGAGAAAATTGGAAAGCCAAAAAAAAAAAGATAGAGCTCAGTATGGTGGCTATTTCATCTGATAGTCAGAATGTATGCGAAGGACCCAACCAACGCCAAGCCTTTTTCTTCATAGCTCAGATCTGCACCAGCCGGGAATCGAACCCGGGTCTGTACCGTGGCAGGGTACTATTCTACCACTAGACCACTGGTGCTTTGATGTTTAATACCAAGTGTTACAACAAAATATACCATTCAATATCAGAAACTTCTTTTACTTCAACCATCATCTAGTCATTGGTAAGAAAAGGAAATTTCTGATATTCAATATAAAGGAAATTTACTTTTACAACCCAGTACTAAGAAGGAATTAATTAGAACGATGATCTAGATTCACATAAAAGAAAAAGAAAAATGTATGTGAAAAGTACAGTGAGGATTTACATATGATTTGTTCGGTTTCAATTTGATTATCTCGGTTTACAATTCGGTTCAAGTAAAAAAAATTTGGAAATCAGTTAACTAATATCCGAAAAAAATAGATTTGATTTCTGTTTTTGCCAGCTAATTTTAGTACTTCAAATTAAAATTCTAGATAATTTAGATTTTTCTGGATAAAGTCTTGATGATTCAAATTTTCAAATAAAATATCAAGTAAATCAGATAATTTAAAATATTTTATAAAAATAGTAGAATAATTAGACTTTTAGTGTAATTAATTTTAGAACATTTATTTTAAAGAAAATTAATTTAAAACTAAATATAACTAATATTTTAAACTGTATTTTGGTTAGTCTGGGTATAAAGAAACATGGCTCGTTCGGATATTTGTAAATATCATTGCAGTTTAGTTTCCGGCTAATTTTGCCAAACCGTAATCTTAACATATGTATAAACATTTGTGAAAAATACAAAAATATAAGAAACCTATGTCAACATCGGAGGTGCCAAGTTTCATAAATTCACATGACAAAATGTTAAGGAAGACGACACCAAACTAAAACAAACAAAGAGCTTTTAGACAGAACAACAGAGAGAGAGAGTAGTTAAGTCTGGTGGTTTTCTGCTCATCTACTTCCATCCACCTTCCTCTTCTTCAATTCTCCCTCCCCTCTTTAAATCTCTCTCTCTCTCTCTCTCTCTCTCCATCTCCAAAACCCAGAAACTCATGGATCTCTGCACTTACTTCAAATCCCAGCCCTCATGGCTCCTCCTCCTCCTCGCCCTCGGCTCCCTCCAACTCCTCAAATTCACACTCTCCCTCCTCAAATCCCTCTACATCTACTTCCTCCGCCCCGCCAAGAACCTCCGCCGCTACGGCTCCTGGGCCATCATCACGGGCCCCACCGACGGCATCGGCAAAGCCTTCGCCTTTCAGCTCGCCCGCAAGGGGCTCAACCTCGTCCTCGTCGCCCGCAACCCCGACAAGCTCAGAGACGTCTCGGACTCCATCAGATCAAAATACTCCAACGTCGAGATCAAGACCGTGGTGATGGACTTCTCCGGTGATATCGACGACGGAGTGAGAAGGATCAAGGAGGCGATCGAGGGGTTGGAGGTTGGGGTGTTGATTAATAACGCGGGGATGTCGTATCCTTACGCGAAGTACTTTCACGAGGTGGATGAGGAGCTGCTAGGGAACTTGATTAAGATTAATGTGGAGGGGACGACGAAGGTGACGAAGGCTGTGTTGCCTGGGATGTTGGAGAGGAAGAAGGGAGCTATTGTTAATATGGGTTCTGGTGCTGCTGCTCTTATTCCTTCGTATCCTTTCTACTCTGTTTACGCCAGTGCTAAAACGTAAGGAGTTCTAGAATAATCAAGAGTGTTGTTTGTTTGTTACTTGATGGGTTGACTTGTTTTAACTAGTCACGTTTTTTTTTGGTTTGCATGTTTGTTTCAGGTACGTGGATCAGTTCACGAGGTGTCTACATGTTGAGTACAAGAAGAGTGGGATTGATGTTCAATGCCAGGTGAAACTTTAGTGAATCTTTACAAACATGGTTCTAATTGGAATGTGTCTTTTGTGAGAAGAGAAGTAAAGATTAAGCAATGAGTAAAACCAAACTAATCTTTGTAAGAACAAAGAATGGTACTTTAGAGGGATCATAGTTTAAGGTTGGATCAGTGTTTTTAAAACCGGACCGACCCGATAGTTGGACCGGGTTCGACCGTGAACCGGTTATATACCCGGGTTGGTCTAGTAATTGGTTCGACCTTGAACCGACCACATAGCCGGATTATATTTCAAAGTTATTAAACCAATAAAAACCACTAAAAATATCGAAAATCTATAAATCATCCATATAAACAAGAAACTAATTTATATTTATAATATTTTATGTTCAAAATTGATTTATATTTTAACTATGCATCATGTTTACTAATATTACTTTTATATTTACATAATAAAAAAAATATTAAACCATATTATTGAACCAGGTTTGACCCGGTCGAACCATATTGAACCGTGACCCAAAATATTTCCGGTTCAGCTTCCGGTCCGGTTTTAAAAACACTGGGTTGGATAACTAAATAGTTGTGACATAAGTTTTGTCTAATCTAAACCTCTGTTTCTTGAACCCGTAGAAGACGAGATGGTTGTTTCTTGAATCATTTGAAGGTGCAATCTTTATATTTTTCATGGTTCTTTTTACTCTGTTTCTGTTTATTTAGTGGACCTAGAAGGTTGGAGTTTTTTGGTTTAGTGATTATTCTAGTTAGAAGCTATCTGATTTGTGCAAATGAGATCACAAGTCTCGTTGCTGAATACATTTATATTTGTTGAGGCCGTTTATGTGACATAGAGAAGTAGGAAACCTGAACCGTGACCAACCATTTTCGGATATAGAATCCTAACGCAAAAGAGTATGTACGAACTGGTAATAGATCTATGAGCTAAGTGTGGAGTTGTATATTTACCAAAACAACTTAATGGGTTACACACTGCTCAATAACGTTTTGATTTGTTGGCTATATGGCTAAAATTGGGTGGTTGTGTTTATAGGTTCCCTTGTATGTTGCGACTAAGATGACATCAATAAGAAGAGCATCGTTCTTAGTGGCATCTCCAGAGGGTTACGCAAAGGCAGCACTGCGTTTTGTAGGGTATGAAGCACGCTGCACACCTTACTGGCCTCACGCCCTCATGGGTTATGTTGTCTCTTCATTGCCCGAGAGCGTCTTTGAATCTTTTAACATTAAGAGGTGCCTCCAGATCAGGAAGAAGGGTATGCTTAAAGACTCGAGGAAAAAGGAATGAAAACTTTTCGAGGGTGCATGGTTTTCTTCTGCAGCACTTGGTTTCTTGCAAGTTTCTGTTTAGACTTTTGCAAGACTTGTACGCTTTAGTTTCCGATGTTTCCAAGGTTGTTTCCTTATTCTGAAAATTAAAAACCATAACGTCCACTAATCCATTCATGTCCTCTGTGCTCTTTATTTATGTAAAATAAAACTGAACGTTGGAAAAAAAAATAACTAAGATATGATGTATCATACACACTCATAAGCCAAAAAGAAAAAAAAGATATTGTCACGTTGACAGGTTATTTATGACACCGGTTTAAAGAAACCAACCCATGTGGCCATTGCCTATTTGTATTTGCACAAATTAAGTTTGTAACACGCATCAATCGATTAGTGGTTTACACTTGACAACCCATTAGTAGTTACAACACTCTAACATGTTAACAAAATAATTTAAATAAGCTAGAATTGCTCAATTGCAAAAATCAACACATTCTTGTACTAATTCGAGAGAAGTTAGGCTATACCAACATACTGTATTCAAACCTGCTCTGATTCCACACATGCAGTATTGATGTTGGATAACTAAATAGTTGTGACATAAGTTTTGTCTAATCTAAACCTCTGTTTCTTGAACCCGTAGAAGACGAGATGGTTGTTTCTTGAATCATTTGAAGGTGCAATCTTTATATTTTTCATGGTTCTTTTTACTCTGTTTCTGTTTATTTAGTGGACCTAGAAGGTTGGAGTTTTTTGGTTTAGTGATTATTCTAGTTAGAAGCTATCTGATTTGTGCAAATGAGATCACAAGTCTCGTTGCTGAATACATTTATATTTGTTGAGGCCGTTTATGTGACATAGAGAAGTAGGAAACCTGAACCGTGACCAACCATTTTCGGATATAGAATCCTAACGCAAAAGAGTATGTACGAACTGGTAATAGATCTATGAGCTAAGTGTGGAGTTGTATATTTACCAAAACAACTTAATGGGTTACACACTGCTCAATAACGTTTTGATTTGTTGGCTATATGGCTAAAATTGGGTGGTTGTGTTTATAGGTTCCCTTGTATGTTGCGACTAAGATGACATCAATAAGAAGAGCATCGTTCTTAGTGGCATCTCCAGAGGGTTACGCAAAGGCAGCACTGCGTTTTGTAGGGTATGAAGCACGCTGCACACCTTACTGGCCTCACGCCCTCATGGGTTATGTTGTCTCTTCATTGCCCGAGAGCGTCTTTGAATCTTTTAACATTAAGAGGTGCCTCCAGATCAGGAAGAAGGGTATGCTTAAAGACTCGAGGAAAAAGGAATGAAAACTTTTCGAGGGTGCATGGTTTTCTTCTGCAGCACTTGGTTTCTTGCAAGTTTCTGTTTAGACTTTTGCAAGACTTGTACGCTTTAGTTTCCGATGTTTCCAAGGTTGTTTCCTTATTCTGAAAATTAAAAACCATAACGTCCACTAATCCATTCATGTCCTCTGTGCTCTTTATTTATGTAAAATAAAACTGAACGTTGGAAAAAAAAATAACTAAGATATGATGTATCATACACACTCATAAGCCAAAAAGAAAAAAAAGATATTGTCACGTTGACAGGTTATTTATGACACCGGTTTAAAGAAACCAACCCATGTGGCCATTGCCTATTTGTATTTGCACAAATTAAGTTTGTAACACGCATCAATCGATTAGTGGTTTACACTTGACAACCCATTAGTAGTTACAACACTCTAACATGTTAACAAAATAATTTAAATAAGCTAGAATTGCTCAATTGCAAAAATCAACACATTCTTGTACTAATTCGAGAGAAGTTAGGCTATACCAACATACTGTATTCAAACCTGCTCTGATTCCACACATGCAGTATTGATATTCTTTTGTGCTATATTCGAAGTCTTGAGTAGAAGACGATGTTGTTTGCAGATGTGGAGAAAGACGTGATTTGTTCTCTGTTCAATGTTAAGTAAAAAACCAAAGGTGCTATACAAAATTTGTTTTGTTCATGGGTAATTTAAATGGTATTTCTTCCAAGTAGACAAAACAATAAAGTCGTGAGTTTCAAATCTAAAAAAAGTGAACTCCAAGTACAGGGTCGTGTGGACGCTTAGGAACCTATTCATATGTGTTTCCAGAATCGAATTGAAGCTCCATCTGGGAGATTAAAGTATCAATGGGGAAGTTGAAACTCTCTCATAGAAAATCGTTTGATTCGTGTTATTTGAACATTTGAACACGAAATGGAACGACTATTTGTGGGAGAGTTTCATCTTCTCTACCAATGCTTTAATCTCCAAAATGAAGCTTCAATTTGATTCTAAAAAGGCACATGTAAATAAGTTCCTAATTTCCTAGAAGAGTCCAGACAACCTTACACTTGGGGTTCACTTTTTTTCTGTTTTGAACCTCAAAACTTTCACGTTCTTTCAACTTGGAAGAAATACCATCTAAATTACCGGAGCACCCCACAAGACAAATTTTGTAAGAGCACCTTCGGTTTTTCATTTAGCAATGAGCATAGAACAAGTTCACATCTTCTTTTACTCAAGACTACCAATAGCGCACAATGGAATAGCAATACTGCATGTGGGAATCAGAACAAATAGTTTCATTTATCCTCACAAATGACATTAATGTTAGAAAGTCTTTGGTCAAGGAATTAATTATAACTTGATGCTTCTATAATCTCATATGTAGCACAAACAGAGCATGACAATAAACTAGAGGAAAAAACATGCAAAAGAACCATATAATGTGGCATTTTTCATCTCTAGACAATAGTCACTAGTACTAACTTCAGGTTTGATGTAGATTAGTTATGTGAATACTGTATTTTACGATAGGTTATGTTGATGATTTTGAAACCAGAAAAACATATAAGGACAAATGATGGCGGTAGAAAAGTTGAAGAGTTAAATCGAGTATTTAGTAAGCTAGATCCATAACAAGGAAAATTGTCCATAACAAAGCCTTAATCACATTTGACTCCCAACGAACGATGTGATATTCATATTTAATTCCAAAATCAGGTGGGCAAAAGTTCTTGCAGAACGAACACAATCATTCTTGCATTGTAATTTGCAGAATCAACACATTCTTGTACTAATTCCAGAGAAGTTAGGTTATACGAACATATGTATTCAAACTTGTTCTGATTCCACACGTGCAGTATTGCTATTCAGTTGTGCTCTATCCGTTGTCTTAAGTAGAAGAAAATGTTATTTGCAGTTATGAAGAAAGACATAATTTGTTCTCTACTCGTTGTTAATTGAAATACTAAAGGAACTCCTATAAAATTGGTCATGTCCCATGGACCGCTCCGGCCATTTAGATATATGGTATTTCTCCCAAATGGAAAGAACAGTAAAATCGTGAGTTTCAATTCTAAAAAGGTGAAATTCAGGTGCAGGGTCACCAGGACTCTTCCAGGAAGTTAGGAACTTATATATGTGCCTTTCATGAACTTATTCATATGTGCCTTTACGGGAAATTCCATGTTTAGATACTCATACAGCACGTGGGAGAATTTCAATTTCCCCACCAAACACTTCACTCCCGCATATGGAGCTCTGATCAATTCCGGGAAGGCACATATGAACAAGTCCATAACTTCCTGGAGGGCTCCCAACGACCCTGGACCATGAGTTAACTTTTTCTAGATTTGAAACATAGACTTACTGTTCTTCCTCTTGGGAGAAAGACCATCTAAATTACCAGAGCAGCCAATGGAACTTAACAAATTTTGTAGGAGAACCTTCGGTCTTTTCGTTTTACAGTGAGCAAAGAAAAAAATCACTTTCTCCATAGCAACAAACAACATTTCTACTCCAGACTAGGAATAGAGCACAATGGAAAAGTAATACTGCTCATGTGGAATCAGAGCAATTAATTCATTTTATCCTCACAAAATGAGAATGTTAGAAAAGCCTTTGGTCAAGAAAATATTTATAACTTGATGCTGCTATAATCTTATACATGTAGCACAAAGAGAAAATGACAGTAAAGCAAAAAAGCATGCAAAAATGTTTAGACAATAATCACTAGAACTAACTTCATGTTTTGATGTAGATTAGGTATATAAAAGATTTATTTACGATAGGTTATGTTGATGATTTTTGAAACAAGAAAACCATTTCAAGGGTTAAATTGAGTATATAGTAAGCGAGATATATAACAAGGATAATTGTCTAAAACTTAACATAAAACAAAGGTTTAAAGCCCAACGATGATTAATATTTATATATATTATAAAGATTTTCACTGAGACCTCATTTTGTTGAGCTGGTTCAAAGCCGGCTGCAATATATTGTAAAGAACCCAAAGCAGCGCCGGTGCAACCACGAACAACAACAACTGTCCCCTGTTGTCTCCCGCTCTCTCCGCCGCTTCCGCCGCAGCTACTGCCTCCGGCGGAGGCGTCAAGAGCCCTGACGCGGCGAGACCACCACCGATGCCGCCGAGACCCACGACGACTCCTTTGCTCGCGCGCATCTTGTTGATCTGGTTGAGAGCTGGCTGGAGGATGTTGAAGAGGACCCACCCGATCGCCGGGACGATGGGGAGGAGAAGAGCTAGGCCGCGGTTGTCGCTGCCTTCCGACACGGCGGCGGCGGCGAGCTGGGAGATCTGGTGAGCGGCGAGAGCGGGTTCGGAGTAGCTGAGGGCGGAGAAGACGGCTCCGGCTAGGGCGGTGCTTGTGACGGCGAGAGAGACGGTGGGTTTTGGTGGAGTTGGGAGGGTGATGAAGTGTTTTGAGGAGGAGGTGGGTTTGGTTTGGTTTAGGGGCTTAGGAGGAGATGGGTTTAGGGACATGCATTTGGTTGATGTCGCCATAGTCGCTGCCATTGATGATCGGAGAGGTTGAAGATGAGAGAGAGGGAGAGACTTGAGGATTGAGTCTGTAAAATGATTTTTTGTGTATATGAGAAGGAGTGAAGGAGGATGAGTGGAAGTGAAAGGCTTCTGGGTTGTCTTAACCAATGAGGAGAGAGTTGGAGATTTTGCTGAGATTTGAGCCACATATTTATTTATATGTCCCACTCTTCTTTTTTCTTATCACTTACCTCCTGTTTGTCTTGGTTTAAATTTTTAATTCACATTGTAATATTTTAACTATTTTGTTGCAAAACTAAATGAATTATAAGTCTTTTATTCTTTATTTTTAGTACTCTCCATATTTTTTTGTCATTATTTCAAGAGATAAAAAAATTAATTAAAACTGTGAAATAATTAAATGTTCACAGATGTTTGGGTTTTGCAATAAACACAGATTTATAAACAACTAGTTGTATTCCGGGGTATGCGCCGGGTTCATACGTTTTATTCTTTAGTGAGTTTAAAATTAATTTTTGATTCATTTGATAGTGGTTAGTGACAAGAGTGTAAGTGTTTTTCATTGATCGATTCAATAAAAGTATAATTAATAGCTGATAGTTACGCCAAATTAAATATAGTCTATACTATTATTTGCGAAGTAAATTTTAGCAAGGGAGCTCTCACATTGAGAGTTAGAGCGGTTAATATCTATACTACCCTTAATGAATTTTATATATAATTAATTATATAATCAAAAATGAAATTTTATTAATAATAATAATTTTTTAAAAAGAATAAGATAATTCTTATATATTGTGTTTTTATCTTAAAACATATTTTTCAATAATAAAATTTAAAAGAAATATATAAAAAAATTATAATAAATTAAGTGGTTAAAGTCAAGGGGAATGTTATCCTTAATGAGTTTTATATATAATTAAAACAAATTTTTATTAATAATATTAGAATTTTTAAATAAGAAAATTCTTAGATATTTTGTTGTTATCTTAAAAAAAAAATTCAATTATAAAAGTTAGAAAAATAACATATAAAATTTTTATAAATAAATATTAATCAACTAAATTTGTATAAAGATATTTTCTAAAATATTTCTAATATGTGAATGTTTTCTTTTAAAATTTCTGCACAATAATAAACATATATATTTTAATTAATTTTTTTTTCATATATATATAATTTAATGTTTAATTTACTTTTTTTAAAAACATAAATAATAAGTTATCATGCTGATTTTTGAATTAATAAAAATAAACTAATAAATATTTGTAAAACGATTAAGCCCGCATGTGCGGGCAAACACCTAGCGATTAAGTTAATGTCCTAAAATGGAAAAACATGTATGTGTTTGCTACGCGCGGATTGTTTGTCGTTGGGCTATTCACATATGTTATTTTTTTGTTTTTCTTGAAAAGTATGTGATGTGTTTGTTATTGGTGCCTTTGGAATTAAATCATAATAGTATGGTAGAAATTTTCTTTTGGAGTGTATAAATTTTCTTTGATAGATATTTGTTTGCTTCTCTGTTAAACTATTAAGTTTTTAATGTATTGTATAAACGTTTATTTTATGTAGTATATATGTTTGAGAAAAGAAAGTTAGACAAAAAGTAATCGTAAAAGAGTAATAATATTTTTATATTTGTGGCCAACATAAATCTACAAATAATTGTTATTGTTGAAGTACATAAAAGTAATTGGGATCTAATGTTCAAATGTTAAGCAATAAAAATTGACTCACCACTTATCAATTGAAGTAGATGAATTTCATCATTGCTTATAGAAATAACAGTTTTTGTATCTCTTGTTGATGTTGTTTGGATGACAAATATTGTAACCTTTGTTGCTTGTAAAATGATAAAGTAACACTTAAGTTTTTTAACTAATATTCCATGCAATATTTTCTTAATGCAATTGACTCTATCATTGATCGCCAAGCTTATAGTCTTGCGTCCAACCAATTTTATCAATGTAGGTTTCTCTTATATTTTTCACCTTTGCAAAGCATTGTTAGACTGTATACATAAACTGCACCTAGGTACAACCGTCTACTGATGTTTGTAGATGATGGAAGCTGCTGTCAGCGTTGTTTTTATCATAATATTCTTGAATGCTTTTTACATGAAGAATTTTTAAGTTTTCATCTGATAAACATTTTGTCATAAAATCTTTAGAAAAGTAAGTGGATATAGATGGTCAATGGTTTGACGGGTCATTTCTTACTTTTTGTTCTTATGAATTTCATATTTTTATTCTTAAAATTTATATGCTTTGAGTTATGTTTTATTTTTACAGTTTATTATTTTATATTGTATATTTGAATATATATTAATCTTTAAATACGGTTATCCATATTTTATCTTATTAATTTCTTTAATTTGGTTTTGCTGACCAAATAACTTTTTCGTGTGATTCAATTTTTATTTTTATTGGTCTGGATTTTATAAAACATGTAAAGCAATATTATAATGAATTTCTCTTATTTTGGGTTTTATTGATTTTTCTGCTTATTATATTATGTATTTTATCTAAATTATTAGTTGTCACAGCTCAAGTTATAGATTGTCACAAACCAGTTATAAAACATCGTGTATTTCTGCTTATTATTAGTTGTCGCGGATTGTTTCCCGTAGTTATTTGTTTATTTTATTGTTGTGTTTTATGTTATACTGATTGTGACATAAGTTAATCGATGTGGTTTTAGACAACTTACTGATTGTGATATAAGTTAATCGATGTGGTTTTAGACAACTTACTGATTGTGATATAAGTTAATCGATGTGGTTTTAGACAACTTACTGATTGTGATATAAGTTAATCGATGTGGTTTTAGACAACTTACTGATTGTGATATAAGTTAATCGATGTGGTTTTAGACAACTTACTGATTGTGATATAAGTTAATCGATGTGGTTTTAGACAACTTACTGATTGTGATATAAGTTAATCGATGTGGTTTTAGACAACTTACTGATTGTGATATAAGTTAATCGATGTGGTTTTAGACAACTTACTGATTGTGATATAAGTTAATCGATGTGGTTTTAGCTGTCTTGTTTCGGTTAGGCCTAGTTTTGGTCAGGTTGTATTGAAGTTTGGGCTACAACTGTTTTCCTTGAATCTTTTGTTTTGTCACAGTTAGAAATGTTAACTTTTCGAGTGAAAGTCCGATCCATTATCTCTCTGACTTGTTGACAAAGTATTAGATTTTTTAAGTAAGAGTGGAGGTAATCTGAATCGTAAGTGGTTAGGTGAATGTGCATAAACCTATTATTATCGGAAAGATGAATCCACAAAAAATAGAGGCTGATGAACATTTGGAAAAGCATTTTCTCGTAGTTGCAATCTTAGTTTGTTCTTCTTAGATAATGCAAGTCGAGGTTGTCTTTTTTTTTGTTCAAAGGAGGCTGTAAAAGTTTCAAAGTTTTGTTTTCACGATTCTTGTAGTATCTTGAACAAAGTCAAATATGCAGATAATCTTCCAAGCAAACTAATCATGTGATTTAATCGAGATGATGATGTAAATAATTGTTTCAGATATGTGTTCACTAATATAAATGGATCAACAAAAAGTCAAATATGCAGATAATCTTGCAAAAAAAAACAAAGAACCTACTGTAGGTTCAGAATATGTTGGAAATGTAGTTACTCACGATGTAGAAAACATAAAAACAAAGTCTGAAATGCAAAATAGCTATGACACTAAACCAGCTCACACTCACTCCCGATATAGATCACTTAGTCTTTGCGGGTCTTCTTAGCGCTTCAGCCTTCCTCTTCAACTAACTCCTCCTCTCCAATGTCACTGTTCCAATCAGGGTCCTAAATTGAGATGTACACGGGGAGTGCATGGCTTGTAGCATTCACATTAGCTGTGCAGCCTCCATTGTTCAGGCGAATAGTGTTCAAAGCAGGTGGCTTTTTCTTGATTGCTCTAGCACCCTGAGAAAGTTCAAGCATCCACAACAATTAACAACTTTAAAGTCTTGCTAACACTAAATATTAGTATTGTTACTTACGTTTAATTCAAAATTAGGTAGAGGAGGGTGCTGGTTGTGATCAATAAGAACCATATCAACACCAATCCGTTCACTCCCTTTCCCTTTCTTGTAATTCCACCCTTCCCAATAACAAAATAGTCTTGTCTGAAGACTCTGTTTGCAGCGGCCGGCCTTCAATTCTGGATCTGAGAAGTTGCCATGATTGGAAGATAACTTTTGAACAAAACCAAGAAGCTCTGCAAAACAGAAGAGATAAACGATACATCTAACACTTTGAGGAGGTGTATATATACATGTGAGTGGAATGAAGTCGAGAAGGTAGAGTGATACTTCCATTGAAAAAGAGTTAGTAGGAATTGTGGGTGATCTTGATGACTTGACATTATTGCTGATTAAGCGTTTAAGCACACACCAATTAACCTAATGTGCCAACAATACCACAATCGAATGGTATGTCATTGTAGCATTTTAGGATCGAATCCACAGAGAACTAGAGACTTATAACACCAAGAATACACAAACCTTCCTAATCTAAGCAAACAAGAAGATAGATGATTTGTAACAAACTAATATCCTAGAAATATAAACAAGGTGATCTCAAATCCAATCAAGAAATAAGTGCAAGAATTCAATCAAATACTAAGGATGGATCCATGGTAAGGATAATTGATATAAGGTGATCAAGGTTCAATCTAAAGGTGGCAACTTTCAATCAAAGTAATCTCTTAAGTCTAAACACAATTCTAGACAAGTCCTATGTCTAGGTAAATGTCCATTTGCTTAGAAATCATTAAACATCAAATGTCTTTGGCTTAATTCAATCAAGCAATCTTTAAGTTCAAGTTCAATAACTATCTAGCAATTTTAACATCAAGTGTCCTTGGCTAATCTCACTAGAGCTTAGTTGAGTTGATTCAAACACTTCATCTAATCATGTCTGATGAGAAGTGTTTAGAAATCAGGTTTAGAGTGATCAAGACTAAACAAGCATTAAAAATACTCAACAAGCAAGTTCATACAAGGATCTAATACAATAACACCATAGATCTTCACTAAGTTACTCTAATCTCCCTAACCCATGAATTCTTAAGGAAACTACTCACTAATCTCCATGAAAACACTTAATCTCATAATAGATTGAAGCATATTCAAGTAAATACAACAGAGAATAAAGATAAACAAGGATTAAACAAGCAAAACCAAATTAAAACTCAAGAATAGATGATGAACAATGAAGAACAGCTCAAGAACAAATGTTTTCTCTCAAACTCTCAAAATACAAAATATGAAACTATAAAACTTTCACTCTCTACTCTTTGTTGTATTGTACTCTGTGTATTGTGTGTCTTCCTCCTTCCCCTTGCAGTCTCTTTTATAGCCTAAGTAAAGGAGGATGACAACACATCCATCATGTGAAAGCATAAAGCATAAAACACACTCATAAAAGTTAATCTCCACTTTCTTCCATTATAGAACACCTTTTGCCCCTTCATATGGCCAAAGTAGTCTTGCCTCTTCAGAAAAGGTAGAGAAAGTTAGGCCAAAAGAGCCACCAAACTCATGATAGACAACCCATCCCCCATGTTGCAAGCTTTAAAGAGATAAAACTCACTCATTAAAGTTTTCTCCACTTTCTCCATGTTGCACACACCTTTAGAATACCAAAAATAAGAAGAATAATGAATAGTAATGAGTTTTATAGGTTTTAAAAGACTTACTGGGTTTCATCGCAGAGAAGAAACACATTTATACTCAAGAGCTTCAAGGGGTTACATTTGATAATGACAATGTTTAATTGAGAGAAAGTGGGTTCGAAGTTAATGTTGAGATTAAAGGAGATCTAATATGTTTCAGGGCGGTAGTCGGAGTATCTAGGAGACGAAGAGTGGCGGAGGAAGAGTTGAGACATATGTGGTCGTTTTTGGGGAAAACAATTAGATAGGCCATACATGGATATTTACAGGAATAGCCCACCAAAAGAACAAGTATTAAGAGCCCAAATAAAAACAAAGATATGTTGTTGAACGGAAAAGAGAAGACACGTGTCCTTTTTTGCCCATAGGTTCCTGCTGATGTGGAGGGCTAAGGTGAGAGAAAACTCTGCTTTATTATTATAGATAGATAGATAGATGGTATTGTTCTTTTGTAAAGATAAGTAGATTACTGTTCAACATTTTCAAAATTGTGAAATTTTAAAAACTAGCAAAAGTATATTAACTTTTTTTGGTCGACATATCTTTGTTAGTTTATCATTTGTTGGTTGACTGTAAATGCAAATTGTTCTACTTGGTTTATTTGAGGCTAGTCTTAGTGTGGACAAAATATTGGGTTGATTCCAGTCGATTTGTTATGTTCTGAGATGATCGGAAAAGTTCGAATAATTGTAATTTTGTAATGCACAATGAATACTAAAAATTATCACCTCTTAAAATTGTATGAAAATATCAGATACTAAAAATCCTTCTGAATGTCAATAGTTAGAAGCCTTCCATCATTTTGCTTGCTATGCTTTGGATCAGCTTTTTTACTATTTGATATATTATTAAACTCGGTCATTTTCATATATCAAAATTCATATGCTTGCTTACCAAAGAAGAAGAAAGACAGAAAATTTATCAAGGTGGAAGGGAAGAAGTATTGAAGACTCAAACTGGATTTCAGCACATAGTGATTAGTCTACCTAATTAAATTAAAAGTCTCAGGAAAACAACAGCCTAGCTAAGATACCAAATCCCATAACGTAAGAACTTAAAGTAATGTTATCTTATCCCTACCGTGTCTCCAACTTTCACCTCCACACCATGTCTCTCTAGCCTTGGAAACATCAAGAAGTATCTTAGCCAGTTTGGTGGAAATGAACGTGGAAGTAGCACGGCACCATCAACTAGAGTGTACTCAGTGTCGGCCATGCCCCTACCTATGTACTCTCTAGCAAACGCCACCATACATACATTTGAAAATACTTTTTGATTCATTTAGACATCGTTTTTCATTTTTCTTTTCACCTAAACCACATAAAAGTTAAATGATCTTCGGTCGTTATTACAATTTTCCTAAGGATCATTTCCAACGACATAGTGCAAATATTTGTTCTAACTTGGAAATCAATTTATCGTAATTTCTACTATACAGTGCATTTTTGTTTCTTTGGAAATGAAATCATCGTAATTTCTATTACACAGTGCAAAGATTTGTTCATTTTTACCAAATTTTCTTTTTGCGTATAACTTTTTTTTTTTTGGGTAGCGGTGTTATGTGTAGTAAATTTCTATTAAATCAAAGTTTCGATTATGGATGCTGAATTAATCGCAGGTTCTATAGTAAAATAGAATCATTTTGTCATAATTGGGTATTGTAGAAAGATTTATATAATAGAAGTGGTGCAGATAAAACTGATCATCGTGTATAACGAAACCATATAATCATTGTCCGTGAAACTATTGATCAATAATCACAAGTGTTTAGAGCTATTGAATTCGTTCAACTGTACTCGCATGTATCTATACTATAAAAAAAAAAAGAGTTTTAAAAAATCTACCTATAAAAAATTATTGAACCATTTCATTAGATTTAATTATTATTATTTTATCTCACCTTATATTATTTTATTTCACCTTATAAAATAATCAATGTTTTTATTTATTACTCAACTTACTATGATACACTAAAAATTTATACATAACTCCATTATACTAAAATATCATATTACCAAAACGTGTCTCATGAATCCATAACCAAAACGTGACTGATAAATTTAAATACCAAAACTATATTGTTCATTGGTGCCACCAATTTTGAAATATTTCACACTATCATTTAGTTTTTGACCAAAAGCTTTCACTCTATCATTTTTTTGTTGATTAAAATGTGTTTTTTCAAATGAATATGTTGACCTTTCTGAAATGTTTATCTACAAAGCTTATACATCGTACCTTCTCCTTGACTAACACTTCTAATAATTTTGACTAGATTTCAAAGGAAGTTATTTTGCATACAGCTTAACAATATATTCTATATTCTATATTGTTAGGATATTTTTGATAAGAATATATTATAGATGCGATTTTGAAAATTTATATATTAAAAGAAAATCTTTTTAAAAATATATTATAAAAAATGTTGTTGCATCTATATATAAGTCTTTATTTTTTTTATCCTACCATTAACTAAAATAAGTATAAATAATTTAAATATTTTACATAAATCCTATTATTATTTCTCATTTTGTATGATACACTTCTCTAATAATTTTTCTTCTTAGCATCCAATGTTGTTGTTGTTATTCAATAACGTTATATACATCATATATTATGCTCAAAGATGGATATATAATATTATATATCAATTATTAAAATGAAAGCATATATCATACAACATATTATACCATGTCATCTAACATTATATAATTCTAAATATTTACAAAATCAAATTTTGATAAAAAAACACTTTAGAAAATTATTTGTTAAAACAAAATTATATATATTTACGTTAAATTATTTTTTATAAAAAACATCTATAATAAAAAAATTATTCAATATAATTTTAAAAACTTTTAAAAAACCCTGCAAATATCTATACTATTAAAAGAGAATCATTATGAAAAAATCTACTTAAAGAAAGTTGTTGCAGATATTCATTACCTATTTATTATTTTTGGTCGTACCCTTCTCATTGTTTAACTATACAATATTTTCAATGAAATCATTTCTTACTTCTCATTTTTTAGGAAACTGAATATAAAATGATATTTATGAATATAAAAATAGACTTTATGAATTAAGTAATGGATCTTTTTTATTTTATCAAATTAACTTTTCGTAAAATTTTTTATCGTATTCTTTGAATATGAAAATTTCACAAAACAATATTGCATTCTAATATAGTATTACATAATAATAGAAATGTCATTATTGAATTCTATGTTGTTGTATGAAACATAGGTTTCTAAGACAACCTTTATCATAACATATATATATATATATATATATATATTTATATAAGTTTGTAGACAAGTGTTTGAGCACGATTTACAACATCTGAAATATTCCTTTTATACAAACTTACATGAATATGTAGTCATTCTTTTTTACATATAGATTCAGTAATATTCTAAAAGAATGCATTATTGATAAGTGCTAACCTATTTTACCAGCTACAAACTCATATCAATGTAAACCCAATTATTATTAATAAAAATTGATGATGAACTTTAAATAATGTATATACAATGTATATATAATCTTAACTGACTTTTATATAATTTATATATAATCTTACTAGAAATGAAAATATCCTACATTTATATCAAACCAAATATTTCATATAAAACATCTAATTAAATATAAATTTTAAACACTTTAGTAAATAAAAAATCATAAATTTAAAAATATATTAGAAGTTTCATTCATCTCTTAAAATATTATTGAAGATTTTTTTTCTACCAGGTCAACCAAATGTCGGGTCACACTCGATTGCGAATTTTTTCGAAGTTTGCATGCTTTAAATTAACGAGTTTTCATTAAATCTAAACCAGCTTATGTGCAAATCATAGTGTTTACCGGTTCGGGTCCAAACTTGATATAAAAATATTGTTCTCACCTAATTTAAAATAATTTATTTTAAAATAGTAGACGCGCTGAGTCTGATCAAACCAGGTAATTTTTTTTTTTTTTTAAATAATCAAACGATTAAAAATATAATTACATTAACTAACTAAATAAATAAATTTTTTTATTTTTTGATATAATTCAATTTTGTAACATAATAATGTATAACCAGACTAAAATACTACTAATTCATATCATATATTTTAATGAACTGAAAAATAATCCGCGGTTTTATGTAAATCTAGTAATAACATTATTTATGTAAATAATATGCAGCCGCCTTGATCGTTAAAAGGTTCGTCTAGCGTAGTGATGACACACTGAAAGAAAGAAAGAAAATTCTCTCTCATCACCAAAGGAGAATGTGGCAAAAAAAAAGAACAATGGACTTGGGCTTTTGTAGACAAGTGGACTTATGAATATTTTGTCATCTGTGGAGGCTGACAGACACCTAATCGCTTTTGTTTGTGGAAAACGTTTAGAAGAGGGGGGGATTTGTGTGTAATAAGCTTTCCTGAAAAACGAAATGAACAATCTTTGTAGTAATATAGAAATTGACGGAGATTGAAGTCCCCTCTTCTGAGTCCCAAAGTCTGGTAATTTTATGGATCCCCTCTTATGCTCTAACCTTTCTTAGATGCTGATGATGATCGACGATCACCATCTCCAGGAACTGAGAAAATCTTATGATTATGTTTTTATTTATTTTCTCGACTGATCGGTTAAATATGCCTCTAACCATTCTGATCTGGGTTTTGTTTTAATCAGTTTGTGAATCCATTGATCTCCGAAAGTTTCGATCTTTGATCATCTCTCTTTTTGTGTGATCTTATTTGCCTTAAACATCAACATCATTTCTCTCACTACTTAGCATCAATCAAAGGTAGCTTTTTTCTTACCAAAGATTCTATCTTTACCAATGAATTAACTAACTAATATAGATCACAGGACTGAACAATGCACTTAGTTTAATCATATGGTTTTTCTGCTGGTTTTCAGTGAGTTTTATTATATAAATCATTTGGTTGAGAGCAGTGCCCAATGGATACTACAACATCAAATAGTATTGTTAGCCCTTCTACTACGCTACAACTCTGTAGCATCATCCCCGAGAATCCCCTCGCGGCTATGGAGTTGCCATTATTGCCTTCCTTTCTATCTCTGAAACGACACTGCCTTGGCAACAACTCTGCTCCTGGAGAGTTCTTCTTGGCTTCTTGCCCTTCCATTGTCCTTCACCTCCTCACAACTTGTGACTTGTGTCCTCGTGACCTTGCCAAACTCGAGGCAAGTCATCGTGATGATGATGATGCTCTTTCTTGTTTGGTCTCTGATTTTGTTCTTTTTCTCAGGCGACGTGTTCCTTCTTTAGGAAGCCAGCAAACTTCTCTCCGGACCTTCAACTCTCCATCTCAGAGGTCGCAGCTCTCGACATTTGCCAAAAGAAGTCGGTATTCGAACGCATGGGCGAGGAAGACCGCCAAGAAATCAAAAGAAAATGCGGAGGCTCCTGGAAGCTGGTTCTGAGGTTCTTGCTAGCCGGTGAATTAGGTTGCAGACGTGAGAAATCGCAAGCACTCGCTGGTCCTGGTCACAGCATTGCAGTGACATCAAAGGGCGTTGTTTACTCTTTCGGATCTAACACTTCAGGACAACTCGGACAAGGAACCATTGAAGACACTTGGCAGCCTAGACCAATCAGGTTATACTCACTCACTTCTCTGATTTATTCAGTTTTTTTAGCACTAGTTAATGTTGAAGTGTGCATTGTGTTTGTTTGCAGATCACTCTCCGGGATCCGGATCATTCAGGCAGCTATTGGCGCTGACAGAACAATGCTAATAAGCGATGCTGGTGAAGTTTATGCCTTTGGGAAAGATTGTTTTAGCCAGCCTGGATTAGAAGACCAAGACACTAAGCTCATCACAACTCCTCAGCGAGTCAAGTCCCTGACGGAGATCTTTGTTGTTCAAGCTGCTATAGGATATCACTTCACAGCGGTTTTGTCTAGAGAAGGGAGAGTCTATACATTATCATGGGGAAAAGATGAGAGACTCGGTCATGGAAGTGACCGTAACTGCGTGTTGCCTCATCCTTTGTTGGGCGCCTTGGAGAACATCCCTGTCGTGCAAATAGCTGCTGGGTTTTGCTATCTCCTTGCTCTAGCATGTCAACCTACCGGCATGTGAGTCCCACTCTAATGTTCTTAACCCGGTTAGCATGTGTTCTTACTTTTTGTTTGCTTGTGCGTAGGTCGGTGTACTCTGTTGGATGTGGCTTGGGTGGGAAGCTTGGGCATGGTACTCAAACCAGTGAGAAACAGCCTCGGTTGATAGAGGAGTTTAGTGTTTTGAAGATGGAACCGGTTATGATCTCAGCAGGGACATGGCATGCTGCTGCGGTGGGGAGAGATGGGAGAGTCTGCACGTGGGGTTGGGGACGGTTTGGCTGCTTGGGTCACGGAACTGGAGAGTCAGAGTTGGTTCCTAAGGTGGTAGAGGGACTAAAAGATGTTAAAGCAGTCCACGTCGCCACGGGAGATTACACAACCTTTGTTGTGTCTGATGATGGTCAGGTTTACTCGTTTGGCAGTGGAGAGTTCGCCAATCTTGGTCAGGTGAGTCTCTATGTGTGTTTTCTTGTTTTCGGTGTTTGAGACAATGGTGTCTTTATTTTCATTTGGGGCTTTTTCAGCAGGGGGATGAGGATGACAATACTCTGACACCAAACCTGGTTTCGTCGTTGAAGGAGATAAAAGAGCGTGTGGTTCATGTGAGTTTGACAAACTCGATATCGTGGGGTGGTCATACGTTTGCGATGACAGAGTCAGGGAAGGTCTATGCGTTTGGGACTGGGGATAGAGGACAGCTTGGGGTGGAGCTTGGTGATAACTTGACGGAAAGAGCTGAACCGGCTAAAGTTGTCGGTATTGATCTTTCTTAAAGATGTGAAAGAAACCCCCATCTTCTTAGTTTAGGTTTGCATCACCATTGATCTCTCCTACTAATGTTTTAATGAAGTGGTTGTACATAGTAATTTAGTAACATGAAGGCAATGATGACATGTAAGAATTGTTAGATGGTTTATGTTACTTTTGTTAGTTTAACCGACGAATCAAGGAAACAAATAAATGTTTCTTTAGATATTCTGCGTTGCAATTTTACTTTTTGGCGTGTTTCGTTTTTTTTTTTTTTTTGTAAATTGCCGTTGATGACTAGTTCTGGAGAGCAAGGAGGACCTGTCAACTATAGGGGAGGGGTGGAGCTAGAGTTTGATATTTGTATCTAGAAACATTTGTGAGTTTTAACGGCAAGAAATCTATATACCAATAGTCAGAACATATAGACATGTTTCAAATGTTTTTTTTAAGATACAAATGAAGACACATAGTTCTTATTTTATGTTTCTGATTGTATATAGATTGGTTTCAAGATGCAATAGTCATCGTTCTAATGTTTAAAAAAGTTACCCGTTTTAAGATAATAATCACCGTAATTATCTAGGTAATTGCTAATTAGTGTCATAACTTAATTGACCATTACAGAGATTAATCATTAGAGTGAATGACTATAATTTTGTATTCATTTCATACTGAATCACACATGATTCGATCATTTGGGGGTTTGACTATAACTTTTTTTAACTACTTTTAAAAAAAATGTTACTGCATTAAAAAGTGCTAGTAATTTTTGGGGGTTTAACTAAAAAATTTACTAGCATTAAATTTTGCAAAAAAAAAATTTACTAGCATTAAAACTGAAAGAACATACTGAAACATGGATCATATATACAGCTTTCTGCCCTCGGTATTATGATTGCCGTTATAAACTCTCATTGAAAGTCTAAACCCCAACATTTTAATTGGCCAATCCCGTGAGATGTGTAGGTTACTAAAATTAGCAAGGATTATGAAAATTATTCCCAAAGAAAATGTGCAGTATATTACTACTAGTATTAGTTTAATTGGTCGTCGGGACAACTTAATTACACCCGTTATGATTATCAAATACTAGTAGACAAACAAATACGGATAAGAACTTATCAAATTAAATACTTGGCTTTTTAATAATCGAACAAACTAAGCAACCACAATTTAACAAGTCCTTAAACATTCGCATAAACACAAATAGATGCTTTTATAAATGCTTTTACAAGTTTATTAGTATATCTTTTGACAACACATATAATATTTTGTCTAAAAATTACAATATCTAGAAGGGGGTGGGGGGTGTGGAGAATCATTATTATATAAAAATTCCTGGTACGAAATGTCAATAGCGAAATGAGATGAGATATCATCATTATCAGCACATGGCTGCCATGTGACTCCCTCTTTCGTGCCACCATTTCTTCAGGGCTCTCATCTATTCATGAATATTTCCATACTATATATGTTTATTGTTTGCCTCTTTATATATAGTTAGTTACTACGACTGATATATGAGCAATGTTTAACATTATATTATTCGGTATAAGAATATTGGGTCTAATCATCTGTGTTTCTCAATGATTAGAATGCATTTTCTTGTAGTTCAATATTTGTTTTACCCGTTCCGCCGTTTGTCCAAGCCATCGCGTTCCGCGTATGTATGTAGACCGTTGACGAATATACTAATCGTCCGCAGTTGACAATAAAGCTAAACTTATGCCAAATTAGAATTTATCAAATAAATAGTTAATCAATTTCGAATTCTAGACTCCTTAAACGGCTAATCTATTGCAATAGTTTATAAGGACCCTAGTCGTATATTAAGTTATATTATCAAGATGTCGTTAGGTTCTTTACTTTAGGCAATTGTATTCTCTTGACTCTTCGTGTATCCTGGCGATAAATAAACAGAATAATGTCCGGACTCGGTAGAAATTAACAGAATTGTTCTTATACAAGGGAGAATATGAATTAACCATAGACTATGGTCCATAGTATAACAAACAATAGACTATGGTCCATAGTATAACAAACAAGTAACTATGTTTAAACTCTTAATACTAATAAATACATTTCTGATCGTTCCTTTTTTTTTTTGAATGATTAATTTTTATACATGGATATCCTAACTCCACAGAAGTGGTCCATACTATTCACGTGTTACTACTTATCTATCTCATGTCTCTGGTGATGCCGAAATATTAATTTTCCAGTGACCGAGATTCAAATTCTGGTGATTCACCGTATTGAACTTTTGCCCTCAATTTAATCGCCACCACCAGATCAGAGGACCTGGTTCCTTTCATAATGAAGCATACATGTTTTGGGTTACAGAACGCGGCCCTCCAGGTTTCTTTAGCGACATGAAAATCTATCTTAATATGTTTTATCTTTTCATGTAGCTTTAGATTTTTGAAGTTAGCAAAAAAAACTTTAGATTTTTGGCAATGAGAAGGGCTATAATAAAGCAATCTAGATAATAACTACACGATTTAACATGTGAAACTTAATGAATGTCGTGACTAGTTAAAAAGAGCAGAATTGCAATTTAAAAATAATAAAATTTCTGATGAAAAAACTGAAAAGAAACAATTTCACATTTAATATATTTTTATTTAGTTTAGAATCTGCATTATACAGGTTTATATATATATATATATATATATATATATATTCAATTAATTTCGAGAAATCGCAAAATGTGTGAATAAAAAGACGTGATTTTACTAGTGTGGTTAGTAAAAGTTAATGAAACACAATCATTCCATCATTTTGAACATTAACAGTCATCGTATACAGATAAAAAAAATGTTCGAATCGCATTATATGGATTCTAATGATCCCACTTTTATCAAGATATCATTGTAAAAATCCTAGGTCCTCTCGTTTAATATAATGGGAAGCAACTTTTATCTTTAAAGTTGTGATATCTCAAATCTCTTATATCTTTGTCGTTGATTTTTTTAATTTTATTACACTTTCTAGGACATTTATTTAATTTTTTAATCAACCAATTTCAAAAAAAAAAAAAAACATATTATCTCATTGAAAAGATCATATGAGATAGGGAAAAACTTTGGTACTGAAAATTAAGCAAAAAGAACCTTAGGTGATGATTGTTTGAATTAGTTTTTGGTTTTAGCTTTTAATTTTTAGATTTTAGATTTTGGTTTTAGATTTTAAGATTTTGATTTTTAGGTTTTTGGTTTGGACAGTTCTCTTAGATAGCACTTTTTATTTTTATTTTGTCACCAAAATAATCATAAAAAAAAAAGACCAAAATAATCTTTTTATTTTGAAAATTTTAATACTTATTTTTTATTTTTTATTTTAATTTGAAATCTCATCCTTAAAACACCACATTTTAATAAAACTTATTGTTGTTATTTTTCTCATCAAAAGCTATTTTTGTGAAAATAAATTTTAAAAAAACTATCGTAGAAAATTTCTCTTTTGTGGAGTTTTGAATTTCGGCTTTTAGTTTTTGGTTTTACCGTAGTTTTTTGTTTTTCAAAAAATTATCAATGCATTATTTTTAAATAATAAATAACTAGCAATAAAATATTTAGTAATTTTCAATAAAAATTTTCAAAAATAAAAAATATATTAACATTTTTAAATTAAGTTAATTTTAAGTATCATACTAAAATATAAACCACAAAAAAATCTATGAATTATACAAATTAAAAATAATTCAAATTATTAAATATTTATTGATTTTCTTATATATAATATATTTATTTTTAACACTTGAATGGATATTTTTCAAAATTTATATAATATATTGTTTTAATAATCTTTTTCTGTTTTAATTTTTTTATTTATTGTTTACTGTGTCTCATAATTATTATTTATAGAAATTAATAACTAGTATTTACAATTAATTAATATTATATATAAATATCAAAATTTTATATGAGACACAAATAAATTATTTACATTAGTGTTTAAATGATATATTATCTAAAAAACTTGTATGGAAAATTTCTCTTTATAAGATATTATTTATTAATTATTAATTATAATTTCTATAAAAAACAAAATCATTTTTATTAAAAGTCCACAAAAATTAATTTTTGATTTTTCTTCATAAATTGGTTAAAATTTTAAAAAATTAATTTAGGGAATCTATTTGTTAAAAATCTTGATTGACAAATTCAATGGTTTTCACAAAAGCAAAAATTAAAACTAAAACTTGATTGGATCAAAAAAAATTTTTTTTTACAAAAACAAAAACCAAAAGCGATCGTCACCTTAATATTGATGACATTATAATGCTACCAAACCTGTCAGATTGCAAACTAAAGTAAAAATTAAAAATGTTTCCGTACCTATAATAGCCTTCTATTACATTTTTGGATGACACGGCAATAATTCTCTCTTTTTTTGTTTCGGTTACCTTTATAGCAATTTTGGTTCAAATGAATTATTTTTTCAAACTGTGGTTCCAATTAACTTGGATGAAACTTTCTCTGGACAAACTTGAAGACAAACCATATAGATAACAGAATTGAACAAGTTCTAAATCAACATGCCATCTCCGAGCCGATCACTGGAAAAGCAAGATGAACGAACCATAATTTTTAAGAACCATTTGCTAGTTGAGAGGTTTTCTAAATTCGGGCTGGTTGTGAGCTTTTTCAAAAATATTTGATTAGATAACCCCAAAATTAAGGTCGAATGATTCCACAAAATTACATCTGTTTGTTAATCACAGCATTCCAAAAATTTATGTGAAATCTAGCTTCTTTCACTTTCATTCCAAAATAGAAATATTTATGATTATGTATTTATGAAAATAAGCTGTTACCATTCAAGCCCAAATTAAGAAACTCGGAGCTATAACTAATTAACCCACGGCTATCCAAAAACCGGTGGTGTGAGAATGGCCAGCGGCATAAGAGGGCAAACGGTGGAGGGCATGTTAGTAATGAACGGTGAAGATGAAAGCCATGATTGTAGGGTGTGGTCAGACAAGGCTCACATGGACGGACATGACATTTAAGTGGTTATCCACGTCAGCCATTGTCTCTAATCCAAAACCAAAGTCGGTTTCCGATTAATGGATCTAGAAACCGGTTCGATGTGTTCATTGTCAGAAACTAATCGAGTTTATGAATAGCGTTAGTTTTGTGAGTCAGCAATAATTGGCAGGGGAAATGGGTGGGTCCATTAATCCATTGTCTTAATTAACTCCTAATCATTCAAAAATGTGTTACGAAATGGAAATTTCAGAAAATATAATTTGAGATTATTAAATAGACCGACAAATGTAAGTGATTACGATTTTCTTTAAAGCTAGATAATCTTTTTGCTTACATCTTAAAGAACTATATAATGTTTTCGATCCAGAAAAAAAAAAAAGAATTTTAGCTAAAGAAAATAAACGAAGGATGATAGTTTAATACATTGTTTTTTCTTTGGGTAATATGGGTCGTCCCGGTCCGAACACCGGACTAATTTTGGAGGTCAGGAGATAACCTATGTAAAATATTACTAGGTATCAATACGCGCAACCGTGCGGATTTTTGTTTTCATTTATTTTTATATAAACATTTTGTTTTCAATTCTAAATTAGTATATATTATAATATATATGTGTCTATCAATTTTTAAAACATAATAAGTATACAGTATATTTTTTCATTGAATATATTATTTCAAACTTTAACATGTATTTGTATCTTCTTCTATATATATATTTTTAGATTATTATTTTATTATTAAAATCGTA
Source organism: Brassica oleracea var. oleracea (assembly GCF_000695525.1). Classification (NCBI taxonomy): domain Eukaryota; kingdom Viridiplantae; phylum Streptophyta; class Magnoliopsida; order Brassicales; family Brassicaceae; genus Brassica; species Brassica oleracea. The sequence goes on from NC_027753.1 coordinate 32,817,465, forward strand.
ACTATATATATATATATTAGTAAAATATTATTTTATTGTCATATTAAAAAATATTGTAATATTTCACAAATTTAGAAAGTTTTTTAAAAATTAAACTTTTCAATTCATAAATTTATATTATCGAGTAAATAATTAAACATTTAGTTTTTGTTTAATTTTTAAAATAAATTATATTGTTTAAAATTTGTTTTCATTAGTTTAACGTAGTAAAGATTAATCATTGTTAGATAATATGATTTTTGTTATTTTAAAATTTTTTTTTATCATTTTAAAAGTTAACATCGATAAATATTTAAATAATTAACATATGGAGGTATAGTATTACAACATTAAATTATATCTATTTAATTTATATTATCTATAAATCTAATGGATTATCTATTGTTTAAATTTAATTATTGATAGTCGAATAAAAATTTATGGTAGGCCCAAAATTTAAATGATAAGATTAGAGATTAAATGTAATATGAATTTCTAGGAATAGGTCCATTAGGTCCATTTAAAAAAAAATTACACATAAATTAAAGTTATGACTTCTATTTTAATACGTAAGATTGTATTCTCAAATGTGTGTAGTTTATAGGGCCGTAGTTTAACACCTTTTCAAATCTATTGTACTATTCGAACACGCTTATGTGGGCAGTTTTGATGGTTGTTGCCAAACGAAAAATGTTTGTATCGTTACTCTCTACTGTTAACATCTATAGATGTATGCATGTATTAATGTTTCATGTAACTTTTAACCATGTATCACTCTGTTGTGACTGTGTTGTATTTTCGTCATATAGTGGTAGTTGCATATTTGTCTGCTTGTCAAAGCACCTATTATGAAGTTAAATTGTCTTAAGTTCGTAGTCGCACAAGCAAAGCAAGATGATCAGAGCATCCGCAGCAGCAATACTTAAAGAGAGAGTCTTTAGGGAAAAAATAATTAAATAATTAGTGGATTCACCAAAAGCTAAGGATTCAATTCTTAAAATCATTAAGTAATAATACTTTCTTAGTGAATCTTTGCATTATTTGTGGGTCTCCACGACATATAGCAATCCGAGATTGGTTGAAATTTCTTTTTTTTTTATTTGAAAAAGAAAAAAAAAATAAAAAAAAACAAAAAAAAACACATTTTCTAAGGATTTCAATGGGGTATCACCATTGGAGATGCTCTTAGTACACTGGGGAGTACAATACATATCGTATATGACACTATAATTAATATATATATATATATATATATATATATATATATTATACGGTAGTAATGACAAACCATATAATATATGCAACTGCAAGACGATGCATGAATTATTATCGTCCTTAGATCATAATTAACCCAGGATTCTTAGAGTAAGGTTTTTAGCGGAAGTTAAGAAACTGTTTCTTAACTTTTAACTAAAAAAACTAAGAACCGGTTCTTAAAGTACTTATTTAAGAACTAGTTTTTAGCTTTTTTAGTTAAAAGTTAAGAAACAGTTTCTTAACTTCCGCTAAGAACCTCATCCTAAGAACTCCAGGTTAATCGTGCTCTTATTAGTAAGCACTTACGTATTCTTTTCAGTTGAGATTGGCCGGGCGCGCAATACAAGTTGGTTTTATTTTTATCAGCATTGTTTTTTCCTGGGTCAATAACAGTATCTATTCTATTAAAAGAGAATCACTCTGAAAAAATCTACTTATACAAAGTTGTTAGACCCTTTCACTAGACTATTAATATTTTGGTCTTATCTTAAACTTATACTAACAATATATTACAATATATTTCTTTAACAATGATTTAATCAATTTAATAGGTGATATAACTAGATTTCCTAAATTTTCTAAGATTTGCCTTAAATAAAGTATTTTAAATTTTTGTGACATTAATCAAAAAGCCATCCGTGATACTTATATGTTTGCCGATCATATCTACAATATAGCCTAAAAGATAATTAGCTATATATTAATTAATAATAAATAATACTCATTTCTTTCATGTAAACAAAACATCGTGAGATTCACGAGTGACTATCATTATTTAAACACATGACATATAGACTATGCAATAAGAAAATATTTACTTAAGGTTTTAACAATTTATGGTTCACGACTTCACATAGTTTTGACTGGTAAAGCTAAAAATACACATATCAGACCTACTGAATACACAAGTTTAACAATATTGATTTTTATATTTATATATAGTCCATGGAGTTTATATTAAAATGATTTACAGTTATATATTTGTCAACCTTAGAGCAGTGTCCCTAAATGTGTATATATGTAGAAGGATAATCCTAAACTCTAAATCCTGAAAATAATAAATACATATACTGGTGTATAAAATATATGGTCAGTAAAATTTTGTCTACCTTAATATATTTACAAAATGGTTCAACTAATTCCCCTTAATAATATGGTCCAAACAATATAGGTTTGTTAATACTTCACATCCACGCAAGGTGCAAAACCGCTATAACAATCACAAATATTTTCATATGTTCAATAGTATAGATATTCTTAATACTGAAAAATGTGAATAAAAATGTGAATTATTAATACTGAAAAAACAGAGTCACTCAAATATTCTTATAAGAAATATTTAAATTTATCTGAATTATCTGATATTTTATTAAAAATAAAAAAATGATTTTTACCTGAATTATTTAAGATTATGCTTAAAGCGAGAACCAAACCAGAACCGAATTGAACTCAAGATTTTAACAGGTTTTTAAAATTGGTATTTAAAACAAACTAAAAACCAAAACAACTAAACCGAAACCAAACTCAAACTTATAAATAACTAAACAGTTCATATATTTTTTGAATAAAAATAATCAAAAATCAAAAATTGAATCGAAACTGAACTAAAACCTTAAAAAGAACTGAATCGAAACCGAACGCGTAGCTGTAAACATATTAGTGAACTAACAAACAATAAGTTTATCAATTAAAAAAATCCCGCGTTTTTAAGCGCGGATCAAAATCTAGTTGTTTTATTAAAAAAGTGATTAAAGAATCACCAGTTAAAGAAAGCTAAACATTAATACGTTATACTTACACTTACACAAGTTATTGTAATTAACAAATTAAGTTTATGTATGATCACGACTTCAAGTTCTTTAACAAATGACTCGAACACGAACGAACTTGTGTTTACGCAACAGTTTTTCTTTTTGAAAATAAATAATCTATCACCTATCACGTCCCTTAATTTTAGCCAAAATTTTGCAATAAATTCCGCACTAATATTTTTTTACGAAGTCTAATCATATTAAGAAATTGCACCACCTTAGTTTGTCAGAACATTTTTCATCAAATATTTATATTATATTTTCCACTTGACATGTGTACATATGCACTTAGAATATCCGTCAAATTGACCAAAATAATTGAGAACTTGGAACTAGAAAAATCAAATTTCTTTTCTAGTTGTTTGATAGTTTAACATAGGTTTTCCGTACGCAGCGAAACATACGTAATGTATCAAAGCCGATGGTGTACTTAATACTAGCTTTTTTTGGCTGGTTGCGTCGGCTCCATTGTCTATCAGCAACCATTCGAAAGATAAGTGAAATAATGCACACCGATGAAAAAAACAAGGTGCTTACCCAAAGATCTTGGAAAACTATGTATTAACTATTAAACTATACAATCCAGAAACTCACAAGAGCTCCCGTAGAAGTTATAATATGAACCAAGTTAATTTTGATTATTTTCTCTATCATATTCATATTCATATTCAATACGTAGGTATTTTTTTCAATCATTTCTCCTTTTAGTACATATAAAAAGAAACAGAAAAGAGTGGGCCATTCTTTATTAAAAATATAAATTGATTGGAGGAGATTTTCCTATATAAAGAGCACTTTCTCACCATTTTATCTCATCACCAAACAAAAACATTCAAATCTCATATACTAAATAACATCCTCTTCAGAGACAATAAAGAGAATGACACTTCTTCACTTGTCTCTCTCCCTCTTCTCATGTCTCTTCCTTGTCCTAGCTCCGACTTACGTTGCTTCCTCTCAAGTCTCCGACCCTGAACTCGTAGTTCAAGAAGTTAACCAGTGCGTATAAACTAAATCTTTCTATAATATATTTTTCTTGTATCATCCGCATTTTAACAGTGTTGTGTATAAATTTGTAGACAGATAAATGCTTCTAGGAGGAATCTTGGTGTCCTCTCATGTGGGACCGGAAATCCAATAGACGACTGCTGGAGATGCGACCCCAAATGGGAGAAAAACCGACAACGACTAGCTGATTGCGCCATCGGGTTTGGCAAACGCGCAATAGGCGGCCGTGACGGCAAAATATACGTGGTGACCGACCCGAGCGACAAAGACGCGGTTAACCCTAAACCCGGAACGCTAAGACACGCTGTGATCCAGGAAGAACCGCTATGGATCATCTTCGCACGTGACATGGTCATAAAGCTGAAAGAAGAGCTGATCATGAACTCGTTCAAGACCATAGATGGACGTGGAGCGAACGTCCACATCGCAGGCGGCGCGTGCATCACTGTCCAGTACGTGACCAACATCATCATTCACGGCATAAGCATCCACGACTGCAAGAAGAGAGGCAATGCTTACGTCAGAGATTCACCGTCGCATTATGGATGGAGGACTGCATCTGATGGTGACGCCGTCTCTATTTTTGGTGGATCCCACGTGTGGGTAGACCATTGCTCGTTGTCGAACTGCGCGGACGGTCTGGTCGACGTGATCCATGGGTCGACGGCCATTACGATCTCTAATAACTACTTGACGCACCACGACAAAGTGATGCTTTTGGGACACAGTGATTCGTACACGAGAGACAAGAACATGCAAGTCACCATTGCTTTTAATCATTTTGGTGAAGGGCTTGTTCAGAGAATGCCCAGGTAAAAAAATAATGTTAACTTTTTAGTTTTTTTCTACACAGGTTTGATATTATTTGAACTAAAAGCCTATCATTTTTGGAAAATGGCAGATGTAGGCATGGATATTTTCATGTGGTAAATAACGATTATACGCATTGGGGAATGTATGCAATTGGTGGGAGTGCGGCTCCAACGATTAACAGTCAAGGCAATAGATTTCTCGCTCCAAATAATAAAGTCTTCAAAGAGGTAACTAAGAGCTAATTTTATGAATCATATATTTTCTATTTGTAGCCATATATATGAGATTATAAACTAAATTACAACTACGTGCTCTAAAAAAGGTGACTAAATACGAAGATGCACCACAAAGCAAATGGAAGAATTGGAATTGGAGATCAGAAGGCGACTTGTTCCTAAACGGTGCGTTTTTTACGCCCTCAGGTGGAAGAGCTTCTTCAATGTATGCAAAAGCTTCTAGTCTGTCCGCTAGACCATCCTCGTTGGTAGCTTCCGTCACGGGCAATGCTGGTGCTCTCTCTTGTAAGAAAGGGTCTCGATGTTAATCTGATCCACCTACTAAAGTTATAATGTATCTAATTAAATTGAAAAAGGATGTGCTCGTCCTACTATGTCAATATTTTGTTGCCCGTTAGTTTTTTTATTATGGGGAGGGTTAAAGCTGTAAGTTGGACTTGATGTGTATACTAAAGTATTAAAGTATTGTATGGATTCCCTTTGGACCAATGGGTTTCTTTTAAACTTTTTGGAGTAGGGACATATGTATGTTGTGGTGGGGGATGTGTGCAAGTGCTGCAAGATTGTTGATTCTATATTTATATATAAATGAAATCAACAGCTTAATTATCAACTGGATGTTGCATTTGAAGTTGAAATGCGAAAAAAATTCTATTTTACTACAACAAAAAATTATTTTTAGTTTTTTTAGAAATTATTAGAGGTATCAATTGATTGAACAATTAGATTATTGGAGGTTTTCGTATTATTAGTCTCGAATTTATTTTTTTAACCATTTTCTTGAATTGTGTGGGGTAATGAAACATGGAGTTCATATTAGAATTAGGATCTGAAAGAAACCTGTGCATTTATTACTTGGACTATCTTCGCAATTTATTTACATATTAAAACAAATAGGAATGCTCGAGGTATAAATTCTGCAATTGTGGTTTCGCTAGATTTTCTTTTAATTTGGATATGCTAATTTGGCGTCAATCTTTTAGGAATAGATTTACATAGTTATGGTTCATTTACATCGAATAACTAAAACATTAACAAAAAAGAAAAGAATCCAAATAAAAAAATAGCACCTATATATAACTTCATATAAGTTAAGAAATTTAACTTAGTTTTAGTAGTAAATCATCAAAAACCTTTTGAATCAAGTAGTACAATGATTCAAAAAGTTCTCACAATACAAAAATCAAAGACTTCTTATTATAATTCAATTTAATGTTTTTTATTTTCTGAAAACTATCCATAAAAATAATTAGATAAAATGGATTTGACCTTGTCACTTGCTAATGAGAGCACAAAATCAGGATGAATCCCAGTACCAATTATGGGTAGAAGAATATAGATCAAAAGAAATAACTCTCGTAGTCCAGAATAAAAAAATAAAAGTTTTTGGCATTAATTAACTTGTATCCATAGAACATTTGACGTGACATATATAATAAATATATAGGAGTTAATATTATTCTAATTGACATTACAAAAATAATTAAAATTTTTGAAATTAAGAAATATTTTTGGCTGGTAATTATTCTAAAAAAAACGATTAATTCTGCAACAAAACCACTCATGCCCAATAATGCAAGGGAAGCCATCGACAAGATGGTGAACATTGTAAATATCTTTGGAATGGAGATAGCCATTCCACCCATTTCATCAAGATAAACAAGCCGAATTCTATCATAACTAGTTCCTGCCAATAAAAAACGTGTAGCGCCAATAAATCCATGAGAGATTATTTGTAAAATAGCTCCTTTAAGTCCATGATCTGTTATAGAACCAATACCTATAATTATAAACCCCATATGAGATACAAAAGAATAGGCTATTCTCTTTTTTAAATTACGTTGACCGGGAGATGTTGAAGCTGCATAAATTATTTGGATTGTACCGACTAGCATCAACCAAGGAGAAAACATAGAATGAGCGTGAGGTAATAATTCCATATTGATTCGAACCAATCCATATGCTCCTATTTTTAGTAAGATTCCAGAGAGAAGCATACATGTACTGTAATGTGCTTCGCCGTGGGTGTCAAGTAACCAAGTATGTAAAAGTATAATCAATGATTTGACGGCAAAAGCAATAAGAAATAGTATTTCGAGTATGACCGGATAGGCTTGATTCTCTAATAGTTCTAAATTTAATGTTGGTTCGTTCGAACCATATAAAATTATAATTAAAACTCCTATTAATAAAAAAATAGAATTTTTTGCAGTGTATAAAATAAATTTTGCAGCTGAATACAGACGTTTCCCAGTTGAGAAAATATGCTTATGTTTTTGGGATGGCATTTAATTTGTCTACAAGATCTGTGATAAGTGAGAGAGGCAACTGTCAAGAGTGTTTTTTTGTGAGTCTGACAAAACTAAGATCAGAATCCTTCACTATTTAGACTAGATCTAGCTATTTTTCTTGCTCTTGTGTTCCCGAGACGAGGAGAAATTAGGGAGGAGCCGAAATCATTTTCAATGTGACTTTAGGATGAAACATTAAATGTTGCCTTTATCTAATTAATCATGTGACGAATGTATCACTGGAGCAATGAAGTTCAAAAACGTCATACCTCACGGGTTCCAAAATTATTTCGAGTGACAATCATATCGTTCTCATTATGGGATTAAACTTTGTCGGTGGAGGATTATTTCTCTCTTTCTGCTTTTGTTAATTTGAGATTTTGAGCTAGTTTGGAATAAATAAACCAATTGCTATACCATGTGATAGTTTTCTTTTTGGAATTTGGAATGGGACACAACCTTCACGTATAAGCCTGAAGAAGTCAAGTCCGGATATAGCCCAAGCCTCTACGTCTCAACAGTCTCAGCCCATTAAGCCTGTTACACTCCCGTGCAACGGTAACAAAGGAACAACCTTGGTGACGTCAAAAGGCAGTCTTCTTACGGTCTTGCCAGCTAAGGGGATCCACCTATCTAACCGATTTGATTCC
>NC_027753.1:32826146-32836820 GCF_000695525.1 Brassica oleracea var. oleracea
TGATGGTGTTGTTGTGAAGGACAAACAGACAAAGCAGCTTCTCACCAAAGGCAGTAGACAAAAGGATCTTTATGTCTTGGAGAACCTGCAGTTCATGGCTTACTATTCTCACAGACAGCAAGCTACTACTGATGATGTGTGGCACATGCGGCTAGGTCACCCTCATCAAGACCTTCTCCAGCGTTTATCTCAGAATAAGGCCATAGTTCTCAATAAGTCCAGCTCTCAGCTCTGTGAGGCGTGTCAGCTTGGAAAGTTCAGTAGATTACCTTTTCCTGTTTCTGATTTTGTAGCAGCCAAACCCTTAGAACGAGTTCACTGTGACCTCTGGGGGCCTTCTCCAGTTGTCTCGACTCAAGGGTTCCGGTTTTATGCAGTGTTTGTTGATCAATACTCAAGATACACTTGGCTGTACCCATTAAGAATGAAATCAGAATTTTTCTCAGTTTTCTTGAGTTTCCAAAAGATGGTTGAATGTCAGCTTGAGTGCAAAATTAAAACGTTTCAAAGTGATGGAGGAGGAGAATTCACTAGTAATCAACTGCGTCAACACCTTGCTTCTTGTGGAGTTAAACATCAAATGTCATGCCCTCACACCCCTCAACAGAATGGTCTTGCAGAAAGGAAGCATAGACATGTCACAGAACTTGGGTTGGCTCTTTTGTTTCAAAGTAAAGTACCGCAACAACTTTGGGTGGAAGCCTTCATGACTGCAGCTTATCTAACAAACCTGCTGCCGTCCTCTGTTCTTCCTAACCATATGAGCCCCTATGAAGCATTGGTAGGAAAGCCTCCAGTTTATACTTCTCTTCGTGTGTTCGGGTGCAGTTATTTTCCGTTTTTGAGGCCTTATGGGAAGAACAAATTTGATCCGAAGAGTCTACATTGTGTCTTTCTGGGATACAGTGAGCAACATAAAGGCTATAGATGTCTACACCCACCGAGTGCAAGAGTATATGTGAGCAGACACGTTCTGTTTAATGAAGCACAGTTTCCTTACCAGAAAGAGTATCAGAGGTTCATTACAGTAGCTGAAACTCCTCTGTTAGATGCATGGAAGGCTGAGTTTTTACAACCTCTTTCACCTAAGGTTGTTACTCAAGAACCGGAGGAATATATTCCAGTACAGAAACAACAACAACCGCAGGCTCCGTCACCTCCGGCCCTCTCGCCACAATCTTCTCAGTCGGATGATACAATTTTCTCTGATGAGGATTTTCCACCCTTATCTCCGGTGGTAGTCCAACCTCCGCCTCCTGCTCCAGTTCATCAGATGATAACAAGGGGAAAAGATGGAATCACAAAGCCCAACCCACGATATGTCATGATGAGTGTTAAAACAGCTTATCCTGAGCCTCGATCCGTTGTAGCAGCTCTCAAAGATCCGAAATGGACAGAGGCAATGGGACATGAAAAAGGAAACATGGATATAACTCACACTTGGGATCTTGTTCCTCCTGATCCTACGATTGAACCAATCAGCTGTGGGTGGGTCTATAAGTCTCAACTCAACGCTGATGGTACGCTAAGGAAGCGCAAAGCTCGGCTGGTAGCTCGAGGTAACCAACAAGAAGAAGGAATAGACTTTGTGGAGACGTATAGTCCAGTGGTTCGCACTGCTACTATCCGTTCTGTTCTTCATATTGCTACGGTTCAAGGGTGGAACATCAAGCAACTCGATGTTGAGAGTGCGTTCCTCTATGGGGAACTTAAAGAAACAGTTTATATGAAGCAGCCTCCCGGGTTTGAGGATCCAGAGAAACCTCATCATGTGTGTAAGCTAAGAAAAGCAATCTATGGTCTGCGCCAATCTCCTCGTGCATGGTTTGACAAGTTCCGCACGTTTCTGATTGAATTTGGCTTCAAATGCACTCACGGTGACCCCTCTCTGTTTGTCTATCTTCATGGGAATGATGTGATATATCTATTACTGTATGTGGATGATATGTTGCTCACAGGAAACAACGATCAGCTGATTGACAAGCTTATGGTCACATTGAATGACAGGTTTCGCATGAAAGATATGGGTCCTGTACACTACTTCCTTGGGATCCAAGTTAAAGACTGTGAAGAAGGGTTGTTCTTGTGTCAAGAAAAGTATACGAAGGAGCTGTTAGAAGTATCAGGTATGGCGTCGTGTGATGCAATGGCGACTCTGTTGCCTCTGCAATTGGACAGAGTTGTAGGTCAAGACAAACTGTTTGATCAACCCACTTACTTCCGGAGTCTTGCAGGCAAGCTCCAATACTTGACACTTACAAGACCAGATATTCAGTTTGCTGTCAATTATGTGTGTCAAAAGATGCATGCTCCGACTGTTGCAGACTTCAGCAACTTGCGACGCATTCTGCGTTACCTAAAGGGAACAAGTCATCTCGGTTTGAAGATCAATGCAAAGACTGGCTTTCTTCTCTACGGGTTCAGCGACAGTGATTGGGCGGGATGTCGTGACACACGACGATCTACTGGCGGCTTCTGTACGTTCATCGGGTCTAATATCATCTCGTGGTCAGCAAAGAGACACCCTACGGTTTCTCGATCTTCTACTGAAGCAGAGTACCGTACTCTGTCCCTTACTGCAACAGAGCTGAAGTGGTTAGCGTCTTTGCTTGGGGAGATGGGGATATCTCTTCCAGACACCCCACAATTGTACTATGATAACCTTTCTGCTGTGTACTTAACCGCAAACCCAGCTCTCCACAACCGGTCAAAACACTTTGATACAGACTTTCATTACGTCAGGGAAAGAGTTGCCTTGGGTGCCCTGGTTGTCAGTCAAGTCCCTGCAGCGCAACAGCTTGCTGACATATTCACGAAGTCGTTAGCTCAGCAGCCATTCTGTCTTCTTCGGGACAAACTTGGTGTTGTGGAGCCTCCCACCACAAGTTTGAGGGGGTGTATAAGCCTGAAGAAGTCAAGTCCGGATATAGCCCAAGCCTCTACGCCTCAACAGTCTCAGCCCATTAAGCCTGTTACACTCCCGTGCAACGGTAACAAAGGAACAACCTTGGTGACGTCAAAAGGCAGTCTTCTTACGGTCTTGCCAGCTAAGGGGATCCACCTATCTAACCGATTTGATTCCATAAAGTTGTGTGCTGTCACATGCTGAGCTGTGCCCTAGTGTCTCTTTCTCTTGTCCTTAGTCCTTACTATATAATGTCGCAGTCCTCCATCATTGTAAGACAGGAAAGAGAAGACTAATAAGAAAGCTATCTTCTTCTTCAAGTTACCTTAAGCTTCTCTGAGCTTTCATCACGTTCATAGTAGCTTGTTCCCACGCAAAAGAAGAAAAAACAAGAGTCGAGTTCCACTTCACATATACCTATCAATACAAGTTTAATTCAGCTATTACACTTCTTCAGTTTGTTTTGTTTATTCATGCGCAATAGTGCTAAGATCCAAATAATTAAAATTGGTTTCAACCAAACAAACAAAGAAAGCTTGAGGAGCATTCACGAGCATTGTCGGCAGAAGACGGAAGGTACATAATGTTATTTGACTTTCAAGCCAGTAAGTTTTTGAGACGACCCACAAAAAAATTTACAAACAAAACGTTACAAATCAATGATTCCTCAGCTCTATGGGAAAAAGGAAAATATTTTTTAATTGACACTAAGTTATAATATATATGTCTACATATATGATTTTTATACTAGATTATACATGAAGGTTTGTAATTGTTCTAATACTTCAAATCTATTCAGAGATTTGGGGCCATGTCCAAATAAAAAATTTAGAATTTAACTGGTATTCAAAAAACAAAAAAAAAATTCTTAAATATGGACATTTTGTAAATCTAGATTTGAACTGGATCCAAACAGGAAAACATGAAAATATTCCAATGTATTTTGTTTAGTGACATTTTTTTAATTGAATTATACAAGGGTATCTTGGCCCTCTTACAGAAGTGGATCTAGACTAACCATGTGTTAGCATAACAACCTACGTTTTCAGTCTACGTGCGAGTCCCCTGACTCTAGCGATGCCAAAATGTTAATTCTCCAGTGGCCGAAACTCGAATCCTTGTGGCTTCACCATATTGGATTTTGTCCTGAAGTTAATCACCACCAGGCTACAAGCTCTGATTTGTATAATAACATTTTGAGTATCATGTACTATTTGAATCCGGCTCGAATTCGAACAAGCATCTGAAAACCTCCAAAAAACTTGACAATGTGAATTAGTATCTAAGCCTAAAAGGAGTATTCGAAACCTAAATAAATATCCTAACTACTCAATTTCATGTTTATCTTGATCCAATGGTAAAAAAATACACGAACCAAAACTATTATTAATTAAACCTGAAATAAGTTATTCTTGAACATAAAAAGCCTGAAATAAGTTCAAATCCAAAAAAAATGATAAAAATTTAGAAAGAGTTAGAAAATTTTATGAGTCTAGTATTATTAATCAAATCAGAGCAGACATATATAAAATCTTAATAACACTTAGGAGGCTGAATTCAAAATCCCAAAAAATCTAACCTCAATTCGAACAAATAACAAATATCCGAACATCTCGATTTGTTCAAGACGTTTCACGTCAGCCGATTTAGGGTCTAATTGGTTTTTCCGCACCATCCACAACGCAGTTTTTGTGATTGGTAGCGACTGTTGGCGTTTTACAACAATCACAAAATAAAACTATAAACCATTTTGTACCGCTCCAAACTTATCAAAATCAAAAGAAGAGTTAGAGGGTGGTTGCGGGAGTAAATTTGTTTTATTTTATATAAATAAAAAAATAAACAATTTTAAATAACTTTTTTAATTGAGATAATAGAAATACTAATATATATTATATTATAAATATTTTTTTAAAAATATTTACTATAATTGTTTAGATATATATATATATATATCCAAAACTAATTCTTAAAATTTTAATACTATGATTTTATAAATATAATTTTTATATTTATTATAATAAAATGATTTATAAATGTATTTTTATATTTATTATAATATTACACATATAATTTTTATATTCATTATTTAATATTTTATTATTGGGTTTTAAAACTATCAATTTTATAATTAATTTTTACATATGTGGCCTGATTAGTGTAACATCAACGGTTGCGGACATTTGTGGATGCGGGTGGTTACGATTTTTTAAGCGTTATTAAGATATTTGTACGACTGATACAACAGTTAGAAATTTATGCGTTTGTTGGATACTTCTGAGTGATTAACTACTAAATGCATTAGTGGTTAAATAATAAATTAACAATATTTATATTTTATATAATTATAAAAATATTAAAAGCATATTATTATGATAAACATAAAATTATATTTATAAAATTATACCATTCTGTTTTAGAAAAACTATAGAAAATATATTTATTTCAAAGTTTTATTTTATAAATTAAAATATAATATATATTTTAGCATTTCTATTATTTTAATTTAATATTTTAATTGAATATTTTTTTTATATAGTTTAAAGAAAATATTTTACTCTGCTTTAAACGCCCATAATTCAAACGTTAGATGAAATCATCTTTTGAATTTAAAAAGTTTAGAGTTGTTTGAAGCAATTTATAGTGTTTTTTTACAATTGTTGCAAAACGCCAATAACCGCTATCAACCGCAATACCAACCGCAAAAGGTGCGTATTGGGGTTGGTAGCGAAGAAATCAATTATGTCCTTTATAATGTTTTAAACTGTAACCATCCACATCCCTAAACCTCAACGGCATTTGAATTAGTTTGTTTTGTTTTCCAATTATATTGGGCCTAAGTTAAGAAGACCCAAATATGTAAACAGAAATATTCTAAGAAATATTTCCGTTAGCCCAACGCAGCCCAAATAATTAGAAAACATAATCTTGCCGATCAAACCTACAAATAATGGCCACCACGGTCCTATACCTGCACGTGTCAAGTGCGAAAAAGTGTTTTAAGGGATCGTTTTCTCTTTCACCGCGACGGCCAACAACGATTAGATTTCTGCCAATAAATAACTTCTGCAGTAACTTCTGCAATAAAGGGTTGGTATCTCTCTGCACAAATGTGCCTTTTTAGCTTGCAAACCAGAAAACTAAAAGAAAACTATGACAAGTAAATGAGTTCATATATTTTGCATCATAGTAAAAGCCATGTCCAAAAACGCGTTCTACGCGGTTGAGTATCCGGCGAAAATAAGTGAGGGGGAAGACCACCGTCCCGATGTGGCTCTACTCGGTCATAAAATCGGAATTTCTAATAAAATTTCATTTTTGTTTCAGTTTATGTTATCGGGTTTGTTTTAGTCGGATTTGTAAGAAAAACTAATAGAATCCAATATAAACTTGTTGAAAGAGGAAAATAACCTAAGAAGAAGGAGGTAAAATCAGAAGACTCATTAGGTTAAACGAGGGAGATGATAAAAGAATTACGATTTTGTCCTTTATTTAAGAAAAAATATATTAAAATAGCACCTATGGGGCTTTGAACTTGAGCAATTAAATAGTTACATCAGTTACAAACCACTTGAACCAACATATTTGTTGTCTATTCTTAACAAATTATATACATATATCTCTATATACACGGAAAAGATTTAAAATTAATCCTCGATTAATCGTCGATTAACCATCAACTCGCTAAGTCCATACCGACCGTCCGAGTCAAGCCTAGATAGGAACATGGAGTAAAAGTGTATACTAATTTTTATGTTATTATACTATGTGGTATGCTTCGCAGTTTAATAATTCTACATTGAACCACATCTTTGACCGTTGCTATAAAAGAATTGGTAGTTCGTTTTGTGTTGGTTTACAGTAAAGTTTTTGTTTAAAGTTCTTGGTCTACGTGTCTTTCTTATAATGAATCAAAAGTTATGCTTGTTCGTCATTACGGATTAAATTTCGTTTTTCGCAACTCTAAAAATGCACTACTCCCTCATTTTTATAATATATAATGTTTTCGTTTACTCAAAGATTAAAAAATTATATTCTTCTAAAAATTATTTTTAAAAATATAATTTTAAAATCATTCAACCAATTATAAAAAATATTATAAAATCTTATTAGTTGAACAGTTTCCAATAAATTTAAACTTTAAAATCTCAAAATATTATATATTTTAAAATAACATAAACCTTTTAAAATATCATATAATTTGAAACAGAAAGAGTATAAA
The DNA here is from genome assembly GCF_000695525.1 of Brassica oleracea var. oleracea. Taxonomy (NCBI): domain Eukaryota; kingdom Viridiplantae; phylum Streptophyta; class Magnoliopsida; order Brassicales; family Brassicaceae; genus Brassica; species Brassica oleracea. The sequence goes on from NC_027753.1 coordinate 32,833,274, forward strand.
ATCTCAAATAATATATACAACATAATACAGTTTCAGCCTTCTATATTTTTTTACAGTAAGCTGTAAAAAGTTCATGTAATAAACGAAGAATACGGCATAAAAGACGACAAAACAAATGACAGCCCCAAAACAAGGAAGTAGGTAACAATAACATTCCTTAAAACAAGGATTTGCTCAGGGTCCCTTATTGGTCCTACCCTCTAACTCAATCCCCTACATACATGCATAGAGGATGCTTCTGTTCATATACATAAACGCTCACATATAAGAATGGGGACACTAAGTGCGGGGCGTTTTCGTATTGATTTGACTAGTTTCCACAGATGTCACCAATCAGAATGAAAAACTAGAAAAGGCGTTTTTTTTAAAACGCAATTGAAATACGCACACGATTTTCAAGAAACCGAAACAAGCATAAATGTAAAAAAACGCAGTTAAATGGTGCCAGCACCAAAATAGTAGCAGGACAACTAAAGGTCCGAATGGAGACCGCAGATTTAGTAAAATAAACGGTACAGAATTAAAGTGCGGGACGGTTCAACTGCGGTTCGTGCGTTTTACGGAATAAATGCGGTTTTAGTAAAATTAGCGGTGTGGAATTGTATTTGATTGGTGAAAATATATAGTTTGCGGAATTGAACAATTAGAGAATGTTTAAGAAAACAAAATGCAAAAAAATGTTAAACATATATATCAATACAATTAATACAATCAATATATCACTATAATTAATATAAATAAAATTTTAAAATAATATAAAAATATCTTTTAAATTTACCTGATTATTTTTAAATTTAAATTAAAAACAGAGTAATAACACTGAACAGAATCACCGGTTATGACAAGCTTAACTGATTTTTGACCAATTTTCTAGTTCAGTTTTGTTGTAATTATTTTCATATTATTAATATATATATATGTGTGTGATTTTAGTTTGATTGTTTTCTGAAAAGAAAAAGCAAAATATTTTAGGTTTAAAATTGTAATAAAATAAATATTAATTTCTGATTAATTTCATAAAATATTTTAGATGAATAAAATCTATACTTTAAAACTAATAAAATAAATTATATTGAAATTAACTGAAATAAAATACGACAAAAAAAGATAAATTATATTATTTTTAAAAATAAATTAAGTGGATCTTCTAATCCAAAAAAATATACACAATGCAAGCTAAAATATTATTATATGCTATCAAAAGCACACCAAGAAATGTAAGATACTTTTCAAAAAATAAAACATTAATATCAAGAGGACGTCAGTCGATGATATTTGGAACGTGGACTTTGTGCCATAATAAGGTTAATCACTTACTATTAATTAATAGATTTCGAAATAAATTGTATGTTAAATATTAAATTAATTATTCTCAACTGCGTTTTTCATTATACCCTACATATTGGTGAGGGTCCAAATATAAGGTGCGGTTTTGTGATATGTGTCTGTCTCGATAACCGTGCGCAGATTTACTTTTTACTTATTGGAAAAACGCAAATTGAATAAAATTAAGGTGAATGGTGTTTAGAAAAATACCGAAAACCGGCCCGCTTTCTTGTCTCCATTCAGTACCTAAAAAACGCTTTGTACAGTATATTACTCTTTCAGTATCACTTTAAATGGTGTTTAGAAAAAAAAAATTGTTTCTTTCAGTATCACTTTAAATGGTGTTTAGAAAAAAAAATTTGTTTCAAAATAATTGATGTTCTCATTATTCTAGATAGAATTTAATATCATTTAAACTTTATGACCAATTGCAAAATACTAATTTTTTTTTTATTGGTTGAATTAATTTCATTTAATGATATTTTTATGTAATCAAGATAAATTGTGTAGAAGTTTGTATTTTCTTAATCCAAGAGCAAAAACTTTAAAAATCACTTAAAGTGATACAGTGAGAGTATAATTTTTTTATTGAAAAACACAGTACATTATAAATTTGTTTCTCTTGTAAAGTGGGTATTACTTTTTTTTATTACGAGCAAAAAAATATGAACTTTACACTTGCACTTTTAAGTCAAACAATAATTTTGATAAAACCATACCTGATAATATGTCAGTTATATAGTTATTCAAAATAGTTAATTAAAATAATAAAAATAAAAAAATAATAACCAAACAAAATTTATTGTATATAAGAATACATGGTAGATTTATCCGGAACCGGAGAACCGAACTGTAGAAACCCATAAAAAAAAAAATGGTCGAGTATCTTTTGGGTGGTCGAGTCGCAGACGATCAGATTGGTTTTGTCTGAACCATGAGTCAAGTATCCCACTAGACAATGGTTAGACAATGTGGTATATTTACTCAAAAGACGTTTGAAGCATGACACTTTTGGAAGCACAACAGGAAGATCAGAAATTGGGCGAAAAACCCTAATTTCGCTATTATGAAATTTTTCGAAGAAGCCGGAAACACGGGAAATATTTTCCATCAAGTAAGGATTCACTTGGAGTTTATTAAAAATAATCAGATCATCAGAACGGGCGTCGAAAAATATTGGGATTGATCGCGGGACAAAAAAATTCACCGGAAAAACGAAAATTGGACAAATGGACCGAGAAGCTCGAGGTGGCTCGATCTATGAGATCAGGACGTGGTGGCAACTGCCTGGCATTGTATGTGGCAAGAGAAGCATGAGGTGTTGCAGTAAAAATGATCACAGCATGCGGAGTGACACATAGAAGCACGAGGTGGATCAGCCAAGCACGAGGTGAAGCGATGCATGCGACCAGGCCATGCGGCCAGACATGTGGAGGACGTGGTGTCTCCTTGCATGGAGCCAGGCCATGCGGCCAGACAGGTAGAGGGCGTGGTGTCATCATGCATGAGACTGAGACATGCAGCCAGCCATGTGGAGCACGAGGTGTCGCCGCACATGCGTCCGGAGCCATGCGAAGCGACACACGAGGTGCCACACGGCTTGTTCCTGATTGGTTGCTGTTTCCTATAAATAGCCCACGATCCCCTCTCATTTGAACACATTCAGAACACTTGAAAGTCAGTTCAAAACGTGAGAGAGAAAGCAAAGAAAGAAAGATCGAGTTTCGATAGTTTTCGAGCGATTTAGGCAGTTTTCGAGAACAGTTACTCTGCCGATTTTGAGTCAGCACCTGGAGAAGGTTCTGTTCAAGTGAAGAGAGATCAGTTCTAGTGGAGACCAGTTCAAGACCAGTCTGGACGTGGGTCTGCTTGAGAAGGTCGAGAAAGGGTTCGGATCGCAGAAGTCGGGTTTGGGGTCAAGACCACGGTCAACCAAAAACTGTGAGTTATAATCGATTGATTGCTGAGTTGTTTTCATGCAGGGTCCCGTTACTTGGAAGTTGGATCATGGCATGTGGCTGGGTCTAACTGAGTAACGGTTTGAATAATTGAGGTTATGTTGATTGAGTTGATGGCATGCTTGTTATTGTTTGAGAACCGTAGTAGCATGCTAATGGTTAGGTTGATTGGTTAGTTAGCGAATGCGGAATGCTTAGATGATATCGCTAAGTTGTGGATAGTTAGGTATTCTGGAATTAGTCTTTATGCTAGATTCTGGAAT
>NC_027753.1:32837412-32841150 GCF_000695525.1 Brassica oleracea var. oleracea
ATAAATAAAGCGAATGTTTTGTGTAAATGCCTTGTTGTTCTGATATTAACTTGTCCAAGCTAACACAACGTCAGATCGAAGTACGGGTTGAGAAGCCTTAGGCTTTGGTTTGACGGGACGTGTTAGCGGACGGACTGGCCTAATCACGAATTGCACTTTTCATGACCTTGGCCGGATCGACCGTTAACTCTCATGTAGCACTCCCGATCCTTGGTAGACGGTCGGCCCGTCGGTCATGTTCTTGTTTGATTGTTGGCCGGTGGTTCGACCTATGCCTAGAACGGTTTGGAGGTATTACACGAACCAAACTTCTTTTTAGGATCAGTTTGGATTTGGATCCTATCAATTACCCGAACAAATTTTATATCTCAAAAACCCAAGAATCGAAACCAAATTTTATATTTTACATTATTTTTAATATTTATCTATCAAAACAACAAAATATATTTTACTTATCAAGCGTTATTTCGTACCGCTTATTTTATCAAAACTTCACTTATCAAACACATTTCACTTTAAAAACTTTTGTTTTAAAAATGTTTCTTATGTTAATATCTTTTTTATTATTTTAATATATTATATATTATGTACCATTATTAATTTATTAATTAAAATATTTTTTCAATACCGCAAATATCTATTGTCACCAATCAAACAATATTCCACATCGCTTTTTACTTAAAACCGCAGTTGTACCATACCATATATATTTTAATATATATATTACATATATTTATTTATTATACAAACACATATACACAATATATGTTTTTGTGTCAATGTATCACTCTAGAATCGAATCATATATTGGCACTGGAGTGCAAAATATAATTATCTGAAAACCTCTCTCTCTCAGACGATGCCTGAGAGGTAAAAACAATATAGTTATCTGAAATTTTTTTTTGTCAACAATCACTCCTGTTTTTTCATTGTTTATACGTGAAAGTGTGTTATCTATAGCATTATGCACATAAGATATAACCATACTAGCGGAATTTGTACTTAAGAGAATATATCTAGGCAGATGGACGGTGGAATTTGTAGTTAAGAGAATATATCTAGGCAGATGGATAGTTTGCGTTGAGATGGTGAGAGACATGACAAATAGGCCCATGAACCTGTGCGGTGAACATGGGGAACACGACAATACAAGCGATTGCATCCACATCCAAATTCTATGCTATATTATACATGGATAATGGCACCCAGTTAATAGGAAAACGTGTTCTTCTAGGTTCAAATATATTGGTTCATTTGTTCTTTGAGTCATTTTTTCTTTTGATTCATTTTTGCTAACACCAAACGGTAATTCTGTTATTCGAACTATATGTAACTATATGTGGTATGAATAACCAAATCGAAATAAAACAACCAACAAAACATAGTTTTTTATAGACAAAAATTGAGCAGTCTTAGCTAATGATCCGTTGTCAAATTTTATGCTCGAAAAATGTTGTTACTCATTGAGCTCTGTCGCTAAATTGTTTCATGTTCTTGAATTGTGAATCATCTTTGTAAGTTCTTGACTATCCTTTTTAAAGTGTCGACATATGAGTACTAAAGCATACATTTCACCTCCTCCTATGGTGTTTGATTCATAGAAGTTGTAGTTCCCGATATGCATCTTTCCAAACCAATCACAACACTATAATATGAATCTTAACGACAAGAACCATCTTTCCAAACCAAACCACAACCATTTAGATGAATATTAATGCAAAGAACCATAAACCATACATATATTCTGAAAGCTTACAGAACTTACCTATTTTGAAATATTTTGTTATATATTTTACATTCGTTTTTTCACTCTTTTTAACTATTTCATTATTTACTTTGCTATAACATTTCGACAGCATTTATTTACATATTAATTATTTTAATTTAACATGTTTGTTCTATTCGTGACAAGAATTTAAAATGATTAACAAAGAGTTCTTTTTATTTGTTTACACAATCAATTAGTCATAGATATTCAGATATCCGTTCAAATACGAGTCGTTTCTTTCGGTATCCGTTTTCTAGGTTTTGAAGTTAAGCTATATTCGTGTATTATAAAATTTCGGGTGAGTTTCGAGTCATGTCCTCCAAAGTCTGGATGAATTCAGTTTTGATGTATAAAAACTTAAAAGTATCCAAAAATTAATGTATTTGAAACATGTTCAGATATTTTTACCAAAAGTAACCTATTATCCGATTTAATTCAGATTCATTACAATGTATAGGAACCTAAAATGTTTAAATACTTACACAATTAATTATATGATGACCAATATAAAATATATTACACTAACCATAAAAAAAAAGAAAAATATCAATCTCTAGTGTATGTTTGTCTCTTTTGTTTTAATAATATATATATATATATATATATATATATATATGTATGTTTTTCCATAATATTGTATGCATGTTTCTTTCTATTTAGTAATATATGTTTATTTCTTTTCTTTTTAATAAAAGTTGATGTCAAGCTTGCATTTCTTATGTTCATGAATATTGAATAATATGAATGTTCTATAAACCATTCACCAGTGTTCGATTAAGATGATTTTTATTTCTTTAATAATTACAAGTTTTTTGTATTTATTATTTAAAATATAAAATAAAATAAGAACAAATAAAAATATTTTAAATTTTTTTTAAGTTTGCCATTTTATTTTATTTTAAAATATAATTGATTATTTGTATTATAAGCAAAATATTAAAAATAAAAATATGAAATAAAATGATTATATGATATTTATTATTATTAAACATAAATGTTGACGAAAAATTGAATATGTATTAAACTAATAGGTGAAAAAGAAAGATGTAAAATAAATTATTGGATAATATAAACTATAGTTTATAGTCTAAGTTAGTGAGAAAATTTAAAATTTTCATATTTTCTCTATTTTAGAGAAGTTGAAAGTATATTTTTTCTTAAATTGATTATTATACGTAAATTTAAAATTATTTTTGGCTAGAAATATCCTAAAGTTTTACCGAAAACATTTTTGATTTTTAATTATATATTTATTTGATAAATAAAAAATAAAAACCAAAGTGTTATAAATCAATTGATGGAAGTCCATAACCGGCCCGGTCCATAACCGGTTCATACGCTTAGAGAGAAAGACGGCCCAATCCTAAAGAGAGAGACGACCGCGAGACTTAGAGAGAGAGAGAGACGGCTACATGGTTTAGGAGAAAAGAAAACTCAATTTTCTTTTCCTTGTATGATTAGAATTACTCTTTTCCTTTATGTTTATGATTTGTAATCTTTCCTTTTATCTATCTTGTAATTACCTATATAAAGGGAACACTTTATGATTAATAAAACACAGAAGCTTACAGTTCTAAATCCTAAGTTTCACAACACGTTATCAGAACAAAACTCTTAAACAACATGAGCCAAAACCAAAACCCTAAAATCCTAACCCTAAGCCGGCGGCGATCCTAACCCGACGAACCCTAACCCGAGGCGTTCCCTATTCCGTCTCAGCTCAGCACTCCGACGATCTCAGCCAGCTCGCGTTCCCGAAGGACCAGCTCGCATCCGACGATCTCCACTCCAGCTCGTAGACGCGCGTTCCCGATAGAAGCCGACGAACGTCCCCGGTAGCAGTTGGCGCGCGTTTTCAGCATCAGTCCAGCTCGCGTTCGTTCCTGTCCAGCTCGAGGTTCTCTCTTGGTGGTCCGGTTTCTGCAATCTACTAACCTAAGGTAATTCGAATTCTAAGAACATGAATCGAA
>NC_027753.1:32841193-32845971 GCF_000695525.1 Brassica oleracea var. oleracea
AAAATAAAGCCATAGGACAATAGATCAAAACCCTAGATGAGTAAATCGAAGCTCTAAAAGTTCGATGAGTAAATCGAAGCTCTATAAGTTCGATCCCCAAACCGTAAAAACGAGATTGATCCATTGATCAATTAAAATCATAACCTTGAAGGTTTTGAATCTCAAATCAAATCCCTTTGATCAAAGATCAAATTTTCGAAAATCCCTAAACCCTAATTCGAAAATATTGATTGATTAAAACTTATTGATTGTTTGAAATTGAACATTGATTGATTGATTTGATCACCTAGAACTATTGTTAGGAATGTTTAAACTCGAATATAATTGTTTGGCTTGTTTAAACTAAAACCCTAATGACCTAGTTTAAGATTATTTTAAATCGGAATCTAAAACTAAATATTAGGTTAAACTGTTCTAGACTTGATCATACTCGTGGCCATATGGCATTGTTGCATTCATACCATAATAATCTGATCATATTGATTGATTGCAATTGCACTTAGAACTTATTCTAGGAATGGTATTGAATCAAACCGAATAGCCGTGTGGCTTGTTCTGTTTCTTGGCCGAGAGGTTTCTTGTTTTGTTTGCATCTCGTATGAACTGATAGAAACCATGTTAGGATTGCAATTACATGTTAAACTAAATGCATAAGAGTTAAACCGATTGCATCCATAGCCGTGAGACTTGACTTGGCTGTGAGGCATAGATCTTGGCCGTGAGGCATTGATTGATTGTTTGAACCTAAAACCCTAATCGTTTAAATTTAAATCTATTGATAAAAGATCTAAAATATATTAATCTATGATTTCAGATGTCAAAAATCAATAACCTCGATTGCTGCCCTAAATCTCTCTGGAGATAATTACCTTCAGTAGGCGCTTGATGCTAAGATCATCCTGAACTCCAAAGGTCTCGGTGAATGTATCACTGAGAACAATAATGCCAATGAAAAGGATCGTTACATAGCCATCTTGACCATTCGTCATCATCTAGCTGAGAGTCTCAAGGATCAATATCTAACCATTGAGAATCCACTAGATCTTTGGACTGAATTGAAATCGAGATATGATCACCAGAGAATGGTGATCTTACCAAAAGCTCGGTTTGATTGGACGAATTTCAGGATCCAAGACTATAAGTCTGTGGACGAGTATAACTCTGCACTGTTTAAGATCATTTTTAAAATGAAACTGTGTGGTGAAAGTATTACGGATCAGGATATGCTTGAAAAAAACTTTTCCACTTTCCACACAAGCAATGTATTGTTACAACAACAATACCGTGAGAAAGGTTTCAAAACCTATGTTGATCTTATTTCTTGTCTCTTGCTCGCTGAGCAGAATAATGAATTAATAATGAGAAACAATCAGATGAGACCTCTTGGATCGGCTCCACTACCTGAAGCACACACGACTGAGGACAACAATGAGTCTAACCATGTCCAAGGAAACGGCCAGCATGGCCGTGGTCGGGACAAGTCGAATGGACGTGGCCGCGGTCGAAGATCTTTTGGCCGCGGGCGAGGAAATGGTCGAGACCATGGACGGGATCGTGGCTCATTTGGAAGAGGTCATGGTCGCGGCCGTGGATCTTCATTCAAACCTCAACACTCGACCAACTCAAGCAAATCAGTGTGTCATAGGTGTGGAATGAGCAATCATTGAGCTAAGACTTGTAGGACTCCCAAGCATCTAGTTGACCTCTATCAAGAGAGCTTGAAAGAGAAAAATCCTGAAGCCCATATGACCTATCAAGTTGATGAAAGCGACTTCAATCATGAGAAGGACGATCTTATGGATTATGAAACTTCATATTGTCTTAAAGACTGAAGATTGATTTAGACATTTGTAATCTAAATTTTGGTGTTCTTTGATTTGGTATTTTTCATTTCCTTGTTGTCATTTCTTTAAACATGTTTTGAAAACTTAATAAGAAATGAAATGATTTTATATATGAAGTCTCTAAGTAGCATCCTTTTGAATCTTGTTTTAGAAATGAACGAGAACAAGGATGTACCCGTTGTGGACAGTGGATCAAGCCACACGATTTTAAAAGATAAGAGATACTTCATAAACCTAACTCTGAAAAACGCCAACATCTCCACCATTGCGGGAATAGCTAGTCTCATAGAGGGTCATGGCCAGGCTAACATCCTGTTGCCTATGGGTACGCATCTTGAGATATAATATGTCTTGTATTCACTCAAATCTAAGAGAAATCTATTATGCTTTAAAGACATTCGAATGAATGGTTTTCATATTGAAACCACGGGCGAAGGAAACAAAGAATCCCTTCAAATCTTTGAAATCGTCCATGGCAATAAGAAAGTTTTAGAATCCATTCCCGCACTATCTACTGGTCTTTACCATGCTAAAGTCAGCATGATCGAGGCCAATGCAATTTTTAATAAAGAGGCAATCGACAATTTCACTCTATGGCACGAACGGCTTGGCCATCCCGGTTCGACCATGATGCGTAAACTGATTCTGAACTCAAACGGCCATTCCCTTAAAGAGAAACGAATTATCCCTAAGCACCTATCGTGTGTTGCTTGTTCCCAAGGGAAACTCATTTCTAGGCCATCACCAGTTAAAGTCACTAAAGAGACTATAAAATTTCTGGAAAGAATTCAAGGACACATCTGTGGACCAATTCACCCACCTTGTGGGACATTTCGATATGTCATGGTCCTCATTGATGCGTCCACCAGATGGTCGCATGTTTGTCTCCTGTCGACCAGAAACTTGGCATTTGCCAGGTTACTTGCTCAGATAATTAGATTACGAGCTCATTTTCCAGAGTTTCCTTTAAAGACTATACGCCTAGATAATGCTGGTGAGTTCACTTCCCAAGCGTTTAATGATTACTGTATGTCCATGGGGGTATGTGTGGAACACTCCGTGACACATGTACATACACAGAACGGCCTGTCCGGATCATTTATAAAATGCATACAACTCATAGCTCGACCATTACTCATGAGGTCGATACTTCCAGTCTCAGCGTGGGGACATGCCGTCCTACACGCGGCCGAGCTCATACGCATCAGGCCATATAGTGAACACAACTATTCCCCATCACAATTACTCACGGGTCACGTGCTAAACATTTCCCATCTTAAGACTTTTGGCTGTGCTGTTTATGTTCCAATTGCTCCACCACAGAGAACAAAGATGGGACCTCAAAGGAGGATTAAGATATATGTTGGATTTGATTCCCACACGATTTTAAAATATCTTGAGCCAACTACGGATGATTTGTTTAAGGCTAGATATGTGGATTGTCATTTCAATGAATCTGAACTTCCAACATTAGGGGGAGATAACAGTAAAATGGTAAAAGAAATCTCATGGAATCAAACATCCACATCTTGGCAAGATCCTCGAACTCAAGAATGTGATCTAGAAGTTCAAAAGATCATTCATTTACAAAAACTAGCTAATCAATTGCCAAATTCTTTTGCTGATCCGAAAAGTGTGACTAAGTCATACATACCAGCTGCTAATGCACCAATAAGAATTGATGTTCAAGAGGGACACAATCAAGTTGCTACAGAGTCTAGACAACGTGTGAAACATGGTAGACCAATAGGTTCCAAAGATAAGAACCCTTGAAAAACAAAGAAAGGTGCAGAAAATGAAACCGAGGTTCATAAGACACCAGACATGGCTGCGGCCAATCCAGCCCGTGATGTGGCTGTGTCCAACCTTACGGATTTAGACATGGTCGGACCTGATGCCACTGATGTGGTCGGCTCTGATGTGCCAAGCAATGATTCTTGGGACGCCAAGATTCATGGTACTGATGGTGCATATAATAATGAGATCTCAATAAACTATGTCTTGTCTGGAAAACAATGGAACATAAAACATGTCGACATGGATGATATATTTGCTTATGAAGTAGCACTTGAACTTATGGATAATGAGGATCATGAACCCACGTCTATATATGAATGCATGCAACGACCAGATTAGCTTAAATGGAAAGAAGCTATAAACGAGGAGTTAGAATCATTAAGAAAAAGAGGTGTATTTGGCCAAATAATCCGGACACCTCCTGATATCAAACCAGTGGGATACAAATGAGTTTTTGTGAGGAAAAAAAATAAGAACGATGAAGTCATGAGGTATAAAGCCCGACTTGTTGCACAAGGATTCTCACAAAGACAAGGAATAGACTATGAGGAGACATACTCCTCTGTGGTGGATGCTACGACCTTCAGATTTTTAATAAGTCTGGCCGTGAGAGAAGGTCTAGATTTACGGTTAATGGATGTTGTAACCGCATACCTATATGGTCCACTGGATAATGAAATCTATATGAAAGTCCTAGAAGGTATCGAATTGAAAAACAAAGAGAGTTCTCGAGAACAACATTGTATTAAGTTAAATAAATCTCTTTGTGGACTGAAACAATCCGGACGGATGTGGTACAATAGACTAAGTGAGTACCTAGTGAAAGAGGGATGTAGAAATGACCCTTACAGTCCATGTATTTTCATTAAGAAATTCGAAAATAAAGGATTCGTGATCATAGCAGTGTATGTTGATGATCTGAATATCCTAGGAACCTCTGGAGAGATTTTTCAAACGGTTGAATACCTTAAGAAAGAATTCGAGATGAAAGATCTCGGGAAAACAAAATTATGTTTGAATTACAACTTGAGTACATAAATGATGGTATCTTTGTGCATCAAATGACATATACAGAAAAGGTACTCAAGATGTTTAATATGGCCGATTGCCATCCTCTGACCAGTCCCATGGTCGTGA
>NC_027753.1:32846294-32867028 GCF_000695525.1 Brassica oleracea var. oleracea
TTCCATGAAACAAACCATCGCGGCCACATCATCTAATCACTTGGAAATCTTGGCCATTCTTGAGGCCAGTCGCGAGTGTGTTTGGTTGAGGTCGATGACCCAACATGTCCGAGCTGATTGCGGGATGTCTGAGGACAAAGAGCCAACCGTGATGTATGAGGAAAATGCTACATGCATTGCTCAACTCAAGGACGACTACATCAAAGGAGACAGGACGAAGCACATATTACCTAAGTTCTTTTTCACGCACGAGCTTCAGAAAGCCGGCGAAGTCCTGGTCGTCCAAGTAAGGTCCAACGACAATTTAGCTGACCTATTCACTAAGTCACTCCCGACTTGCACGTTCAGGAAACTTATGCATCAGATTGGGATGCGTAGGCTGAAAGACCTCCACTGAGGTTCACATCAGGGGGAGTAGTACGTGTTGTACTCTTTTTCCTTCATCATGGTTTTGTCCCACTGGGTTTTCCTGATAAGGTTTTAATGAGGCAACATTAAGCGTATTACAATCCATGTATGGTTATGGCATCCAAGGGGGAGTGTTATAAATCAATTGATGGATGTCCATAACCGGCCCGGTCCATAATCGGCCCATACGCTTAGAGAGAGACGGTCCAATCCTAGAGAGATAAAGGCGGCCGCGAGACTTAGAGAGAGAGAGAGAGACGGCTACATGGTTTAGGAGAAAAAGAACTCAATTTCTTTTTCCTTGTATGATTAGGATTTTCCTTTTTCTTTATGTTTATGATTTGTAATCTTTCATTTTATCTATCTTCTAATCTTTTATATAAATGGAACACTTTATGATTAATAAAACACATAAACTTGCTGCTCTAAATCTTAAGTTTCATGACATAAAGAGTTTTATTTGATAAATAATAACACCACATCACCATATTTTTACCGTCTCTGTTTACAATGTTATCCGTTTTCTGCCAAACCGCTCAAAGAATCTTGGAAATACCAACCAAACCATCCATCATCCATTGTAATGACATCCTCAACAAGGGCAAAAGGGACAAATCGTGAGTATACAGTAAATTATAGCCATCAGATTAAAGAACCTTGACTTTAGTTATAAAAAAAAAAAAAAAAAATGAAAATAAATAATAAAACATTTCTGTAGAATAAAACAAAACTGAAAACTCCACTTTTTGCACCTCCTCCCCCTTGCAAACAAAATAAAGAGAGAGAGAGAGTACGATCACTGAGGAAGATCAAACGCCCATCACTATAAACGTACATCACCGGAAACACCAGTTCCTTAAAACTCTTCACTTTCCTTCCCGTTAAAAACCGCCATGTCTGAAACCGGTTACCCTGGACACCTAAACCCAACAGCTCCGATGTTCTTACCGGCGAACCTAAACCCAGTTCCTTTCTTTATCCCGACAAGAATCTACCTCCCTCTTCCTCCTCCCCCTCCACCGCCGCCTTACCCTCGTTTCTTCTCTTGTTTCGCCGGACCTCTCCCTCCCGCTCCTCCTCACCTTCCTCCGTCGTTGTCTATACCGACAAGAACCCTAGTGCTGTTACCAGTACCAGCTGACGTCAGCGAGTCATCGATTCGTCGGGACCTGGAGGTTTTCGGCGAGGTGCGTGGCGTCCAAATGGAGAGAGCGCACGAAGGTATCGTGACCGTTCACTTCTACGATCTGAGAAACTCGCAAAGAGCGCTTAGGGAGATACGCGAGCGCCACATGCATCAGCAACAGGTCCGTTTCGGACGTGGCTACACGGCGGCGCGTGGGCTCGTCTCGGGAAGAACCGTGTGGGCCCATTTCGTGTTTCCACATTTCAGGGCGGTTCCCGAGGGGAACAACCAAGGGTCGCTTGTGATTATGAACTTGGAACCCACCGTCTCTTCCGCAGCTCTCCGTCAGATTTTCGAGGCTTACGGTAAAAGACAAAGCTCTCGACTTGTTAGAGTGTTGTGTAATAAAAACACACTCCCTTTGTTCGTTGATTACATATATTCTCGCAGGGGAAGTGAAGGAGTCAAGAGAGACGCCGTTTAAAAGAGAACAGAGATTCGTTGAGTTTTACGACGTCAGAGACGCGGCATTAGCTCGCCGAGAGATGGACGGAAAATCAATCGACGGGAAACCGATCGTTGTACAATTTAGCCGTCCAGGTGGGTTTAACAAAAAGCTCATTCTCGCCGCACGCTTCAACAAAGGCTTCCTCTCCAACCATCACCATCCACCGCCGCCACCACCGCCGCCGCTTTTCCGTCGTCAAGTTCCATCTCCGGCGAGTCAGTTAAGAAGACGAGGCCCGGTTAAGGGAAAACCGGTCAAACCCAACTTCTCTACCGGTGATACTGACCGGTACGAGCAAAACAAGAAGCGGTCTAAGATGCATACGACGAAGAAGAATAGTATCATCGATACTCGCTTCACCATAAGCGAAGACGCCATTGCTGAGTCTAGAGACGGTCGTACCACCGTGATGATCAAAAACATCCCGAACAAGTACACGTAAGCATATAATATGCGTCTTTTTTTCATGTATACTTTGTGATAGCGATGTGCATGTGCTCGGGCAATAGTGTCCAAAAACGAGGATATGCTTTGTTTCTGTTTTTATTTGGTGCTTTGACGAAAGTCAACAACACCCTCCGGATATAGTCTTGATCTTATGTGCATGTGTTTCTATTTTTGTATACTTAGGGCCCATGGAGTTTGCTATTATCATCGATTAGTCAATTTTTTTTTATAATATGGTTGTTTCCTATGTGCAGCCAGAAGCTGCTTTTGAATATGCTGGACGCACATTGCAATGACTGTAACGAAGAGATCGTCAGCGAAGGGAACCAAACGCCCATGTCGTCTTACGACTTTGTCTACCTCCCAATTGACTTCGGGTAATAATAATAACAACCGTAGTTTTATATTTTTAAAAGAGTAAATTAGTGGCTAATTGCGTTTTTGTTGATTATTAGCAACAAATGCAATGTGGGATATGGGTTTGTGAACATGACAACACCTGAAGCTGTGTGGAGACTTTACAAGGCCTTTCACAATAATCACTGGAGACTTTTCCAGTCGAATAAGATCTGTGAGGTCACTTATGCTCGAGTCCAGGTACAAAAATGGTTTAGTCTTTTGGTATATTACATTAGAGTTATATAATTAATATATGTAGTTTTTTTTCTTTTGTGATATGGTAAAGGGTCTTGAGTCGTTGAAGGAACACTTTAAGCACTTAAAGCTGCCAAAAGTAGAAATGGAGTACAAGCCGGTGATTTTCTCCCCGGCGCGTGACGGGCGGTTGCTGACGGAGCCCATCGCCATTATTGTTGACCCCGGGACCAGACCAGTGGAAGATAGCTGTCCCTCTCGTGACGAAACTGTCACATCTTGTTCGTCTTCGATTGAGAGAAGTGATGGTTGACGGCGGCGTTTCGGATGACGAAGGCGAAACAGTAGTGAAGATTTAATGACGGTTTCGGCTTTTAGGCGGCGATCTATAAATATGTAGCTGTATGGATGTCTTTTCATCTCCTCTCTCTCTCTCTCCACTTTTCTTCTGTCTTTTTTTTTCGAACGACTTCTTTCTTTTGGATGTTTTATGTGTAAACTTCGTTTAGAGCATTGACATTATGCCTATCAAGCAAGGTTTATCAAAATATCGTTTATGTTATTATAATTTAGTATTGTAATTAAATTATCAATATAAAAACACTTAATTATAAGAAGTTAAGCCTTTTTTAAATGAAATATAAGGCCATTTTCATTCAGAGTTTTAGTATTATTATAATTAAATTATAAATATAGAAAACCTTATTTTTTTTTTTTGTCAACTTGTATTTTATTAACAAGAAACATTAATACAAGAGAGGCCCAACGAAAGGGCATGCAAACAAAAGCCTAACGGTAACAACATAGAAGTCCAAGAGACAAAAGAGTCCAAAAGAAGAACCGATGACGAGACCTGGCGACGTGTTGAAAACGAAAGTACCGAGGGACACGTGTCAACCAAAGCCTCCTCCGCCTTCACCGACTGGAAGCCACCGCCGGAAGTATAATCGGCGATCCACCGAAACATACCGGAAACAGGAACCCGTCCAAAGAACTCCGACGACCACTTTAATGGAAGATGGAGAAACCTTAAGCCACAACGCCTAAGCCTTCAACATCAATACTTTGTTTATCGGAGAGCATCAATCGACCGGAATCGAGAGCATATCCAAAGACAATGAACAACAACCGAGAGAAGATATAAACGTCAAACAGATCTACGCTTCATAGAAAGGGTTCAATTGAAACACAATCAATCCAACAACCTCCGATTTTCCTACAAACAAGTCCAAACACCTTTGTAGATATAAGTAAGATTGAAGATGAAACAATCACACCAAGGGGAGGAAAGAGACATCGGAGGATGGACCAAGAATCGATTGAACAGAGAGGAGGCGTTGATCAAACGAAACCGGGAAAATCTCGGGGAAAGCTGAACAACACCCGGAGAAGAAGGGTCGAAGTCAGAGTAAAAAGCCGGCCGCCTTTACCATAGAAGAAGGTGAGACGCCAGAGTCGATAGCCAGCCAAACGATGCGAAGGACGCCACCAATGCTGGAAAGGATTCCCAAACCATGGGCAAAAGGAAGCCGGAGAAGAACCGGCGATATAAACGAGAACTCAGCTCTCTCTCTGAAAGATATTAAGGAGAAAAGAGAGAGAGAGAGCTGGTTGTAGAAAACCTTAATTCAGTATTATTTAAAATTATAAATATAAAACATGTAAAAGTGATGAGAGATGAAAGAACGTGAGAGATTTATTTTTTTGTCATATGTGATTTGTCTGTTAGTTATAATTATTTTTTAAAAATTAATTACAATATTATAGTATATTATTATTAATTATTAGAAATTTTGGCTAAGGGTTTGATTGGTATTAGTGAGAGTAAAGTAAAAAAAAGTGGGAAACAGTAGGAAGAAAATAAAAAAATAAAAAAGAAAGTAGAGTAAATTATTTTATTTTAATTAAACTAAGAACAAATTTGTGTGTGTGTTTTTCCCTTTTTAAATAGTAACAAGAGTAAATAGGTGAAAATAGTATTCCATTTGATAGGTATTTTTTCTGTGGGATTTGGAATAACAAAAAGTTGGAAGTAAACATTTACTCTATAATGACCATACGATTGCACACTAAAACTATATGAATGATACTCTAATCAGTTAATTGTTTTCAAATATTTTTTTTAAATGAGAATCTTCCTTATTTTTTTTCTTATTCATTTAATTATTTGAATGTTGAAAAACCAAGAACGATTCTACATATCCTCATGCCATTATATTTTTTTCTCCTTGAAGTGTATGGCAACTTTTTTAGAAGAGAAGATTTAACATTTCGAAAAAACAATTCTGAGGAGATATAATTGAGGTTGTGTGTCATGCAAGAAGGAACCTTTGTCTTCTAAATTAAGGTTGTGCAAAAGTAAATTCATTTTCTAGATATTTTTCCGTCTTTCTTGATCTCGACTGTATACAAACTATGGGTTTGAAGTTGTTTAACGAAAAAAAGCTGGCTACCCACATAATCATATAGCGTCGTTACCCACATAATCATATAAATACAGTTTTCCTATAAATGGACTCTACATAAGTTAAATACGCATTAGTACCTGCATCAACCGAAAACGTACGGTCACTTTTCACGTTTTATCTTTCTTTTCATATATCTTGTTGTCACTTGCCTTTTTTCAATCTTTATTGAGGAAATGATGTTTTGCGTATTTACTAATTTTGTATGATCTCTAGTCAATAAATTAATTGCTTAATATTTTTCAATTTCTTGTTAGAAATTTAAAACACTGCATTCAATTTTTGGTTTGGATTTATTCTGGTTTTGAGATTTTAGAGTTAGATATTTAAGACAGAAGACATTTCCAATGATTGTCATAAAATTTTAATGAGTTTGAGTTTTGCTTTAATGGTTGTTTTTATTTCTTCTTTAAAATAAAAAATTCAAATATATTTTATTGTTAATACTTATTAATCTTTTTGTTTCGTTCTAAATATCGTTTCAGATTTGTGCACATAGATTAAAAAAACAATTAATTTTGTATATTTTCTATCTAAAAACAAAATTACCTATACACCTAACTATATTTCAACCAATAAAACAAATTGTTGAATAAAATTAATAAATTTTGCATTGAAAGTCACAAACGATACTTATTTTATAACCAAAAAAATTATTTAACTAAATATTTAATTTATATATAAATTTAGTTTCTCAAAAGTAGACAATGATTTATGAATTTATAATTGTATTAATGAAAATATTATTAATTTCAGTAAAGTATAAAATACAAATATTTAAGCTTTTAGATATAAAATAAAATTATATAAGAATTTAAGAATTAATTTTAAAAATGAGGTTGTGAATAATATTATCCCAAATTCGAGAAGATATTATTCATATCCTTATACTACCTCCGTTCCTGAAAGTAAGATGTTTTAGATTTTTTTCTCGTTCCACAAAGATAGATTTTCTATATTGTTAAGGTATTTTTTTATACTTTTGAGGAACATTAATTGAGAATATTTGAATTGGTTAAATTTCATTGGTGGAAAGTTATTGAAAAGTGTATAATAAAGTAAAAAATAAATTAAATTATAAACATTTATTAAATTCTTAATAAGCGTGCATACTCTAGAAAATCTTATTTTCAGGGACAGAGAGATTATTTTTTTTCAAAATGATGCATCATTAGACAAAGTTTCCCTAATATTTGATGTATTTCTTTAAAATCATGCACCATTGGATATGGTTTTAAACACCATTTGAGCTTCTGGAATCTGGGCATTGGTTCCCTGTTTTCTTTATTGCTTTGTAAGTTGGTTACATTCAAAATTAATGAAAATTTTTTCTTGAAATTTTTAAAAATTTTATTTTGCTTACTGTCACCGTTGTAACGCTTCGGCGTCTCTCGATATGACGAGGCTAGCGTGTCATTGTCGGAGTTTGGAGGCAGCGATGCCCTAGCGTAGTCGGAGACGGATCAAGAGTCGTTTAAAAATCATAAGGTCATTTACTAATGATGTCTTCTGTGTTATCACAAAAGAAGACCCTGGCAAATGCCATTGACACAGGTAAAACCACGAAGAAAATACTAGAAATCAAAAACTGAAAACCCCCTTCCTGTTCAATTTTTTATTCCAGTTGAAACTTGACGCATCGAGTTATTCGGAAATATTCTAACAGTGACGGTAAGAAAAATAATGTACTTAGTTAGCCAAACCGAATCAGAAACTGGATCTGACATCTGTAACCTTCTTAGACTTGTGCAAGAACACAAGAATCCATGATACAATGTCGTGGACAGACAAAAGTAGAGCAAGATGCTGGTACTTGTGCACTAGTATTTCATAAGTTGAGAAGAACAACAAAGAGGAAGTTATTATTCATGATCATCCCACATTCAACAGCATATATGGTACTGTCGTTTTATGCAAACTCCATTTTGGTCCATAACGGTGAAAAAATAGTGTCATGAGAGAAGTGAATTTTGATTATAGAAATAAAAAAACATGACTGAAGAAGAAGAAGATGATGATCAGGCAAGAGGATCCTCCTCTCTAGCTTTCCGCAGCAGCTCTGCTCTAACCCGCTTTACCTCCGCTTCTTTCTCCATTCTTTCTTGCTGCACATAAACACATTGTTATCAGATTCCTTTATCACTAATACTTGAATAAAAACAAATCAGTGAGAGCTTAGGTCCTAATAGAGTGCATCCACCAATATATATATGTGCTGTTACAGATCCCTTAAATACAACTTCAAAAAAAAAAAACCTTCATCAAGTGCAAAATGGTGAGAGTTTAGCTCCTCCATCAGTAATCCCTACACAACTCACATCTCAGTGAGCTGTTTTTCATATACTCTCCTCATCACTACTTAATCAATTGCAATCCCAATCTCTACTTTTGCTTCCACAGCAAAAAAAAAAAAAAAAAAAAAAAAAACAAGCTAAGCTTAGCTTCTATTCATTACATGTTACATGACGAATGTCAAAAGTCTAATCTGATGTCCGAAAAAGCATAAACGCTAGATATCTAATGTTTCTACATAATCCAACATTCCCCAATCATAGTAAATCGACAAAATATCACTGAATCTGGGGATGATTAAATCAAAATCGATAGCCTAGGTTTCGCCCTTCATCTAAAATAATTCGATATGAGATTCATACAGTTGACGAAAAAATGTTTGAAATTTCACAGGAGGAGCGAGGAAGAGAAAGAAACCTTCTCGTCTTGATGAAGAGCGATCCAGACGTGAACTTTGTCCATGGATTGCCAGAAGGCGAAAGCAGCCAATGTCATCCCAAAGTATGTCAACACCTTCACCATTTTTATACTCTCCGCTTGTCTTCTCCTCTTTCGTCGTAAGCTCCTCCCTCCTTGCGCTGTGTTTCTTTTTTTTCTTTCTTTCTCGGCTGCGTCGTTTGAGAAGGAGATTTGCAGATCGGCCCAGGGATGTTGTTGTTGGATGGATGGTGTTTACGGGGTAAGGATACAGTGCAGAAAGATACACCTAAACTACTGTGTTACCACCGTAGATTGTATCGTCTTACACGAAATGCTACGTGTCATTATGCTAAATCATGTTTAATATTTTAAAATTCTAAATATACTTTAAAATCTTCCAAACCCGAATATAAAAATAATATACAACATTTACATTTGAATAAAGCATAAATAAATATGTAAAATTAACATGAAAACTGGTTCAATTTAGATATTTATGTAGAGAACTAATATATATTGCAGGTATTTCCAATTTTCCGAATATTCAGATACTTTCTAGTATTTTGGATTTTTAGAGATTTTGTATATTTTTAAATATTCATCTTAAAAAACTAATATATTTAAATATATAATTATGATTTAGATATATCGGGTAACTAAAATATTTCATTTCAAATTGAACTCTACTAAACTTTTGGACCTGTTTAAGTATTTATGAGTTTCAGTTCAGATTCGATACATTTTTTTCTAATCAGGTTCAACTGATTTCTCCAAATTCAGATGATATTTTGTCCAATCCTACTTGTTCCTATATAATTTTTTCTTGACGTCAGAAAAAAAAGAGATAAAATTTCCTTTTCTTTTTTTTGGTCAAAGGATTAATTCATACTAAAGCATTCATACGATGTTTTGAAGACAAAGAGCTGCAAGAGCAGCTTTCGCAAGCCCATCGGCTACAGCGGCGTTCACTGAACGAAAGATTACAACAAAAGAAAAGGTTGAGAAGAGAGAAATGAAGTGACTAATTTCATGGAAAAGTCCCGCTATCTCATTCAGAACCGTCCCTGATCGCAGGGCAGAGATGAGGACACATGAGTCCGACATGATCGTGAGGCGTGATAGACCCTCATTAGAGGCCACCTGTAGTGCTTCTCGGAGGGCCAGAGCTTCAGCTGTTAGCGTAGATGCAACATGGCAGCGGGATGCCGCACCTTTAATCTCCAGTTTAGATTGCTTATCCTGTATAAACCAACCAAAACCAGCACATTTAAAACCCGCATTCCATGCACCATCAACCCAACAAGGTGGGATCATAGAATCAATTTGGCTCATAGGATTCTGCCTAGGCTTTTCTATCACAGCAGGTACCTTCTTTGCTCCTTCCCACTCTTTTGCATCCCTAATAGCTTTAGAAAGAGTCTCTTCAGCAGAGCAGATTTTGTTCTCAAAAATCCTTTTGTTCCTTGCTGTCCAAAGGTTTCAAATGATCCAGGGAGACAGCGGAGAACAGGTTAATCCCGAAGGAGGAAGATTGAGAACTTTCGGTACCAGAGAAAGTAGCTGTTGGAGCGAATTTGAAGGTAGCGCATGGCCTGATGCAAGTTGAGTTGGAGCCAGTTCCCAAGTTCTTTGGGCAAAAGAGCAATGCAGGAGAACATGATCAATGGTTTCTAGTTCTCCACATACTTTACAAGATGGTTCTACTTCCATTCCTCTATGAATGAGCTCTGCCACAGGGAGAGCATTATTCAGAGCTCGCCAGAGGAAGTGTTGGATCTTGCCCTGGAGAGTCCAATTTCCAAACATGTTAGATAAAATTTCTTTTTCTTTCCTCAGAAATTTCACGGAAAAGGATAGATTAACACAGTTCAGAAAATGTCCACATGAATTGTGTTAGTCGTTCACGGCCACCAGCTCCACAACCACAAGTAACAGGTGCAATTTGCCATCAGTGCTTGAAAGGACCAATGATAACTGTTGTTATTTGTATTGAATGTGAGGAGAGGATGTATTGTCTTTAATTTATAAAACAAATGGTATTCATCATCTTTCCTTCTTTTTTTTTGGAACGCTTTCATCATCTTTCCTATATGAGGATAAATGTCGCAAGAAAACTGTAACTGCAAATTACAGATGCTCTCTTCTTTGAGTGGATTCGTATTGTTTCATGTATGCCATCTTAAAATCTTTTTGTTCTGCTTGATCTTTTTTTTTGTTCTATCGTTTGATGTCGTTTCTATTTTCTCTGTGGGTTATTCCCAACCACTTGCAGAACGCAAACACATATATGCTGAGGCATACACACATACATACACAGAGTCACACACATATTGTTTTTCCACCATATTTTTGGAAACACACTTCAAAAAAAAGATCTCTGAATCAAAATCCTGAGCAACATTGAGATAAAGGTCATTGGCATAATCTACATACATGCCAATCAAGAACTCGAGGCCATAGTCACTTGAGTTCCCTTGTCGATTACGTAAAATCTTCCATAATCAGCAACTCCAAGAAAACCATCTTCAAGATAGTGGGAGTGTATGAATGTATGTTAGCAAAAAAGAAAAAAGATAGTGGGAGTGGGACCTAAATTAGAGAGACCAAAATTAGGATTAAAAAAATCAAATAATGCATACATTAGAAATTCAAGCAACTACCCATTCCGTTAAGCGTATACCAGACAGCTAAATCATCATATTGTATAGGAGTTATCAGTGAATAAAGCAGGCATGGAAAAATAAACTATGATGGATAACAACGATCCAAAGTGTGAGGTCAAAGCAAGCAGCTATACAAATTAATTTGGTCACATCAACACTAGTCTACAATTGTTGATAGGAAAAGCTAATAACAACCTAGAAGCTAATCTAAACTGAAAAATCCAATATATAAAAAAATCATTAAGAATGTAAAAAAAACCATCGAAAAGCTTACCTTGATCAAAATCAGAAATAACATACAGAAGAAGAGTGTTAGGAAGAGATTCTCCGGGGGAAGATCAAAGAAAACATTACCACAGCGTGGCCACCTACTACAAGTACATTGCCTAGCAGCATTGGGACTATTATTCTGAGCTTGATTTGGGATCCTATTTCCACTACTCCCAGAAGGGTCAGGGTTAGGCCGTCGAACAGGAAAAGGACCCGGTCTAGGAGGATCAACATTAGGGTTAGGCTGTCGAACAGGTGAAGGTACCAGTCTACGAGAATAAGGGTGAGTTGTCTCATTGGCAACAAGTTGTGAGCTTCCGCTTTGTGTGAGAGGGCTTTCTCCAGCTGATAGACTTGTCCAAAGCCATAGTGTCCTTGCAGCATGAACTAGCAGCGGTGACCCTTTTTGAGGCTGTGCCAAGAGAATATTGTACCGTCTCATCCTTAATTGGTGAAGATCATTGGAAAAGTCTCTATCTCCAGAGATCAGCATAAAAGTTGCGGGCGGAGGATTGTCCACCGCCCAAAACAACATGTCCACCAAAATCTTCTTATCACTCGCATCTTGTACTCCTGGAAGAACATCCACACACATCAAACAAACATTAAAAGGAAGCGCTATGATCAATCAAAATGTAACCAAAACACTCTCAGCGGATTTAATTCAAAATTAAAATTTGAAAAACCATCGTGAGGCATGCGTCAAGGAATACTTTTTGGAGATTATATTTGTGTATATTTTCTTATTGTGAAATACTTAGATTTCCCATTATCATATATGTACAAGTTAGAGACTTTGTATAATTTAAATTTGTTTTTATAAATATACACAAATATAAAATATTAAGTTACATAACAAAATATAGACAAATATAAAATATTTTCTCCATACTTACCAGAATAAATTGGAGAGAAATTATCATACTACTAAGGTTTTCTCCAAACTTACCACAATAACATGATTCAAACATCAGCAGATCAAGATACATAAATAGCATTAAACATAAGAAACAGGAATAAGTTAAGGGTTTTAAATGTATATTACCGGCTGGGACATGGTTGAGCACGATTCCAGTGGAACTAAGGGCATGCTGGATGGTCGGAGGGATACCATTCACATCCCCATATGCGTAGATTGAGACTGGACTAAAGTAGTTCATCTTCATAAGCGCCGAACAAATATTCTGAGCTATTCCATGAGCATCAAACCCCCTTGGGATTTGACAATTCTCTATGTCCCACCACATTGACGTTTTCGCCGTCATGTACGGAGCCTCAGCCATCTCCACCGTTCCCAAATATCTTTCCCCCACCGTATTCATCGCCTGTGATCGTCAAATGAACCTCTCTATTCGAATTAAGGACTTTGGTAGACCATAGCAAACCTTTTTTCGAAGGAATCTCCGAGCTGATGGCTTTTACAATTTTAGTGAGCGTGTGCAGTGATTTTTGATGGTATTATATTATTTACTTAATAGAGAAGAAACAACTTGATAGAAAAGCACTAATTAACATATCATTGTTGTTGAATATCTTAGTGGGTGCTTTGAGTAGTTTAGTAGAACAGTTGTACTTTTATTCTTAAAGATGACTAGATGAGATATTTTTCGCACAAATTTCCAATTTATAGTTTACTTAATTGATTGATTGTGGGCTTCATATGTTGTTTTGAAGGTATTAGAAAAAATGCATAACACTAATGTAGTCGTCACCTTTTCAGTGACAATGTACTTTTCTAGGATATGGTAAATGACTATCATCTTATGTACTATTGAAGGTCGAGAATTCTCTAGTGCCAGAAAGTAAATATATATTTATTTCTAATCTTATGGCGTTAAGCTAATGAGATTAGTATAATTTGGATGACAAGACATATTAAAACATGATATAGCTCTCTTATTTTCTTGACCAAAGATTGATACGATTCTAGATCTTTTTGGCGCCTTGCAATGTCTAAGAGAATCACTTGTATGTATCTTTAAGTGGAAACTTATTTGATAAGTTTCTAATGAATGAATCTCTTGATATGAGTGAAGTGGCTGGTGGCTCGTTTCATTGGGATAAATATGAACTGGGGTAGAACGCCAAGAAAGAATTGCACAGATAGATGCTGCAGGAACCGCTGCGCACATGCGCTCATGGTTTCTAAGGTTTAGGAGGCTTTTCATTTAATTGTATGAAATTTGTTTCCCCTTCAATTCACTTAATGGTGATACAAGTAAACCCTAAACTGAGATTGAATTCAGTCCTCCCCCCCAAGTCTAACCAAACCATCTGCTGCTTCAACCCTCCACAAACGTTACAACTCAGATCCCATTAACAGAATTTCAGAAGTTCACGCGGCAGTATCTCATTTATAACACAAAGGTTTTGTACTTAATTTGCAGTGTTTATCTACTGAAATGATTCTGGTGGTCATGTGTCTACTGGAGGCTGAGGACTCGTCTTGGGATGATACTCTCCCTATTCGTGAAAAGGTTTACGTTATCGGTTATGATAATGGCACGGTTTTTGACCCTCCACAGGGAGTTAATTTATGCTTGATATTATTGCTTCATATATATAACACAATTGCTTACCTCTTAACCTATCCTTCTATTTTTTTCATTGATATATCTATATCTGGCTCGCAAAATGTTCTAGTATTTATGAGTTTTGCAGATATGAGCATAGGATTATCAACAATTAACTGCAACTAATAATCATATATGGAATGAGCTCGGATTTCAATCATCAGTTAGGTATCCAAAGTTAGCTAAGGGCATGTATACCAAGAAATTTTTCGAATGCTATAACTGCTGTAAGTTGGCTGGTAATACAATTCGGTTTGAGTCTCAACTCCTATACTATATACATGACGTATAAAACATGAGTTTGCATTCTGTATAGCAATGTATTATGTATAATCTTTCAAGCGAGTGCATTCCAAAATTTTAGACTAGCTTTTGCACTTACTTATTGACAACGAGTAAGATTTTTTTGGTTTCTATCAATTAGTTATATTTATCATGTACTAGTTATACTTCTTCTAGAGTATGATTAATCTAATTGATTTGACATCATCAAGATTACTTACTAGCATAATTTGTTGCACTGTATCTTCATCATGTTTGTTTTGTTTCTGTCAGACTGTGTTGCCTTATCAACAAAAAGAGAAGAAATTGTTGGCGAGCTTTTGGCAGGTTAATATCCATTTTATTCTCTCGTAATTATTAAAATACATCTGACAACTGACATGGTTGAAATTTTGTGGCATATCTTATGGTATACCTAACCTCATCAGATTTCACTATCTCTTAACACTTACACTATTTTGAGACAAAACTCAAACACGTACATGTCCGTAGAAAACTCAAACACGTACATGTCCGTAGAAAATGTGTAGTGTTTGTGTAAAGTTGTTCTTTTTGAAACGATGCTCAAAGAACGAAGAGCAAGAATCACAACTGAATGGGTTGTATTATTAGAGTAGAGAATACGTATAATGCTAATTAGTACAAACCCATAAACGTCTGTGTTAGGATAAACCCAAGAACTGCAACAAATTGAAAATGAATAATAACAATTTTTTTTCATAAATGTTAATAAACACAATTCAAATATTCACTACGGATGTGGCAGTTCAATGCGTTGGTGCTATTGCGCTCCTGGGGTTCGATCCACTTTGGGAGAAATACTTTACGCCATGGACTTTGTCCTCATGGTATCAGGGTCTGGCGGATCTCGGACCTGAAGATTATGGGCCTTGTCCCCGAAACCTCCAGATAATAAAAAAAAAAAATTAAAAAAAATTATATGATTTTTTTTGGGAGTGCTTATCCAAACCATTCAAATTTCAAATCTTGACTAAACTGTATATAGATATGTTGAAATTTATTTATTTTTAAATTGGAAAGAAAAGATTTTTTATGTCTAGGTCAATTATTTTTTTGAGTCAAAACTGGTAAAAATATGAATGACAACTGTTAGATACAATTAATAAAATGAAATAAATCTACGGGATTTTATGGCTAAAATTTGTAAGGTGGAGATGAATCAAACATGATCTAAAGGCCCTTATTTGTTTTTTAGACATCAACACATCATGCTGAAATCCTTATAAATAGAGACACTCTCATTATATTCTTCTTCACTTCCAAATATCAAAGGATCATTGTATTCGGCTACTTCAACCATATTTTGTCAGTAATTTTATTTTCTGTTTCTTGTTCTACTTTCCTCTATTTCGTCTTGTTTTCTTTTGGAGCACTTATCGTTCTTAGTTCTTGCAATTCAAATGTACGTGTTAATTTATTGTTTTGCTATTCTTACTTAATATTTAGTTGGCGTTGAACTTCTTTCATAAGCATGTTTATGTTTATTAGACTGAGACTTAATTATTCTTTCTCTCTTTTTTTTATTTTTATGTTTTTGTTGATACAGAATGTAACTGATATTATATACTTATATATACACACATATTTTTGTAGATTATGATATAATGATCTATTTTAGTTATATCCCTGGTTAATTTGTTATAATAAATTTGATTAAAAAATTATTCTGGTTGTATGTGCTGTTGTTTTAAATTTTATAATCTTCAAAACTGAAAATAAGAAGGTGAAAAAAAAAACTATTTTTATTACAGCGACTTCACTACAATTCAGATCTGAATAAATCGTTATGTGGTTTAATAAATAGCAAACATCTCTCACTCACCTTTTCTGTTTTTCTTTACCCTACTTATCATTTCTAATCATTTTTTATTCGTGACTATAAAGCATACGAAGAAAATAATAAAGTATTCATTATGTGGCAACCCTAGGGTTTAAGCAAAAAAATTCAAAGCATATAAATTTGGGTTAATGAATACTCTACTACATCACTGCATATAGGTTTTCATCAAGTTCTATCTACTCTTTCTTTTTTCTTTCTATCTACTCTTTGTTTATATATATATTTCTTTGTAAAGTTGAGGGGATGAGGAAAAAAATGTTTTCATGAATGATTTTTATCATTTTCTGTCTTAATAGATAAAATTTGAGAAATGTCGGTGTCTTTATCGTAATATAATTAAAAGTATATATGCTTAATTATAATTTGAAGGGTCGATAAACCATAGTAAAAAAAATGTTTTGCGTTTTAGAGGATTAATATATATTTTGTGGAAGTATATCTGTATATGTATATATTATTATATCTTACGAAAGTGAATTAGTGGACTGTTAATTCATATGATAGTCTTGTGTATAGACAACCTTTGACAAGGTTCTCAAGCTTCGTAAAACGCGACATAGAGCTTATTTTATTTTTCTGTTTTAAAAGAATTATTACGTATGACAGTCTTTAATAGATTTTTTTTGTTTAATTCTTACTATGTTTTATATTAGATTGATGGTTATTAACTTTATATTATTCTTTTTTTTTTATCCACAGACAAGATTTTCTTTTTGCATTCGACATGAGTCCATCTAAGACTAAAGGGCTTAGAAGTTGGAGTGTTGAATCTGACGATGATAACAATCCCATTGAAAACATATCATCACCACCAACTTCTCTAATGGTCTCACCGTTTCGATTCTTTGATGATGAAACCTACTACACAACACCATATCTTCCTTCAACAGTCTCATCCTTTCAAACCATAATCGATGAAGCCATCTTCGATGAAACCTACAACCCAACAACATTTTATCCTCTAATAGACTCACCGCTTCAAACCCTTGATGATCAAACCTACAACATAACATCTCCCTCTACTCTAGAGGTCGGACCTCTTCAAACTGTTGATGATGAAAACCATAACCCAAAAACACCTCCTCCTCCTCCTCTAGAAGTCCCACCCCTTCCAACCATTGATGGTGAAACCCACAAAGCAGAACCACCTCTTCCTACTCTGGAGATCACCCTGCTTCAAACTGTTGATGATGAAAACCATAACCCAAAAACACCTCCTCCTACTCTAGAAGTCCCACCCCTTCCAACCACTGATGGTGAAACCCACAAAGCAGAACCACCTCTTCCTACTCTGGAGATCACCTTGCCTCAAACTGTTGATAATAATATTAACAACACCCCTCCTCCTACTCTAGAAGTCCCACCCCTTCCAACCATTGATGGTGAAGCCGACAAAGCAGAACCACCTCTTCCTACTCTGGAGATCACCTTGCCTCAAACTGTTGATAATAATATTAACAACACCCCTCCTCCTACTCTCGAAGTCCCACCCCTTCCAACCATTGATGGTGAAACCCACAAGGAAGAACCACCTCTTCCTACTCTGGAGATCACCTTGCCTCAAACTGTTGATAATAATATTAACAACACCCCTCCTCCTACTCTCGAAGTCTCACCCCTTCCAACCATTGATGGTGAAACCCACCAAGCAGAACCACTTCTTCCTACTCTGGAGATCACCCTGCTTCAAACTGTTGATAATAGTATTAACAACACCCCTGCTCCTCCTCTAATGGTCTCATCGCTTCAAGCCATTGTACCATATGAAACCAACAAAGACTCCATTGCTGCTGCTGATGGTCCTAGTTCTGGTGCAATCAAAAGAAAACGTGGTCGGCCAAGGGGTTCAAAGAACTCAAAGATGGCCATAAAAAAGCCGAAACCTTATGATTCCAACAGCAAAGTGGTTACGTCTTGCCCAAGTTTTGACACGGGGATAAGCGAAGCAGAGGGAGAAACAGGAAACAAAGAGGTAGCTGATTCAGTTCTGATGCGGTTTGATGCGGTGAGGCGTCGGCTATGCCAGCTAAAGTGCTTTAAAGGTATATCTACAATCCTGGACATAGCCAAATGAAATATTTGTTGAGAAACCCCAATTTCTTTTTAAAAATTTTACATAGAAAAATGTCTCAAATTAATATATGTTTTTTATAAAAAAAATCTTACTAAATTGTTTATGACTTCCATAATTTCAGGACCCCTACTTCAAACCGCTCTCGCTAACTGTAAGAATTTGGGTGTTAGGACTAATAGGAAGAAAAGAATCGGCTCGATTCCTGGAGTAAATGTGGGTGACATATTTTACTTTTGGGGAGAGATGTCCTTAGTTGGGCTACACATGCTGATGGTTGCCGGTATTGACTATCTAACTATCAAAGACGGTGCAACAGAAGGTCCTTTAGCTACAAGTGTGGTAACTTCAGGACACTACGATGACGAAACAGAAGACACTCAAACTTTAATTTATACTGGACATGGTGGTAAAACTGGTGATCAGGAACTTCGAGGAGGAAACTCTGCGTTGAAGGAAAGTAAACTGAAGGGAAATGAAGTTAGAGTGATAAGAGGTGAAGAAGATCCCAACAACAAGGGTAAAAATATTTACATATATGATGGCCTTTACATTGTGTCAGATTCATGGGAAGCTAAAGGAAAATCCGGGTTCAAAGAGTTCAAGTTCAAATTGCTGAGAAAACCGGACCAACCTGCTGGTTATGCAAATTGGAAGTCATCTAAAAACTGGAGTAAGTGTACGGATAATTCAAGAAAAGGTTTGATACTTCAAGATCTTTCATATGGAGCCGAGACTTTACCAGTCCCATTGGTGAATGAAATTGATGAGAATGACAAGGAGATGCCTCAAGATTTCAGCTACGTCAACTCTTCGACGTGTCCAAGTATGACGATTGTTCAGAACTATCAATCTACCGCATGCATCGATTGTCATCAAGTTCAGTTATGCGAAGGTCCAACGTGCATTTGTGTCCAAAGGAACGGTGGCGACTTGCCATACCATAACCGTATTCTAGTTTGTCGTAAGCCAATGGTTTATGAGTGTGGCGATATGTGTCCTTGTCCTCCCGACTGCCACAACAGATTGACTCAAACTGGTTTGAAAATTCGCGTTGAAGTGTTTAAGACGGAGAAATGCGGTTGGGGGTTACGTTCGTTGGAGCCGATTCGAGCAGGGACTTTCATTTGTCAGTTGGTTGGTATGGCTAAGAGAATACATGACGTAGACGAGGATGACGAATATGTGTTTGATTCTTCTCGCGTTTACAACCAGTTCAAGTGGAACTACGAGCCGGAGCTCGTGGGTGAAGATTGTTGGGACCAAGTCCCTGAAGCTTATAAGCTTCGATGGCGAATGGTTGTCAGCTCGAAAGCGTATGGAAATGTCAGCCGGTTCATGAACCATAGCTGTTCTCCAAATGTTATGTGGCAGCCTGTTGAATATGAAGATTCTCGTCAACCGTGTGTTCGCATTGCGTTTTTTGCGATGAAACATATACCTCCACTGACGGAGCTGAGGTATGATTACGGAATGTCTTGTAGAACTGAAGAGCTTGGAGAAGATGGGAAGACAATTTTCAAAGGCAAGAAGATTTGTCATTGTGGTTCAGTCAAGTGTCAAGGCTCTTTTGGATGATTTGAAACCTTTTTTTTATATCTTGTTTCCTTTGTTTCTGTTGTTTTTTTTTTTTTAGCTTTCCTGTTATGGTTATTGTGGGTTTCTAAACATTTTAAGCAATAATATTGCCATCAATAAAACTTGTTAAAGTTTCTAAACAATGATTCAACTTATACCTCCAACTTTTTTTTTGTAAAGAATTCATATTCTACTTGTATTATTTTTTTTTCATTTTTTTATCTCCTATTATATATCATGAAAATTCTCATATTATATAATAGAGTATCAAAGTTTATCTAGTTAGAATTTTTATTATATATTATCCTTTTGGTTTTATTATCAGTTAAACGTACATTATAACAAGGTCCATATCAGACCTAAGAGCATCATTAGTGGTGCATCGTAATTGAGTTTCTCAAAAAACATATAATACTCTTGTTTAACTATATAGCTATATTCTATTTATTTTTGTAATCATTAAACCATTAGAAAATTGTCAGGTGGAAAAGGGTCTCTTTAGGAAAAATTTGAGTCCCTGCAAGAAGAATCGATTGTGTCCTCTCTCTTCCTTTTACATTTATTTTCTATTTATTTTCTTAATTTTTATCAAGGAGAGACTCTTTTAAAATCACCACTGCGCTTGCTCTAATTAAGTCTGTATATATACTTCTTAGTTAAATATAAAAGAAAACAAAATGATCAAAAACCCAACATATATAAACCAATCCTTTATATACTAAAACATAAGTCGATTCACTAATCAAAATCTGCCACATCATTAAAAAAAATTAAAGTAACAAAACAAATAAAATAATTAATAGCATTGCACATTATATGTCAATTCATAACCAAAATCAAATATATATTTTTCACTCCACCTCGCCGCCGGTTTACTTTCCAGTTTCCACTTCTCCACGATCCAACAATCCCCGATAAGGCGATAACTAACCTTTACTCCATCATTTATACCCGGGAAAAGAAGATGATTAATTTGTTATGTTAAAAGAGTATGGATTGTGGCAAAATTTATTGATGGATTCATGCTATTACCCAAATTTATTGCAAAGTTATAGATAACATATATATTTGAGTTCTGTAAGAATGATAATAACATTCTCTTCTTTTTTGGACTGAATAATGTAAACATCGATATCCAAAGATTGGAAGAGGCCCGTGTTTGTGCCAAAGCCCATA
>NC_027753.1:32867128-32882349 GCF_000695525.1 Brassica oleracea var. oleracea
ACAATAAGTCTATTTTACTAACATTTATTATTAAACATATTCTATTTGCATGGTTGCTTCCAGATTGATATTTATTTATTTCTTCAGGCAAAAATAAAATAAGTCATGCCGATAAAACCTATAGTATCATTCTTTTCGTGATTTATGTTGAAAGGCTGCTTGAATAGCTAAGTATATCTTTTTGGTTTATTTAGAAAACGGTCCAAATCAACATATTTTAAAATTGATATAAAAGTAGAAAAACTAAAAACAAAGTTCTATTTATATGAGAAAGATCCTTCCCTAATTTAGGGCGTATCACAGACTGTGCTAATAAAATTGGAATTTTGGCTAAATATTCGTAGTCCGAGTAGAAGAAATTCTCAGGGTCGGAGCGTAAATGAATTTCAACAATATGATTTAGTGTTGACGTTTGGCTAAATATTCGTAGTCCGAGTAGAAGAAATTCTCAGGGTCGGAACGTAAATGAATTTCAACAATATGATTTAGTGTAGACGGGGTGTTTATTAATAAAACAAGTAGATCAATTCTCTGGTGGAGGTGAAAGTTGAGTTCTTCTTTTTTTGGTTAAAATTGAACATCGAGTGTAGTTTAATTTAAACACATTGGTCAACAATATGATTTAGTGTAGACGGGGTGTTTATTAATAAAGCAAGTAGATCAATTCTCTGGTGGAGGTGAAAGTTGAGTTCTTCTTTTTTTGGTTAAAATTGAACATCGAGTATAGTTTAATTTAAACACATTGGTCACAAAAGTGTAAATATCTAATTCCTTATTTAGCCATATTTTACAATACATGATATAGTTTCTGTATATTTAAGAAGAGAATGTTATTAGTAAATTAGTCAGTCCAAAAAAGAAGAGAATGTTATTATCATTCTTACAGAACTCAAATATATATGTTATCTATAACTTTGCAATAAATTTGGGTATTAGCATGAATCCATCAATAAATTTTGCTACAAACCATACTCTTTTAACATAACAAATTAATCATCTTCTTTTCCCGGGTATAATACTAGTAAATTTACTAAAATAGAACAAAAAACTAACCTATTGTTCATTTCCCATAAACCAATATTAATTTGACATTAGTATAATATTTTTTTTAACAAAGTAGTATAATATTTTGTTATAATTCGAAAAGGCCTTTTAGTTATTTTTGTTTGTAAATAAAAAATATTACTAACCACAGTGAAAGACTTTTGTCTGGGGCCACAGATGGAACCCTAGTTCATTATTACCCTCTCTTTTTTGTTCGTAACTTATTTCTTAGTTTGCTTTAATGGCCATGAGTTTTATAAAGGGCAATAATTCTGGATATAGAATTGTACCAAACTACCAATTGTTTTGATAAACTGACAATGTTGACTATCAAACTCTAAAGTTGCTTGCATTATGCTCAGTGTTGCTTTTATTCACAGCAGAAACCTGTAGAATTAACATTGATCTCGTTAAACCTTTTTAGTGTGATTTTAATCCAAATTTAGTGAAACTATATTTCTAACTTTTATGTCAACAAATGTTAGAGAATCCAAGTGAAGAAAAAAAGATTAGAAAAGAAATAGGTTTATGGAATATTTTGATTTGCTAAACAAGGAAAGAACTGATGAGAAGATTTTGTGAATATTTTTTAACGAAAGATTTTCGTGAGCTTTGTCAACAAATCTTGAAAAATGCATATTCTACCGATTTTATAGACAAGATGAATTTCTAGATTTTGTGATTGGTAGATTGAAGGAATGATGGTAGAATGTAAAGTAACCGTAGATAGATTGACAAACTAGAAGCGTGAGCTGATGGCTGGAAAAGATGAGGAATATTGGAATGGGTTCAATGATTTCCTGGGGAGAGGTTCTCTTTCGTGGAAAATTACTCATGATTGCTTGTCATGTTCCCCATCTTCTCTACTTCCTTCTTCTTCATTTGATTTCATTAGAAGCTTTGTATCTACCGAGGAGTCCACATGGTTAAGACGTATGAATAACCCTTTAAATTTTTACAAACCTCACTAGTTTCTTCAAGACAAGTAGGCATTTTAGGTCTCTTAATGATTTAAAGCTTGAAGTGTTATGGTGGGGCTTACATGTTACCAAACACTATTAGCAAGATTGCTGTATCTCAATCTTACCTTAAACAACAAGATGTAATTAGCTATGTATGTATATATGTATGTATGTATGTATGTATATTCTCTGATTGGCAGTGATTCTCAAGTGATTGTATAATCCCTATATTGTACCTCTACAAGCAATACAAGTCATATTCAATAACAAAACACAACACAATAGACATTCTTCACAATCATTACTTTCAAATCAAACGTTTGAATTGATGATCTGTATTAAAATTCCAAATCATATTATTGGATAGCAAAAAAACAGAGAGATTAGATTACTTTATTTGTAGGAAACGAAGCAACGGATTAGAGATCATCACGGCCCATATTAGAGTGTTATAGAAACGGGCCTGTGAGTTTAACTTACTGATAGGCAACAAACTTCTTCATGGGCCTTCTGCATTTCTCGCACGTGACAACTCTCGAACCTTCCTCAAACGGAACCACCACCGTGTGACTCTCTTCGCACGGCTCCTCCTCCGCGATTCGAATCGCCTCCGCGAAACTCATCCCCGCCGCGTGCTCTCCCCACCGCACGATCCGCCTCATCCTCTCCGTCAGCTTCTTTCCCACGATCTTCTCCGTCTCCGCCGTTGATCCGTTTCCGACGACGGCCCAGCCCTTGTGTTCACCGTAATCGAACTCAAGTAGCTCCGTAACTTCTTCAAACACGCGATCGGGGTTTGATGATTCGATTCGTTTGAGTTTCGATCGTTTGATGGATTCTAATCGGAGCCAGAAGAGCTCTTGTATTGAGGAGCTCTCTTCCGTAGAGTCCACTGTTCGTTTACTGAGGTCAATCAGCTCAAACTCGAACCCTAGATTTTGAAGTTTACGTGCTAATGACTTGATTTCATCAACCCAATTCGAATCATCGCTTCCGAGTAAGCAGATCTCTCTCCCTTGCTTCACCTGTGAGTATTGATTGGTTTCAGAATCTGATTCAAAGAATGTTATTTTATGACAGTATAAGAGAATTTAGAAGTACCCATGTGTTGAATTCAGGATGAATGCCATCAAGCATGAGCTGCAAGGACAATGTATGATCTTCTTCCCAAAGCTCATCTTCTTTGGAAGCTGTAAATGGATACGCTTTACCACCCCAGATCAGCACCATATCCATGGCGTTCATGTTCACAACCTTCCCGTTAGTATCCATCACCGCCACCATCGTCTCGCCATCTCGGTACGGCCACTCTGTTCTTAGGAAATTCAGTACTGTGGAGCTCATCAACCATGGCCGCTTTACTGAGATACATGGTAGAGAGTTGGAGGAGAAGTTGAAGGTTTGCTTCTCTTCTTCTGTCCATTTTTGGGACGTTGGTATTGGAATCCATAAGATTTCGGTGTTGGTGTTGGAAGGATGATCATATAGCTGTTGAAGCAGGAAGTGGAATGGCTCTGTGGGTAAGAGTTCTGGCTTTGATAATAGCAGCAGTATTACCTTTTCTTTCAGGTCAGTTATAGCTACCTGCCATTGGATGATTAAAGAATATTGATTTAGATAGCGTTTAAAAGGTAGTATAACTAAAGGTAGAAGAATCAGCCTATGTAGCGTCATACTGAATGCTGAGATGTATGTGGAGGATGGAACTTTTAAAGATTTAAAGTAAAGAGAATAGACAAAAAAATCCAAAAGAAGTAAAATTGTAAAAAGAAAAAGGATGGTTCTTTATACCTGTCTGGAGTATTGTTGAAGACGCAAATCATCTTGTAAGGAAAAAAGTAGTTGGAGTACCTCTTGGTTGTCTTGATGAGTCTCCGTGTTAATGTTCCTAAGCCTTTGATAGATTTTTTCCTCTTTAGACATGAAAACATAGAAGCAACATCAGAGATGAGTATTGCCTGAATTTTAGTTGAAGCTGTACTTTCAGAACATCTGAAGCTTACCTATCTGTGTACTGCATTCTTCTACTTGCTTGCTGAGACCGGTATGCATGCTGCGCAACTGATATCCCAAACTGGAAAGTTCCCCTGCAGCTCTCCTTGATTCTGTTGCCTGAGTATTTCAGAGAATTCCTAGCCATGAGAAAACTCAATGTTGATATGCTAATATGACAGGAACGGTTTCTTTATGCTGTTTTTCCTTTTGTAGGGGATCTGCACCTGTTTGGGCTTCTTGAAACAAAAGAAGTGTAGAAAACAAATGTACCTGTTGGGGCTGCTTGAAATATGGTATCTGCTGCAGGCAAGCAAGTGCGCTTTTGACGACCCAGTAAGTAGCCAGACGGATTTTAGACATGGTTTCTCCCACAAGGTTGCTGTCTAGCTTCGCTTGTTTAAACGGTAGCCTTTCAAACTCAGTGATGCATTTGGTTACGTCTACCAGAACTTTAATGAGCAAGCTTAGAGAGTTTAACCATGGTCTGAACTTGGTTCTCTCCATAGGCAACTGGTTGAGTGTTGCAATTGATGCTGCGACCGGATCATTAGAGCCTAGATGAATTGGTAGCAATAGTCCTCCATATGTTGCAGCAAGGGCTCCAAGTACTAACACAGCTTTTGCATCCCATCTGTATTCTTTCAGAAGATCGAACAAAACCATTGTTCTTGTATGGATCTCATTTTCTCCCGTGCATGGACAAAGCATCTGCAACCTCAAGAGTTTCAAGATCTCGGCTCCCAGGCATTTTTATAAGAAGAATATATTTTAGAAGGAAGAGATGATCTGTTACCTGAACAGAGATTCTGGAGATAGCGTATGGTAGTGTTTCCTTTGAATCAAAAACTTCAATGTTGGTCATACAATTCTCTGTCGGAAGCGGCTGAGAAACCTGAAAATTAAGTGGCATTTGTTATTGGCAAGCATCTAGACAAGTAGAACAAGCCCAAGGGGTGGAGAGGAGAGCTCACATCACT
Organism: Brassica oleracea var. oleracea; assembly: GCF_000695525.1. Taxonomy (NCBI): domain Eukaryota; kingdom Viridiplantae; phylum Streptophyta; class Magnoliopsida; order Brassicales; family Brassicaceae; genus Brassica; species Brassica oleracea. The sequence goes on from NC_027753.1 coordinate 32,872,107, forward strand.
TTCCAGAACAAAGCTCAAGATGGCTTCTACTTCTTGAAGCAACGCTTTGGAATCAATCCAGCGACCGTCTGAATCATGTGTACGAAGTAGCTGCTCAACTATGATATCTTCATTCAGAGAAGAGATGGATTTCATGGTAATTAATGGTTGTGTTGATGTCTCGTCTCTTGGTTTGCGTGATCAGATATAAGTAGGGTCTCTGAAATTGAAGATTGTTCAACAATCTGACAGGAATCTTGTACAAATATATGAAACAGTAACTTTATCTTTTCCATTATAAATTCTTCATTTCTTTTTCACTGTGGCAACACTTTTGGTGATGAAGGGCAAGCATTAGATTACTAACCATCATTGTAAACATGAAAACTGATTGATTTTCAGACCCAAGTCGCGTTCATGGGACAGTAAAATGAAATGATTGATTCTCAGAACCAAGTAGCATTCTTAAAAGAAAGACTTGCGTTCAGGGGAAAGTATATATCTTAGCTTTATACACAATGAACAGTGAAACGTATTGGTTTGAAAAACATCATATACGAATAAAAGTAAAAGACAGTCTAGCACGAGGCACTGAAGTGGACTTTTGTACTCTCAATGATCAAAGTTCATGGCATAATGAGTTGCCCTTGTACCATTTTGGTTGAAAGTTCATTAACAGGACCCATAAGATGTCAATTAGTACAGTGAATCAGGTTCAGTTACGGCTCCTGTGTTGAAGACTATAGATTTCAGACAAGAAAGGTATTGATGTTGTCTGAGACATGTGTACATACATCATGGGAACGAACATTCAATAGGACTCTTCAAAGAAGAAAGATTGAATTCTTATGTACAAAATCTGTTAACATGAGTCTGTTGCAGCAGAATCAGAGATCCTTTATTTTACTTACATCTCTCCCCTGACGATAGAGATCATGTGCAATGAGAATGCAAAACTGAACAAATTATCTACAAACATTTTGAAACAAATGCAAGCAAGGACACAGGTCATATCTCCACCACAACCATTGATGAGAGCTAGTTCGAAAACTCACTCAAGCTGTGCTCTGAAAGATGTCAGATCACCTAAGTTTCCTCCAGCTCCTGAGAGAGTTTATCTTAATAAAGCTTGATACGAACCGATATTGAGCTTCGGCAAATGGGACAAACATGGAGGTCTTCCCCACAATCTGAACAAGTCTGTGTCATAAACAAAAGCAAAGGAAAAGTTATTTGTTTTGTTGAGGTGTAATCCTTAAGATAGTTATAGACTAGAAATGCACCTGATGACCACAGTTGAAAGCCATGTTCTTTGGTATCACTAGACATATAGGACAAAGCTGGCCATCATTACGAGCATTTGGGACTGGTGCAGTGGCGGCAGCCACACCACTATCATACGCTTGCGGTGTTCTGGTCTGAAAGCTGGTTGATCGAGAAGTTCTTGGACTGTTGCGCATGGACTGAGCAGCATACGTTGGTGGTGGAAGCGCAAACCTGTTTGGACAGTTTCCAGTTCTTCTTCTGCCAAATTTTGAAACAAAAGGAAAAGAGATTTATATAATAAGCTCATAAGGCTCTCATATAAATAAGAAACTACTCACCCTAGTAAACCAAGCTCAAGGGTGGCTTTGTACTGAGATGGGATCTCCATCAACGCGGAAAGCGCAAACTCTGCCTCTTTCCTTGCTGGATCAACGTTCTTTGACATTATCTCCGTGAAATTCACAAACTGGAAGTTGTCGAAGGCACGAGCGGGGATGTTGTCATCAAACTGTCTCATGGTGTCCCAAGGGCCATCTCCTACACCAACAAGAACTATCGACAATGGATACTCGCTGCAAACAGGAATCCATCACAGTTTAGAAAACAAAGCAGAAGAGATCAACAAGAGAAATGAAGAAATGGTTTTTATTTTACCTTGCTCTAACAATGGCGTCAATGGTCTGCTGCTCTTGTGGACTGACTGCCCCATGCTCTGTATCGACACTTCTTGTCACCTAACACAATCAAAAGCTCCAACGGTTACTATACAAGTGTCTGAGAATGCACATAACCGTACTCACAATACGGTTCCAATCTATGCTCAAGAAAGTGCTAGGCAGTAACTAAAGGTTTTGTAGAGTACTAGTGTGACTAGGCAGATTATTTTGATGAATTATCAAAATTAGATATATAAAACAAAAAAAAAACTAGACAATTTTTTAGATTTATAGTAACATTATTATTTGATTTAATAGATTTAAACTAATTTAGATCAATTTAAACTGATTTTTAACGGTTTTAATAATGTTTTAAACCGATTTGAGTCATATAAATCGGATTTTAAGAAAACCGTTTTTGGTTAGGACCGATTTGATGTCTATACCTGTCCATCAGCGATTATGAGAAGAACATGGTACTGGCCTCCACTTTCTTCCACAATCGTTATGGCCCTTTCGATAATCGGTGCAAAAGATGTCGGACCTGTTTACACAACCAGCAAAGAAAATCAAGAAAAAAGTAGAGCAAGAGTAAGAACATAAGCAGAAGAAGAAAAAAAAGGAACTCATAATCTAACTCAACCTGCAAGGCGTAGCTGGGGGACAATCTCTCTGTAACACATGAGAACTTCTTCAAATCCATTACAAAATGTATCATTGGCATTGAAACTAAATACATCCTGATCATGTGTTGTAGCTGCATAGTCAAAACACCAAAGAAACCAACCTTAATATCTATAATCACAGACTAAACAGGGTCTTTGAGGTGTTATTACCATCTCCAAATCCATAACATGGGATCAAGTTATCTTCATCGAAAACCGACAAAGTCTTTCCAATGATGGAAATCGCTTGCTGATAAGGGTTTGGAGTTGTTCCAATGTAATGCAGGCTCTTCCTACCAAATGATCTCGCCCCTAAAATCAAATCAGAGTCAGCATTTACTTCAAACATAGACTTAAACATAGAGATAATAACTTGTCTAACCTGTCCACTCGTTGCTCTTGGTGACATCAATACCAACAATCAGATTCGAGGACTCCAAACCAGCATGTGAAAGAGCAGCAGTAACCTGTTGATCCAAAACCAAAATCAAAACAAAAAAAAACTCACAAAAAACAAGTTTAATGTGATTCAAACCTCATCAATGGAGCGGTAGTTATCACCAATCCGTGAATACTTCCTCTCAAGATTCTTCTGAGTTTGCCATCGAGGACTGTTATAGGAAGGTGCAGGGCTTGCAGATGGATGGCTTGGTGTGTGGTAGGAGCTGTTCTGGTGGTCTCCGTAAGGCCCCCAAGAAGAAGCAGACGAGCTCGCTGACGGGCTACCTGAATACCTACGGCTGCTTCTGCCTCCTCTGTTCGAGTCTTTTGAGCTGCTTCCTCCCATCACAGACAACCAAATCCAGAACAAGATGAACAATACAATCGCCTGCAACACTTCAAGAAGCATATGTCAATGATTCAGACAAACAAAAAGCAGAAAGTACTCTCCTTTATGAATGATCCAGACAGACACATATATATACAAAGAGTTTATTGACTTGACCAGTCTCGGTTTTGTTTATTTTCCATCAAAAGTCTTCTCCTTTAACATCGTTTTAACACGTCTGAATCGGTAAATTTCTCACTGGTTACATAAAAAAAATAAAGTAATATTACTCAGACAGTCGCTTTCAATAGCATCGCCGTGAACTACAAGGAAACTCTGATGAGAGATTTTCCGGCGAGAAATGATAAATTAAACAGGAAACCCAGTTCGGAAAACTATAAGAAACTAAATTAGATTTGACTGATTCAAAAACATCAATTGCTTTCGAAATTTCCATTGGGTTTAAACTAATCGAGAGAGGTCGATGTAATACCTGCAAATGCAATTGAATCCGTCAAAAGGATTTTTTTTTTTTTTTTTTTTTTGTGAAAGTTGAATTTCAGTATATGGAAGGAAGATATTATTATATGTACGAAATACATTTGTTGCCATTATATAGGTATCTATTTCAGAAAATATACATTTTTTTAATTTTTTTAATAAACCTTGACCAATAATGTGTATCTTGGATTTTTAACAGAGATGAGGCTTTCAGGAGGCTACATGATGAGGAATTCTGAGTCTGTCTCGTATTCTTCGAAGTCGGAACGACCGAACTGACGCGTTAACAAAAGATGCAAGGACCAGAAGTTTGTCTGTTCACCACTTGATTTAGTTTAGAAGGGTATACGACAAAAAAAAATGTTTATCTTGGATTTTTATTTCATTTTGCTGATTGATTGAAATTATCCAAAATCTAAAAATATATATTTTAAAATAAAACATAATTCCTATATATATTGTGTTGTTATCCTAAAATATATTTTAATAACAAATTTATATTAATCAATATAAATTCATAATTTATATAATTGAAAATATAATAATGAATGATTTTTAAAATTTATTTATTATATTGGGTATAGTTATACAAAAAAATTTCAAAAACATTATAATAAGTAAGAATTTTCAAAAAAAAAATTAAAAAAAAAACAATTTATCATTATAATCGTTTATTTAGCAATGCATGTATTAATAATTAATTATAATATGTTTATGTCCGTAAGTGCGAGCGAGACACCTAGAAGATAATTCATATTTGCAAAGTGATTTTTCGCATTAGAGCTTTTACGTCAAAAGTTAGAGAGATTAATATCGTTTATACCCTTAATGAATAAAATATATAAATTAACCACAAAATAAACACAAATTTTAATTTTTTTTATCAGATAATTGATTAAAATTAACAAATGATAAGAATTATCCAAAATCTAAAATATATTTTAAAATAAAAAGATAATTCCTATATATATTGTGTTGTTATCTGAAAAAATATTTTAATAATAAGTTAAATTTTTTTTAAAAAAAAACAGAAAATCAATAATTAATTATTCATCAAGTAAAATTCTTAATTTAATATAATTGAAAAGATGATATGTTTTAAAAAATATATTTCCTAAATATACTGTAATATCTGACAAAAAATATTGTAATATACAAAAAAATTACAAACAATTATAAGACATAAAAAATTTAAATGAAAAATAAATAATAATATATATTATAGTTTTGATTTAGTAATGAATGTATTAATTAGTAGCTATAAAATATTTATGCATGCATATGCGGGGCAAATACCTAGTAATATAGTGTAATTCGTGCAAAACATCGCGTAATTCAGATGGTACATAAAAAAATATCGGAAAACTCATATTATTTTAGATCAACAATATTTACATCATGTCAGATACTTTTGGATATTTTAGTAAGTTTATAAATTATATTTATAGATACTTGGTTAATTTCTATATATATAATTAATATTTGAGATGTAAAATTTTTAGTTTGTATATTCAGATAGTTATTCAGTTATGTTTTTGACTCTGCTTTTATCATATAGAAGAATATAAAAACTATTTGGATATTTGTAAATCCAATCTGGTTTTTATTTTTATTTTTTATTTGATTTTTTGGAGTTCGAATAAAATGTCCCGACCCTAATTTATTTTAAATTCAAAAGAAGAAAAGAAAATTGATCCAGTTGATCAGGATTTTTTGTTTTCAAATGGCTAAAAACATTTTACTATGACTTTTTTTTATGTATGAATATTTGTTTGAATATTGTTTCTAAGTGGCTAACAATATGTACTACCGAATCTTTATGACAGGCCATCATATCCATGTTGACTATATAAAACACCAAGGATTACAAAGTCACAACCAAGTTGGAACACCAAGACAGGTCAAAAGAAATGGACGAATGGCCCTATATTGAAGCACACAAGTCAAATCATAAAGATTGAAGCTCAGATTTGAGTTTTCCCATATCTGTGACCCATCGAGGACCCAAGACCATTCATGAACCGACATGGACCAGACCTGATTCAACCATTACCAATGACACATTCAATTGGTATTATCCGGATCTAAGGCAAGTCTTATGACTGGATAATTTGCAAACATTTACTTGCTGTACAGGAGAGATTTTTAATCAATTAATGGCTTCTGGAAGGATGATAAGACAAGCAACGGAACAGATCTATTCTATACAGAAAAGAGAAAGAACTTACCATATTCACACTTCTTAGTCAAAAGGCGAGGGATATGCCTAGAATTTTTTCACCTTGAGTTATATCCAATTTTCCACCCTCATTCCCAACAGCCAAGAAGTTCATATTAAATTTTGAAGACCAAATTGGTGGAAGAAAACATAATTGAAATTAGCTAATTTTATATTTAAATATAACCTATTTATCTATTCTACGTTTATATTAATTTTAAAATGTGTATTTGACTTTACAAAAGACTCATCTCACCTAAAGGGAATCATGTTTGATGATAAAACGATTAAATGGTTTATGTTAATCATTTTGCGAGATTTTTATAGTTTATGAAAAGATTTTTCTTGGAGTTTTGGAGGGACTTATTGGATAAAGGGTGGATGATTTCATTTTTCCTTAAATTATCTATTATTGTATTTATCATTTATCAATACTGGAATAAACCTTTTTATAAATTCGTCAAAATCTCAGCTTATGAAAAATATGGGTTTCATCAACACAATCTATTAAATAGAATTCAAAAGACAAATTTTAGTTAAAAACCAATGAATAGAAATACCACATTCATGATAGTATTTAAAGAGTTTTTAAAAATAAATTCTATTTTTATTTTGAGTTCACCTTTTTAAAACCAAAATTCTTGAAAAGAGAAAAATAATTTCTGAACAGGATTTATTAACATTTATTTTATATATTTTTAAAAATAATGTATGACCAAAGTAGAGTTTTAAGGAATAATTAGCATTTTAATAATTTTAAATATTAAAAATACATTTTCAAATATCCTAAAATTTCTTTAAATCACCTTTTTGCAACACTAATTTTTCAAAATCTTTTCAAATATCAATATTCTTAGATCTAGTGTATATATACAAATTCTCTCCAATTCTTAATCCAATAAAGCGTCTTAGTCTTATAGACTTATCACGGTCCATTCAGCTTTGTGTGGTCAATAATTCCATCTTGTTATCAAGTCCATCTCATTCCTTGATCATAACCAAAGAGTATATTCCTTGTTCATAACCAAAGAGTAAATAACATCATGAGTTGTGATATATAGAAATGTTTAAGATGATTGATTTGGCTATTTATGTCACCAAAATTGATTTATTTTTTTTCTGTTACATATCTGTTTAGAACTTCGGAGTTAAGCGTGTTTGACCTGGAGTAATGAAAGGATGTATGATCTATCGGGAAGTGATCTACGATACCCATGTGAGTGATGCCAAAACACGTGGAAAGGTCATGTAATGATTGCAGGGTCAGTAAAAAAAATCTTTTTGGCCTTGGAAAATTAACGCACTGTCCGTCATATGGAATAGGGCTCACAGACCGAGTGAGGGGGCGTGGGTGATCCTCTAATCGTGGACGGTCGGAGCATTACAAGTGGTATCAGAGCTGGTTAGCCATTTCGGTTCTGACCCGAGAGGCGTCTTGAAACCTGACGTGGAGCGCAATGAGAACGTTGCGTTCTTTGAGAGGGGATTAATTGTAACATCCCGAGTTGTGATATGTGGAAAGACTTAAGAGGATTGATTTGTCTACTTATGTCATCAAAGTTAACTTACATTTTCCGTCACATATCCGTTTAGAACTCCGGAGTTAAGCGTGCTTGAGCTGGAGTAGTGGAAGGATGTGTGATCTATCGGGAAGTGATTCGCGATATCTTGTAAGTGAGGTCAAAGCACTAGAAAAGATCATATGGTGATTGCATGGTCAGTAAACAAATCTTTCGGACCTTGGAAAATTAACGCACCACTCGTCAGATGGGATGGAACCACAGATCGAATGAGCGGGCATGGATGGTCCATTAACCGTGGACGGTCGGGGTATTACATAACTAATTAGTTTTGATTCAATAAAACGTCTCCTTTCACTCCCTTTAATCATTCACCGGTCGTGTAGAGGCGTAGTGTAATCAGTTTGTTCAACCCCATTGTATACCATCGTGCAATTACCCTCGTTGATCTTAAATAACCTTTTTTGTATGAATCGTTATTTTTTAATCTATGTTTTCTTAATTAAATGTAACAACAAAAACCTATTTGAAAAGGTTATTTGTCGTCATTACCAGAAGGTGAAATTTATTTGGCTGAAAAGACCTGAAAATGCGACTAATACATTGATATAATCATCCAATTCAGAAAGCTATACAACATTTTTTTTTTTCACCATCATTTATCCAACAATTTGATGAGGTAAAAATAAAAATATCACGATAAAACCACTTATAAAATAATATATTTTAATGCATTATGTTAAAAGAAAAATAGTCGGTGGTATAGTGGCAGATGAACTCTAGGTTAGTACGTAGGGAAAACGGTATATTCATGGCCGCACTATGAAGTCAGGGAAAATACATACCTAAACAATATTAACGTGTCAAAACATTCATAAACTAAATAAGAATTTAAATTGCATACATAAACTCATAATAAATAGTTAAAACATGCCTATAGTCGGTTATACGATGATTTGAACTATTTTTTAAATTTTTTTTGTAGTTTAGTCTCTATAATTCTATTTTTTTGTTAATATGCCTTAAATAACTTAAATAACCAAATTTAATGTATTTATAATTTTAATTTGAAAAGTACAATTTATTTTTTTACCAGATTTTAATTAAATTTAAATAATAAGTTTTATTATTTATCAGAAATTTAGATAGTTATCATATACAATATATTAATTAATTTAGTTATCAAAGTATGTTATCTACCTTATTAAAACATGAGAATTAATTATAAATAATCTTACTCATATGTAATATCTACAAGAAATACCTCTCAATTTATATTTATATAAAATTTTATTTACAAATATAGTCATTCAAATTTTAATCAACATAACTAAAACTACTCTTTAGAAATTTGATTTTACAGTAGAGATCTTTAATAATATTACCCTTACTTAATAAAAAGAAAATAATGGCTAGTTAACCAAAAATAGTTTTGAACGTAGCATCTCAAGAAAACAAATATCGCACAAAACCACTAGACCACATTACATTATTTTTATTCTAAAATAGTTGTAGCCAGGGAAAATACATACCCAAAAATAATGTAATATGGTCTAGTGGTTTTGTGCGATATTTGTTTTCTTGAGATGCTGCGTTCGAAACTATTTTTGGTTAACTAGCCATTATTTTCTTTTTATTAAGTAAGGGTAATATTATTAAAGATCTCTACTGTAAAATCAAATTTCTAAAGAGTATTTTTAGTTATGTTGATTAAAATTTGAATGACTATATTTGTAAGAAAAATTTTATATAAATATAAATTGAGTGGTATTTCTTGTAAATATTACATATGAGTAAGATTATTTATAATTAATTCTCATGTTATAATAAGGTAGATAACATACTTTGATAACTAAATTAATTAATATATTGTATATGATAACTATCTAAATTTCTGATAAATAATTAAATTTATTATTTAAATTTAATTAAAACCTGGTAAAACAAATAAAATTGTACTTTTCAAATTAAAATTATAAATACAATAAATTTAATTATTTAAGTTATTTAAGGCATATTAACAAAAAATAGAATTATAGGGACTAAACTACAATTTTTTTTAAAAAAATAGTTCAAATCATCATATAACAGGCTATAGGCATGTTTTAGCTATTTATTATGAGTTTAGGTATGCAATTCAAATTCTTATTTAGTTTAGGAATGTTTTGGCACGTTAATATTGTTTGGGTATGTATTTTCTTGGCTTCATAGTGCGGACATGAATAAGCCGTTTTCCCTTAGTATGTAATCTAGGTACTCAGTAGCGGAGCCACCTGAGAGAGGGTGGTCAATTTGTAGGTCTATTTACGTTGTTGTTGTGGTGAATTGGTTAAAATATCTCTTTTTGACCCAAATGAAACTTAGGTCTAGTTTCGCCACTGCTTAGGTTTGAAGGCACTTCCTATATTCTATGGTGTGACCATAAAAATATGAACTCATTACTTACGATCTATTTGAATATTGTACAAAATGTTAGAAATATGAGAGAAGTGTTGTTGTGAAAGTTGTGTCTTTCTCATTAGCTCTCACTATCAATATATAGTGGAGGTTCATAAGGGTTTACAACAAGGAGAGTATCTACACATTTATTACATATTGACCACAAAGATATAGTCTTGGTCAAAGCTCATAAATGCTCCGGTTGAATGAGTCTTCATCTTGACTAGTCT
>NC_027753.1:32886912-32888465 GCF_000695525.1 Brassica oleracea var. oleracea
GTGTTAGAAATATGAGAGAAGTGTTGTTGTGAAAGTTGTGTCTTTCTCATTAGCTCTCACTATCAATATATAGTGGAGGTTCATAAGGGTTTACAACAAGGAGAGTATCTACACATTTATTACATATTGACCACAAAGATATAGTCTTGGTCAAAGCTCATAAATGCTCCGGTTGAATGAGTCTTCATCTTGACTAGTCTCGGGCGGATGTAGACGGACCGGAGACGGGTGTAGACGGACCGGATAGTCTGGTCGGATGTAAACCTCCCTGATGGTTAATGGCAATCCACATATCCATATCATGGATTTATAACACAAAAAAAATTATCCATAGACTGCACTTTTCTTTAGGGTAGCCTGACTTTTTCATATAATCTGGGATATCTCAATCCAAAAATTTATTATTGTAAAAACTAACATATATATGTTTCATAAATTATCCAAATTATCTTTAAAATATTATTTGAGAAATAATTTTCTTATATGTCATGCTGATGTTAGTTCTAACAAAACAAGAATCAACTATATTGGTACCATTAATAAATTAAATTATTATGATTAATTACTATTATTAAAAAAAAAATTTGTCGACTACCCAAATAATTAATCTAAATTCTGATCGGATAAGTGGTTATTTCGGAGAACATTTCCATCTGATTGTATATGATTTACATAGGAAAATAATATGCCTCTTATCTTCGCATCCTTTGTTAGTAAACTTGCATGGACATTTCTACTCTTAGAATATGGAACAAACACACATTCTCAATATAATCTTGCAAACTCCGGAATACGTCAATCTCTGAAACGAAGACCGACTAGTTCACCAGGTTCGTATTCATATCCACTGAGTTTCCGCCTCAAAATCATAGTCAGTTTAGTACCAACCAAAGATATTCAGTTAATGGGCAATTCATGTTGTTTCTTTTGTTTTTGTTAAAAGATTGACTATTAGAATGTAAAAATTATTGGGGCTGGTCATAGGCTCAGTTTTCAAATGAAAACCCAAGCGTATTGGAGCTAACAGAATGTAAGAACCGAGCCCAATACAGAAAACCAAAATCCAGATTATAAAGTAGGATTGACCGATTTCAGACCGAACTAATGCGCATGTTCTCTTGTCTTATGCGAAATTGAAGAAAAAGAAAGATACGTCAACGAAAACTAAGATTTTTATTTTAAAATTTGTAATAATTTAACCAACTAAGTTGGCACCCCTTACATCCTACAATATAAAAAAGACTAAATTTAAAGCTTTTGAAACTATCCACCTCAGCCAAAATATTCTCATCCAAAAAGAATTAGAAATAAATGTCATTTAGAAGATAATTAACTAATATACGATTTTTGATATTTCTAAAAATTTCAAATTTGTAACTGCTAATTTATTAATAGAATCATATATCTATATTGAATTATGTTCTATTTTTAATCGTTAGACTTCAAGGGTAAATAAATTATTAATTTATAATATATATAGTTTATAACTTTATATTATAGTTATAAATAAAGAGAAAATAACCGGGGAGGGTGAAGAAGCTCATGTAAAATTA
>NC_027753.1:32889255-32889458 GCF_000695525.1 Brassica oleracea var. oleracea
ATTACGTGGAATATGTTCCTTGAACCAAATAGTCTTGTGCCAATATTTATTGTTGATAGTGTTTATATTCTTTTCTGACATTAGTATCCATATTTTTTTAGTAAACTGATCCAAAGAGATTAGTTTGTGGAGCTAACCAAACGAGGATTATAGTGTTTACTTTGGAAAAAGTAATAGGTTGAATGATAGATGGCGTGCGTGTT
>NC_027753.1:32889576-32893284 GCF_000695525.1 Brassica oleracea var. oleracea
TAGATGTGAATCTTATATGAATAGAGTTCTCCATTGCTTATAGCAGTGTAATAAACTCCTTGTGTAAAGGAGAAAATATGTTATATAAGTGAAAACAAAAATTATGATTTTTTTTCTTGTGCCTATAGGCTCTTCGCAATTTGAAGAAGAAAGAACATATTGTGTAAAAATCTTTGGCTCGGTCAAATTTTATCCAGTTGTTTATAAAACTGTTGTTATCTGATTCATGTAATTTTTCAGTGTTGATTTAAAATTAAAGTTCAAAAAACCCATCTATACTGACTTTTTGATATTTTTTTCTGCGATTTGAATTTAAAAAGAGATAAAACTTTCGATAAGTTATGTAAACTCAGAACAAGTATTTAGCTTTAGAAAGCATTTACATGTTTCAAACTTATAATATATACATATATAATGTTTAAAATTATGCATATAAAACCTGTGTAAAATGTGCCTGAATATGTTTTTCTTCTTTAATGTGTTAATCGTACTATATATAACATTATTTTAAAATTTCAAAAAGTTTATGTCACATACAAAAAACCATCAATAAAAAATATAATTCTCCATCTACAACAAGAAAAATGAAAAATTATAAACATATAAATGTAAATTAAGAAAAGCTAAAATTGGAAAAAACAAGAAGTTAATGTAAAAGAAAAAAACCGAAAAATAATATTATAAATAAAATAAATTTATAAGACACAATCCGCGCGAAGCGCAGAAAAAATCTCTAGTACAAAATAAAAGTTGTACCACCTACATACTTTGTACTCTCCATTTTAGTTGCAATAAAAAGGAAATTAGCGGTTAGGGGTGGGCGTTCGGGTACCCATTCGGGTTCGGTTCGGGTCTATTCGGGTTTCGGGTTTTCGGGTTCAAAGATTTCATCCCCATTTGGGTATTTCTAAATTTTGGTTCGGGTTCGGTTCGGATCTTTGCGGGTTCGGTTCGGGTTCGGATAACCCATTTAAATTATTTTAAAATTTTTAAAATTCATTATATACTTTAAATTTCTCAAAATCTATAAACAAAACAATATATTACATATAAATTTGAATAGCATATGTCAAAGTACCTAAAATTAACATATAAATTGGTTTGGTTTGAATATTTGGATTGAGAATCAATAAGTATTGTTGGTGTTTTGAGTATACTTTAGCTATTTTAGACATGTTACTTTTGACTATTTGTATATATTTATAAGTATTTTGGATAAGTTAAAAGTATCTTATATATTTTGATGTTCTTAATATATATTAAATCTAAAAATAATTAATATATATAGGTATATAAATCAATTTCGGATATAATCGGGTACCCGAAATATTTCGGATCGGGTTCGGTTCCGGTTGTCTAAATACCAAAATTTTGAACCCATTCGGATATTTAATCAATTTCGGTTCGGATTCGATACTACTTTTTCGGATCGGGTTCGGTTCGGTTTTTTGGATCCGGGTTTTTTGCCCCGCCCTATTAGCGGTCATGCATTTTTTACAATGCTTTCCTTATACCATCGTCGTGATTGGTTACATGGTAGATACCAATATTTACCATCCCCTCCAAATGACACCAATCAAAGCCAATGTCTACTATTATAAATTTATAAGCGATATCTCAATTTATCTTTATAATAATGAACAATATACAAGATGTTAAAACATACATAATGGAGTTATAAAGAACAAAAAAAACAACTGTCTATAGCTGGGACACTCCAGTGTAACCGTCACCTATGACGAAAGGAAAGCTACTTTAAACTATTCAAATATGATCTCCCAAGTCTCTTTCCGGCATTATGGGCTCCAAAGAATCGGTAGTCGAATCGAATATGCCTTTGATTTTCTGGGAATTAGTTTTAAGAGAAATTAAAAGAATTATTGTGGAAAAAGAGTAGTAGTTTGAAAGAGAAAGCGATATATGCACGTACCTCTATCCTCCCATTTAGATTCGTCACTCTAGAGGCGGCCTTAAATTTCGTTCACTGTATCTTCTCCATTTAACATCAAACATCAAATGATCCGAAACATTTCGTATTTTGTTTTGCAATCTATTTTGTTAAGTCATAATAATATATAGCCGCTGTCTTTGAAATCGGTTTTTAAGTTGACTGAACACACACTAACCCACTCTTCTAAATCAGTCCATTATTAAAACAAAGTATCACTTCACAAATCCAAACTAGTTCCTGTATAAATATCGTATTTCCTTTTTGGTTTAAATTTCGATTTTATTGATCAGCAAAAGATAAAAGTAAAACTGAGCTCTATATTGAAAAGGATTTAATGAGATAACGAAATAGCAAATCATATAGTCATCTTCTTACACAAAGCAAAACTGGCAAAATTTCGGATGATTTTCAACATAATCTATGTAAATATAGGATATATTTGTTATAGAAAAAGAACAATATAGACTATAGAGCTCTGCTTATACATAAACATAATCTATGTAAATATAACTCCCACTAATCTTTTTTAATACATTTGCATAATCATATTGCACTATATATATAAGAAATGGTTCATATTACAACGAAGGTTGTTTTATTTTAACAGTTAAAAGTTAAAACGAAGGTTGCAGAATCTTTGTAAATAATTATGTTTATGTGAAAAATAAGTTATAATGATTCTAGGAATTCAGCGAATATCTATGGTATTAAAATGATGTCCATATATGATATCATTATTTATAAGTAAGTTGAAAAAGGTGCTGCTATCATTTCTTTGGTCGTATTAAAATATCCTGTCTATTATATTTCGAAACCGAATGGAATTTATATTATAATAGATGAGTTTTTGTTCACTCTCTCAGCGCGATACGTCAGCGTTTTGTTAGTTTCACTTTAAAAAAATGTGAAAAAATATCAAATTCATGGCTCGAACCCGGGTTATTGAGATATAAACACCAACATTTATACCACTAAGCTAAATGATACTGTGTACATTGATGGTTGAACCTAATATATATTTATGAAGGTCGGAAGCTCTTGCTTCTTCGGCTTCCTATGAGGGTCAGACCTACAAATGCGTTATGGGTTTCATTTTTAAATGATATTCATCACGTTATATGAAAAAAGCTCAAGTTTGCAAAAATTATAGTTTTCTCATATTGTAAACTGTTGTCGTTTAACATGAGTTTAAGTTCTTTTCATCACTGTCTCAAACAAGTTTGAGTTACAGAGTTGCGCCATGTGTCTGTTCGTAATCTATTTTTTCACCGGTGAACTCTTCATATTCACATCTTAAATCACTTGATCATAAATGTTCCTGACTTGTAGCCCTTATATAAACCATATATATATGATTCTCATCTTTGATGAACCCAATATGCATCTCCACAAAACTCATTGATTCCTATTATATTTAAGAAACTTCTAGAAAATGTTTCTCTCTGCCTCTCCAATTTGTCAAACCGGCGTCCCGGCGTCCGTCACTCAACCTTCGAATCTCTTCGTCTTGGTCGTAGTAGTCAGAGCATAGCATCTTGCTTCCTCGCTTCTGGGATTCCCTGAACTTCAAGAAAGACAGGGAGTTTGTGGGAATAACGGTTCTCTTCCTTGATGAAAATGTAAGTTAATCTTCGATCTATAACACTTATTTAACATAATTGTGTTAATTTATTTCATCATTCTTTGTTGAATAATATTATTTGTAGATTTTTTGATTCATGGGTTTACTCCCGTCGGACGTGTTAATCATTACATAT
>NC_027753.1:32893817-32902107 GCF_000695525.1 Brassica oleracea var. oleracea
CACGGCCAAATATTTAACAATTTACAAACTTACTTTCACAGATGCTTACGAAAAAGACGAAGACGACAACCAAGATCAGTGAAATTACCTAAACAAAAAAGTAGAGTAAGTTACAAACTCTGGTAAATACAACTAACAATGATTTTTGTTTACTTATTACCCATGAAATAAAAGAGAAACAAACACATCCACATCAGGAGATACAAGAGACAATCCCAACAGACACAAAGGCGGCAACAACATCTCCACATGCTCAATTCTCTTGTCTTATAAAAATAGCTTACATGCTCAATGTCAACATGTCAACGCTATTATCTTCTTATGAGAAATACATATATTCGTTTAAAACTCATTAAGACCCAAATACTAATTGTCACTCATTTTATACTTCTACAAGTCTTCATATAACCAACATAATAAGAATAAAAAAAATTATTACTTAATGCACACCACTTACACAACTAAACTAGAGAAAAAATATCCAGAAACAAAAAGTACTCTCAACAATCTTAATATAATTTATGTAATCTCAACAGTACAAGTAACAAATTAAAAAGACAAACAAACAATAAGTCTTAGTGACACAGCAAGCAACACCACGAACTATATCAATCACATTACTAACACAGTTTAGTCATTCATGAGTGGAGAACAGTGCATACACAGTACATCATCACAACTCTAATCCTATAACAATAAAAAACTTAAAAAACAATGATCAACCCAAAACGTAAAATTCACAGCTACGATAACCCTAACAAATATTGAGATGAACCAATAAATATGTTTACTGAATCAGTGCCCCTAGTATATAATACAACTTACTAATTATATGATAACATGTGTGCCTTGTTCAACCAAATGTGTCGTGTGTGCCTCGTCCCCAGTAAAACATTTTTAAACAGTTAGATTGACCGACAGACCTATGGAGCGTTAGTAACTTAATACAATTTATCACACTACATTGTACTTATTTTATCCAAATGTTCAAAAATTTATCATATTTAATCAACTCAGTTGGAGTTTTACGTAAGCATCCAACAAGAAACATTAGATAAACGATTTTATAGTTTATAGTTCTACTTATTTTTTGTAATTTTTTTAAATATTCTTCATTGTTTTACTTATTTTTCAAAATTTAACTTAATGGTATAAAAATATTAATGAATTCTTAGTTTTTTTTTGACATCGAAAGACTATTCTATTAGTTGAGGTGATCTGTGTAACTAGACCAGAATAGAACAACCAATAAAATGAAACTCTCTATGAAAAATCTTGCCGTCTTAGCTAAAAAGTCTGTAATCTTATTTTGCGCTCGTGAAATATGAGTAATTTTGAAGTTCAGAAAACATATCCGCAGAGTCTCTATCCTCTCCAATTTCTTTGCAAAGCTTGGCCAAACATGAAACTTTTTAATCATAGGTTTTTTTTAATAAATTCTTAATTAAATCATTGCACTAGAAGGGTTTCCCATAAACAATATAATCAATATACAAAATAAGACAGATATAGTTCTCGCCGCTATATTATTTACTTTGAAAAACAATGTCCAGTGAAAACTTAAATGATGCACCAAACTTCTTCTCCCTGAGGTAAAAATCATTGTGGTTTTCTATCTCGCTGGTTTATAGGTTCTCCTGAGAACAAATTTTCTCAATTCCAGATTATTCTCTTAATTTTATTTGTGTTTAAAGAAAAACTAGTTGCTGCTACCCAAGTTTTTTTTGTAAGTAGTAAACCAAAAGAAAAAAAATTGTAAGTAACTAAACTCTTTTTTTGAAAAAAAACAACAAACGTGAAATGTACAATAAGTTGGACCTAGGAAAAAAACAAAAAGAAAAGAACACGGAGATAATTTAGACCACTAAAGCCATTACTGTACACTTTTTCTAATTGCCATCTTTTCCACAAG
Source organism: Brassica oleracea var. oleracea (assembly GCF_000695525.1). Lineage (NCBI taxonomy): Eukaryota > Viridiplantae > Streptophyta > Magnoliopsida > Brassicales > Brassicaceae > Brassica > Brassica oleracea. The sequence continues at coordinate 32,895,730 of NC_027753.1, forward strand.
CACGTTTTAAAAAGTATATAATTTTATTAATCTTTCCGTTCCATATAAGATGCTTTTGAAAAGTTTTGATGTTTCAAAATATAAATTGTTTTGATAATTTTAAAATACTTTAACTTTATTGGTTAACCAATAACATTTTAGTGCATTATTTATGATTGATTAACTTATTTTCAACTTATATTTCTAAGAATGTAAATTTTTTAACTGTTGTGCATTCAAACAAAACATCTTATATTATGGAATAGAAAGAACATTATTTTAATAATTTATTTAATTATTATTGTAATTTTTTGATTAAAATAAAGAGACAATTGGCTAAAAATACCAAATCGAATGCAATATTAGGGAAGTACCCTACGCACTCAAAAACTCTAGTACCAAGTACATTTTTGGTCCCCTTGACGGTTTTGCCCCTGCTCCAAACATTCATCATCTTTCTCTTTCTTTCCCGAATTTCTTTCTCTTTCTTTTCCAGGTTTCTATCTCTATTGTAAATCTTTTTTTTATCTTTCTTCTCCAAAAATAGATCTCTTCTCCACCTTTATCGAAGTCTAATGCTTTTGTTCAAACACACAATCAATTTTTCATCATATCCTTTAACTATTGCTTACTTGGTTTCCAACTCAAATCCAACAATAATCTTCTCATTTTCAATTCATGCTCGTCATCAACATCTAATCTCAGATACGCCAAAAACCTTTTTCCCTAATTTATGAATTTTCCACCGATAAATTAAAGATTACGATTAGTTGTAGGAATCAATAGTCCACAAAGAGAAAAACATACTAGGAAACTCAAACATAGATTATTGTATGTTAACAGAAAATGTTTAATGTTAAGCTTTATCGTAAAATATTTAACGTTAAGATTTAATGTTAAGCTTTATCTTAAAATATTTAACGTTAAGCTTTAACGTAAAATGTTAACATTAAATATTAGATAAGTTAAACAGCTAATGATGCATTTGTCATGTAATGTTAACAATGAAATAACTCTAAAACGGTATTTATCCTATAACATATAATGTTAACATTTTACGTTAAGCTTTAACGTTAAGCTTTAAGGAAAATGTTAGCATTAATTAATATATGTTAGACAAATAATGATGTAGGTATCAAGTAATGTTAACAATGACATAAATCTAATTTCTGGTTTATATGAGTTGTTAGTGAATAAACTTGTTTATGAAAAAAATATAACTAACAAGTAACAAAAGCTGTGACCTCATTGTGATATGTTATTTAACGTGTAAAACATAAATTTAGATGTAGTTTATTAATTTATATACGATACAAATGAGGTCACTGCTAACTTTTGTAGTAACGGCTAATATAAATACTAACATCCAATAATGTCAATGTGAGGCATGTAATTAGCGTAAGATGAAAATATTTACATGCTAACGAGAAAGTAATGTAAGGCACATAGTTAGTGTCTATTATAAATGATAACAGCAGTTCCAGCTATGTTAAAATTAAAGTTAATCTATACTAAGAATGATACCGACCATTGAAACAATTTTTAGTCAAGAACTAATTTTCTATAGATACAACCAATGATGCATGGATAGCAATTTTGGGTAATTGTTAGTATGAACGATGTAAAATACCAGCTATTAGATTATATACCTTACACTCTGCGTTTATTTCTCTGTCGTGTGCAGGGAAGTTCTCACCGAAGTTTCATCAATCAAAAAATAGATCTCGTATTTTTTCTTCACTCTGAGCATCTGAATTATGACATATTGACCGAATCTTTAGGAGAATGATGGATTCTTTGATAAAGATATAACATTTCCAAACATCCAGTTCTGCATAAATTCAATCTCTTTGGTTCGCGGCGAGAGATTTGATTCAATCAATTTTTGGTTGTGTTAGGAGTTAATCTTTTCTCCTACTTCGATGAGATAATTTTATTGGATCCACAACCGTGGAGATAGAAAAGAGAGAAAAATTATTATAAAAAATAAGTGTGATAATGGATTAGGGAAGAAGAAAGAGAGAAAATATTATTATTTGATAAAAAAATTTGAGAGATACAAGAGGCAGAAGAAAGAAGTATGGGCAGGAGCTGGCAGAGCAGGGGCAGGGACATAGACATAGAGTAGAACAAGGACATGGATAATATTGGAGGTTTATAGATATCAATAATATTTAGGGTATTTACCTAATTATAATTTTTTCTAGGGGCACGTGACTTAATTTCTCTAATAAATTAAGAAAAAAAAGAAAAACAATAATTCTATATAGACGATCAATCCTTTTTCTTATAATCACTGCAAAAAGGGTTAATAATAAAAAAAATGCAGGGAATATTTTTTTCAAGTTTTCATAGTCTTAAGATATGACACAATTTATCACTTGACAAGCTACGAATATTAAAACTTTATTTTTTACATGTTTTCAGCATCATACTTTCTTTCCTTTTCCTTCTAATAAACATCATAATTTAAAAAAAAATCCGTTACCTAATACTACTTGATTAGCTAACTTTTAAAATTTTATTTACATTTGCATTTTATTGGAAATTATTTTTTTTAAATGAACACAAACCCAAAAAGCTAATATACTTTTGTTGATTATATATAAAATTATCAAACACAATTGAAAAGTTGTCAATTGACGATTAATTTCCTTTTGTATTAAGCATTTAACTTTCAGATTATAAAAATATATTTTCTAAAAAAATTTAAAATATATAAGATTTATAAAAATGACCTCAAGTGATATAAAACAAAAATGTAAAACAAGTTTTAGAAGACTAATTCCAAAATAGTGAATCAATTTTTATGGCTAACAAAAATAGGGTAAAAAAATTAAAATAAAAAACAGAGAAAGAGCAATAGTTAACTTTGGATGGGTTAGAGCACCTCTATATTTCAGATTTCTAATTAATATTTTACTATTATATTAGTTTTTGAAAAACCCAAATGCTCTTATAGAAAACTCAAATAGATTCTAATCGCCATCATAGCTTCTTAAAATAAGTTTTTGAAAAATGCAAATTGGTAAACAAAAATAATCAAAGCTTTAAAATAGTGTATTATTAAAATAATTCACCATAATTAATTATAACACATTTAGAACCCAAAAAAAATTACAAGAACCTGATCATCCTTGAATATCTCTCTCTCCCTCGTCTTCTTCTACCTTTGTAACCGAACATGAACTCATCGTCGTTGAACGTACTTGTTTCTCCTCCTCTTATTTCTACCTCAACACCAACTTTAAAAGCTTTCCATCGACCTAACTTTTCTTCCAAGCCCTCTAAAAGGATCAGTTGCATGCACGATCCCAGCATCAATCTTAACTTCGGTTCGAAATCGAATCCAAAACATGACTTCCCTGTTTCTTTCGCCACGGCTTTCGTCGAAGCTCCCTTGGGAACAACAACAACAACAACAACCTCGGCCGACAAGCTCCACCTCCTCGTATCCGAGTTCCGGTCCTTAACCGAGCCAATCGACCGAGTCAAACGTCTCTTGAGCTACGCGACGGCTCTAGCTCCACTCGACGACTCGGCTCGCGTTCCGGCGAACCGAGTCACCGGATGCACGACTCAGGTATGGCTGGAGATCAAGGTGGACGAGTTAGGTAGGATGAGGTTTAAAGCAGACAGCGATTCAGAGATCTCGAAAGGGTTCTGTTCTTGTCTTATCTGGATCCTCGACGGCGCTAAACCGGAGGAAGTGATGGGCGTGAGAGGCGAGGACTTGTCGGAGATGAACGTTGGGGTTCACGGGAAGGTCCAGTCAAGGGTTAACACGTGGCATAACGTGTTGATGAGTATGCAAAAACGGACCAAGGCTCTTGTTGGTGATGCTGATGTGGTGCACCGAGAAGGAGACAGATCAGCACCGCATCAGCATAATCTTTTGTTTGATTATGTTAATGGGAGAAGTTACGTGGAATCTGCTTCTAAGGTTCATCGTGATTACTCCATCTCGGTGCTTCCTTTGGGTTATGATTTTACGATATGAAATGTTGTTGGTGTGTTTCTTTTAGAATGTTTTTGTAAAGTCTTCTGGAACATAAATTGAAAGTTTGTGTTTCTGTATTTTGCAAATTTATAGTTTTTAGGATATAACCAACTTTTAGTTGGTAAGATTATTAACATAAATGGTGATGGGATAAACCTAAAATTAAAACCAGGATTCTCCTTCACATCCAAGTCCTACTGTGTGAGAAGACTTTTCGTCGTTGGCAACAACAAAAACTTTTAGTTGTTGGTCAAAGAAACCATAGCAGCAAAGATAAATATTGCATAAAATAAAAGAGTAAAACTACTTAATATCGATGATTGATGAAATCCTCTCCGCAGACTATTGAATCGAAAAATAACAAAAGTATCAAGCTTATCCATGGACCATGGCATGGTTTTTTTTGTGTGTTTTAATAAAGTATATAGTCGTTTATGGCTTTTCCTAGAGAATTCTTGACGAATATAAAAAGTGTCCAGAGTCTCCTTTTACTTATAGAGGTGATAAGTAAACCATGGATGGTGTTCAGTCGATCTTCACCATTTTCAGTCAATAACTGGGACGATCAAACGTTTGCAGTCTATCAGATGCTTCTATGATCGACCGGTTTGGTTTCATTCATTGGTTGCTAGGTAGATCAATGGCTCTTGGCATCTTCTGTCTTGATACCAACCATTACCTTTTTCTCTCAGCTTGTTCCTTTTCCACCACACTAATTTCATTTTCTGAAGCATATTTTGAATTTAATCGTTGGTTTGACCTAGAAACACTTAGAAAGAAAAAAGCTAAGATTCTCAGTTATTTGTGTTCAAACTTAAGCATGATCGAATCATGGGAAACTCTCCATCTCGTGCAGATTTCCAGTGCATGAAATTGTATAATGTCCAAAATTCTCTGAGTTCCATTTTTCGTCCGAAAACCTCCAATAACTTGTAAAAGCTTCATAAACACTAAATCACCAATATCTAATAGTTTTATTAAAAGAGTAAAATATAGAATATATCAATTATGGTGTTACAAAAAAAAGAGAGTATATCAATTATGATACGCTCAGTCTTTGTTTATTATCAAACAAAAATAGTCTAAGCATGAAAAATGTTTGAAAACATGGGAAAACTCTAAATTTATAACATATGGTGGTGACCCATGACCTGGAGACCACATTGTACAAAACATACACTAAAACATTCTTGCATCTTTTAATATTGATCCATCATTCGAGCCCCAGACCTAACTCTCCATTATAGTCAGTTATCTCTTTAGATTTATTAAGATTTTTGTTTTTTTTTAATCAAAATGTCACTAAGAATTAAAATGTTGTTTATGTATTCTATATGATGTTTTACATCCTTTGTAGAGTTGATTGATTATGTAATATTTTTGTTGATAATGATGAAACCTAACTCACCAAAAATCTTAGTGCATTCTCAATAAACTCATATCAGTGAGAACCAAATCACATGAGTCCAGAAAATCATTGAAACAAACTCATTAAAATAAGCAAAGCTTTTCTCTTATTATTGCTTTTGTCACTGCCTGTGACAGGCCATCCTCAACCCGGCTGCAATCTTATCAAATATAAATTTGTTAGCAGCCTGCGTGAAGTGCACACCGTCCCATATCACAGCCTTGTCAGGCTCATCGCACGGCTTCCCAATGTAAATCTCTTTGCCTTTCACAGTCACTGTTGATCATAAAGAAAAGATAAGTAAATTTATGAATGTAAATTGTTGTAAATGTAAAATGAAGTTGCTTGGTGAGTGGAGTATTATGCCCACATATCATGCACTATCATTTCTTTATTTAGTTAGTGTATGAGAGCCTCTCCTTAGTGCAAGGGAGCCTCACTTAGTGCAAGGGAGCCTCACTTAGTGCAAGGGAGCCTCACTTAGTGCAAGGGAGCCTCACTTAGTGCAAGGGAGCCTCACTTAGTGCAAGGGAGCCTCACTTAGTGCAAGGGAGCCTCACTTAGTGCAAGGGAGCCTCACTTAGTGCAAGGGAGCCTCACTTAGTGCAAGGGAGCCTCACTTAGTGCAAGGGAGCCTCACTTAGTGCAAGGGAGCCTCACTTAGTGCAAGGGAGCCTCACTTAGTGCAAGGGAGCCTCACTTAGTGCAAGGGAGCCTCACTTAGTGCAAGGGAGCCTCACTTAGTGCAAGGGAGCCTCACTTAGTGCAAGGGAGCCTCACTTAGTGCAAGGGAGCCTCACTTAGTGCAAGGGAGCCTCACTTAGTGCATGAGAGCCTCTTTGTTTTGGCTCCCCATTTGATGTATATATAGGTACTCTTGATACATGAAACAATCAAGCAATTCAATTCCATCTTTCTCATTATCTTTCAAGAAAGTCTCTCATTAGTTTTCATGTTCTTCATTTAATTTCTCTTTTCTTTCTTAATTCTC
>NC_027753.1:32905733-32931108 GCF_000695525.1 Brassica oleracea var. oleracea
TATTGTGAAATATTTTCTGATAAATTTAGGGGCCGTATGTAATGAAAACTTTTAGGTATTGTGAAATATTTTCTGATAAATTTAGGGGCCGTATGTAATGAAAACTTTTAGGTATTGTGAAATATTTTCTGATAAATTTAGGGGCCGTATGTAATGAAAACTTTTAGGTATTGTGAAATATTTTCTGATAAATTTAGGGGCCGTATGTAATGAAAACTTTTAGGTATTGTGAAATATTTTCTGATAAATTTAGGGGCCGTATGTAATGAAAACTTTTAGGTATTGTGAAATATTTTCTGATAAATTTGGGGGCCGTTTAGCTATAAAATATCCGAACCTAATCATATATCTATTATATAAAAACTGAATCCCAATAAATTATCCAAACTCCGAATCAAGGTGGAATTAAACCGAATCCGACCCAATAAAAATGAATATCCGAATTAGTCTTTAGTTTTAAGTTCCAACATACTTTCAACATGAATAAACTAATCCAAATTCGAATGGATATCGGAATATACATTTCTAATCCACCTATTACATTCTTAATCTAAGATATCAAGTCAAACACATTATCTCTTTCTTATCTCAACGATACAGTGAGTGAGTGAGTGAGTGAGTGAGTGAGTGAGTAAGAGGCTGGCTCTTACCGCGACTGCGAACTGTTTGGGATCTGTTGTGAAAATTGGAGAACTGTACAAACTGAACATCGAGTGAAAATGGACTGAAACCACTTTGACGAAGAGTGGAGTTGAGAGCTATGATGGGAGATCCGGCTGTGGCAAAGTTAGCGCCGTGGCTGAAGTTTGAACCAACCGAGTCTAGGAACGCGCTTAGATATGGCAATCCAAGACTCTCCGCTGCGCCAAGAAAGGGAGACAAAATCAGTTAAACGCTAAACGGTGGCGTTTCAAGCTTGATAAGAGTACTGTGATTAATAGTTTTACCTATGAAGTCAATGACGAGACGACCGTCACAGTACCTCCCAGCAGGTGAGCCGAAGAAGGACGAGCCGTGAGGAGGACCAGCCTGGCCAAAAGCGGAGGAGAGACCGCCGGTATCAGAGTTAGAGTCGCCGAAGTTGAAGATTGCTGGGAAATGGCATTGAGCCTTGAGGGGAAGCCACCCAAGCCATCAGGGCATCCAAATTAGTGGGGCATATTTAAAAAGAAAAAAATTATTAGATTATTTTGTTAAAATATTATATATTTCGTTATAATAAGATTTGTCAAATTTTTTAAATATATGAATAAATTTATATTTTAGATAATAGTTAAAAACCGGTTTAATTACTTCTTAAAATACACCTAATTCACTTGACTATAGGAGTTTAATAGATGATTTTCAGGGAAAAATGCAAGAAGATCTATATTTCAGCAATAAGTGTTTTTATGTCAATATTTTTTATGAACATATTATGAAATTTGATTTTTTAATGAAAATTTAAGTTATTTTTTATACTGTTCTGTGATTTTGATAAAACATACATGAGGGCATAGTTTTAAATTTTGATTGGGGCAATATAAAAGGTTGGTCCGACGCTGCATCGAGCATGGGCTGATGATAGTGATAGCATAGAGAGAGCAAACAAAGAAGATAGTATTGACTTCATATTGGTAAAGAAGAAGAAGGGATCCTAAGAAAAGTAACGTAGTTTCAAGCATCCAACTCGATCACGAGACTTCATCCTTTAAAAAAAAATAGAGATACAAACAAAAAAGGTATGAAATCGAAGAAAATTATTTAAAAAGAAAAATGAAAAAATAATAGGAGTTACAACCTCTCAATTATAACGGAGAAATCGATTAATAATTTTCTCGTTATAATAGGAGAAAATACCCGAACTCTCTGAATAATTTTCTCTCAACCCGATCCTAAATACCCGTAAGAATTTTTTTTTTCTCTCTCTCACGTTCTTCTTCTTCTTCACTTCTCTATGTGATTTTGATTTTGGGATAAATGTGAGGTAATGGCATGGCTTTGTATTTATAGAGATTATGAGGATTGGTAGGTGCCTACAAGAGTTGACAAAACTCATTTCCATTTATGGCCACCGTCCAAGCCGTGATCACCGTCGAAGCCGTGATCACCGTCCAAGTCGTGATCACCGACCATCATTTTGTAAACGTGTTTTAACAATTATAACATATTGTGTGTGAATAGTTGATGCAAGAGTGTGAATTGCCCAACAAAGTTTTATAAGTCATCATTTATCATACCTGTTTAGTAGCGCGGTTACGGTTAACCGATCCGAACCTGGAATCCAAGCAGATATGGGAATAAACATTTCTTTATTTAGAAACAACTGAATTTTAACACATTCTTTACAATATGATTGGAAACAAAAGAGAAAGTAGAACAGCTAGACAAGAACAAGAAATATAAAGAACATTTTTCTATGTGGTTCTCTGAGCTGTTAACACTATGATTTAGAGTAAAACCCGTCATTGCTAGTGGACAGGTTCTTACACCTTTTAGGAATTGTTTTTTTTTTCATGTGATGTTGTATTATGCATATATCATGAATGTATAGACGTAAAGAGAAAAATCGATAAGTGTATGTGTGTGAGGTGAAAAAAAGGGGTGCAAGTGTGTGCAGTGTGTAAGTTTATATTTCATTAAAGAAACGTACGTATACTATAATATGAAACAAACATGCATCATAATTTGGACCGTCCAAAGATGGCTGAAATAATTAAATAAAAAACAAATCATTCATTGTTTCTAACTTTGTCTCTTATGTTCCTTATCGCCTTTTTTCTTGTTGATACATTTATTAGATTATATATCTTTGATTTTTAATCACGGGACATTTATATATAGGCACGTAGTCACATAAATAAGTACGGACTTTTCATGTGTCGCATAAAATGCGTGATAACTATAGATGAGGAAATCAACGTGAAACACTTGGATGAAAAAGGATCTTTTCTACTTTACTAGATTTTTCTAAAACTATTATTGTATATATGGTGATTGGTGAATGCTGTTGAGAATCTAAGTAACGATCGCACATAATCTCTTTAATATATAAATATTCTGTCAACGCACTCTCGTTAATCAACTTATATCCTCATTTACTCAAAATCTAATTCCATAAAACCCTACATATAACATGCCTCACCGTGTAGCCATATATTCCTCAATTTATATGTATAACAAACGATGCAATATACGAAAGCGGTAGATCCAAGTACGTACCTAGCTCTTCGATTTTGAAACCACACCTCAACTTGCCTTTGACTAAGCTTAAGAAAAGTGGCCAATTCTTGTTTTTGTTTCTGTGATTTCATCATCATCCAACCATAGCATAATCAGCCGACTTGATCATGAAAAAACAACTCTCTTTTTATTCAACATAAACAAAACATATAACGGAACCATAAAACTGTATGATAATATACTTACATGGGTTAAGGTATGGTTTTTTTTATAAGACTATCTTCAAGAAGATGCGATTGGTCTTTGGTTAGACGGAGCTTTTTGCGCCGCCTGCCGCCAGAGCAGCCTTCGTCATCGTTGACATGCGGTGTTGCACCGATCATGATCCACTCACGATCGTTTTTCGTCTTTGGAGTTTGATTTATGTCCAAATCTCTCACCATGTGATTACCTACCAAAACATATGATTTAGATCTTCTTCTTAGAAATAACTATTAAAACTCTACATCATACATATCTAAAGATGATTTTAAGATTAACCGTTGGATCTTACCGGATGAAGGGAGTGAAGGAGATGGAGAGAAGCTTGGAATTGATATTGTTAACTCTAAGGAACTTGAATTAGGTGAGACGGCCATAGAGGAGGATGAGTAAAAGCTGGGATGGATCAATATGATTTGATGAAGAGAAATAGTTTTGTGGAAGAGAAAAGGTAAAGTTGAAGTATTATATGATAATTAATAGAAATGTGAGTGTGTGTGTATGTGTGTGTGTATATATATATATACACACACACATACACACACACTCACATTTCTATTAATTATCATATAATACTTCAACTTTACCTTTTCTCTTCCACAAAACTATTTCTCTTCATCAAATCATATTGATCCATCCCAGCTTTTACTCATCCTCCTCTATGGCCGTCTCACCTAATTCAAGTTCCTTAGAGTTAACAATATCAATTCCAAGCTTCTCTCCATCTCCTTCACTCCCTTCATCCGGTAAGATCCAACGGTTAATCTTAAAATCATCTTTAGATATGTATGATGTAGAGTTTTAATAGTTATTTCTAAGAAGAAGATCTAAATCATATGTTTTGGTAGGTAATCACATGGTGAGAGATTTGGACATAAATCAAACTCCAAAGACGAAAAACGATCGTGAGTGGATCATGATCGGTGCAACACCGCATGTCAACGATGACGAAGGCTGCTCTGGCGGCAGGCGGCGCAAAAAGCTCCGTCTAACCAAAGACCAATCGCATCTTCTTGAAGATAGTCTTATAAAAAAAACCATACCTTAACCCATGTAAGTATATTATCATACAGTTTTATGGTTCCGTTATATGTTTTGTTTATGTTGAATAAAAAGAGAGTTGTTTTTTCATGATCAAGTCGGCTGATTATGCTATGGTTGGATGATGATGAAATCACAGAAACAAAAACAAGAATTGGCCACTTTTCTTAAGCTTAGTCAAAGGCAAGTTGAGGTGTGGTTTCAAAATCGAAGAGCTAGGTACGTACTTGGATCTACCGCTTTCGTATATTGCATCGTTTGTTATACATATAAATTGAGGAATATATGGCTACACGGTGAGGCATGTTATATGTAGGGTTTTATGGAATTAGATTTTGAGTAAATGAGGATATAAGTTGATTAACGAGAGTGCGTTGACAGAATATTTATATATTAAAGAGATTATGTGCGATCGTTACTTAGATTCTCAACAGCATTCACCAATCACCATATATACAATAATAGTTTTAGAAAAATCTAGTAAAGTAGAAAAGATCCTTTTTCATCCAAGTGTTTCACGTTGATTTCCTCATCTATAGTTATCACGCATTTTATGCGTCACATGAAAAGTCCGTACTTATTTATGTGACTACGTGCCTATATATAAATGTCCCGTGATTAAAAATCAAAGATATATAATCTAATAAATGTATCAACAAGAAAAAAGGCGATAAGGAACATAAGAGACAAAGTTAGAAACAATGAATGATTTGTTTTTTATTTAATTATTTCAGCCATCTTTGGACGGTCCAAATTATGATGCATGTTTGTTTCATATTATAGTATACGTACGTTTCTTTAATGAAATATAAACTTACACACTGCACACACTTGCACCCCTTTTTTTCACCTCACACACATACACTTATCGATTTTTCTCTTTACGTCTATACATTCATGATATATGCATAATACAACATCACATGAAAAAAATAGGGTTTAATTACTTCTTAAAACCATACCAACCCGTTGTCGGTTTTTGCTAAAAAGATTGATCGAATCTGCAATTATATAGATAAGAATCTATAATTTAAGATTATGCCACCTAATTAACGCCTAACTGTCCCTCATTTAGTTTTAGTTTGGTATTTTAATAACTTCTCTTGACGTTTGTTAATTTCTCTCACCAATTTCGGCGCAATTCATTTTTGTATACTCTATAGTATTATTCCATTTTTGTATAGCAATAATTTAAATCTGACTCAAAGCCGAAACCTATAGATAAACATAGATCCGATGCTTTGAATTTCTTCATTCATGTGCCTACAAGATTTTAGAATATATTACTTGTTAACTAGAATTTGTCGATATGGAAATATCATTAGTTCACAAAATTGATGACTGACTACAATCAAACGATAGTGTCCATCATCACAATTATTAGACTAGTGTTAGACTATTAGTAACGTCCGGGGACCAAGTTGGTGTCGATTTTGGATGGCTAATATTAGACTATTAGTTAGTCCCAACAGTTTTGGTTGGTGACAATATTTTCTGACGTCGGATTCGGTTCTGAAAGCAACTGATATACATTGCATTTAGGATTTTTGTCAGATTAAACCGAAATAGGATAAAGAAAAATATAGGCGCACTTTATTCACCGGTATGGTTTTCATTTGTTACTGAAATGGTAATTTAGTAGTATTCGATTTTATAATTTGGGGGTTTGGGTAAAGTTTTCATGAAGATAGAGCATGTGATAAGATTATAAATAATCACATTAGGGCAAAGATTCGCTCACGGTGGGGGTCCACGTGGGTATGGAGGGGCACACTGTCTGGTGGGTCAGAGCAAATCCATTCATTAAAACCCTTAATGGATTCTAATGATTAAATTAATTGATTTAAAGGTGATTTGATAAGTTAAGAATCTTAGTTAATAGAATTTTTTTTTCCTCCAATGGAGAACTCCATAAGGGTTCTTAAATATTTTTTTTTAATTTTTTTTAATTAGGATGATTTAAAATAAAAGCATACATAAAATGTTTAATAAAAATTACATAAAACATATTAAAAATACAAACATATTAAGAATTGAAATTGTTGTTGTTTGAACTCGGGAAGAAGTGAATATAAAGAAGTGAGATTATTGTTGTTTGTACTCAGGAGAGAGAGAGAGGATGCAAAAATAAGAAGTGAGATTGTCGTTGTTTGAAGTCGGGAAGAAGTGAATATAAAGAAGTGAGATTGTTGTTGTTTCTATTATGCCAGGAGATACAAGTATCACAACCAACTATGTCTATTATTTTTATCTCGACAAACAAGCCACGAGATACATAACAACAACAACTATTTTTATCTCGACACACAAGTCACGAGATACATATTTCTTGTGTCACAAGTCACGCGACACAGGTCTTGACGACTGATCCAGGAGTGTGGCATTCAGTGAGATGAGTAGATGATTCAGGTGCCTTAGTACACTTCCTTAAGCCCATTGAGATTTCAGCAGATTGATTGCTTGGAATCTGTGAATATATTAGACCAGAGGCGTCAAAAAATTGAACGTGAATCAGTTTAGCAGGAAGTTAAGTAACCATAACTGTTTATTCCATTTTTACCTTCTGCATAGGGTCTGAAACAGATTTATCTTTCTTGTCACTGACTGATTCAGGCTTACTACCGAGAGGATGTGCAAGTTCATCCAGTGATCGTATATTTTGAGAATCACAACGCATCTTGCGAGGATATTGCATATCTTGAACAAGTAGTGATGAACTGCTTGGACGCTTCAGTTCGTTTGCATTTTGATGTGGAGGTGGGCCACCAACAGACCGCACTTCACTGCATAAACCAAACAAGCACAATTTATAAATTCCTCTAAATCTTAGAACAACTTACTCGGACATCAATGGATGTTCATCAACCAACTCCTTGATGATGATAGAAAGAATAAGAAAATCGACACAATGAAAGCATATTACCTACAATACAAGGACAAGAAACCAGTGGCAAAGTCTCTTAGATCTGAATTATCTTTCTGGTTGGCACAAAGCAAACCATCTGTTGCATGTTTTTCAGCCGTAGCAACACCTTTATCCAAGACCTGAGATTCGCTCTGTTTGTTCAAACATTCTTCACCTCCAGCGCTCACAAGTTTAGGCAGGCGCTCCAAATCCAGTTTTTTCGTAAACGCTTCCTACCTTGCCTGAAACACACTGTTGGTAATGTTCTTGTCATCTTCCAGGGAAGCTTTCAAGTAACTATCCAAAGTGCCTTTGTCTCCAGGAGACCTTTCTCCAATCACCTTCACATGTTTCTTGTTCCTCCCAGACTTCGAAATAGAATTTTTATGAACAAAGGCAAAAACTTACACTCGGGATCGAGAGAGAAGACAAAAGGAGACAGACGACGCATGCATCGAGAGAGACGCCGGACCGAGAGAGGCGACGGAGAAGATGGACCGACATCGACAGAGAATACGGCGCGAGTCATCCACTGAGACGACGGCGCAAGAGCGACGACGGACCGAGAGCGACGACGGACAGAGAGACACGACGAGACGAGAGAGAGCTGACAGAGACGACGGAGTAGGCGAGAGAGAAGATCGCGTGAGAGCGACGACGGAGACAACGAGAGAGGATACTTTCTTCGGTTTCATCGCAACCCCAATATAGGAAAGAGAGACAACACATGCTCGGTCCAATAAGGGACTGCCACGTATGCGACTCTAACCACTTCTACAAAGCCCAAATATAGCATCGGTTCTACTAATTTTGGGCCTTTTTGATTTTTTTTTTGAGTTTTGGGTATAGAACCCTATTAGAACCCCTTGATGGAGTTGGTCTTAGGGAACAGTACACAAACCCCAATGGACCCATTCGTTGCCTCTTTAGTGGACCGGTCTAGTTCGGTATGGTTCGGTTTCTGTCCTCAGCCACCTTTTCCCCACTTGTATATACAGAGCACAATACTCTTCTTCATTCATCAGTCATCACCTTCATCATTATCATCCACACGCAGACACAGAGCCGTGTTCACTATGTTACAAGAAAGGCAATTGCTTGAGGCCCTCAACTTTCATCCTATATTCTGGGGTCCCTATTTTAATATTTCATTCAACTTTTTATAATTTTATAGATAAAAAGTTCTAATTAGCTTTGATATATGCAATATTTTTGTTGCTATAAATTTATTTACGGGCACTATCTATATATATATATATATATTTCTTATTATGCTATTATAGAATTTAATATTTTAAACTTATGTTTTCCTAAAGTATTTTTTGTATCAAAATTTTTTTTAGCTCAGGTAGTTTTATTTTCAATAATACATTTTTAAGTTTCCTTTTAGCCTATCTAAATCAACATATATTTAATTAAATATTATTAATCGTGTTAGATAATTTTGAATATTTATATATATGTTTTTACTTTTTGTTTAGAAAACTGAATAGCTTATATAACTTTTAAGAAATTTTATGTTTGATTCTTCATATATATATTTATAAATATTAGATATATGCTTTTGTAGAGTTTTATGTGATAGATGTTTATTACTAAATTGTGGGGAAAATTATTTTCGCCTTAGACCCCTCAACACCTAGGCACGGCACTGCGCAGACACCCTAATTGTTCTCTCTCTCACACATTTCACTTCCAAAGGATCAAGCGAAAATGAAGACGACCAGTTCGAGCGTAGGAGGAACAAAGAGGAAGACTACCTTAAGATGTGGAGCCGAGGAGTGGGAGGAGTGGTTAGAGAGCAAAAGGCTAGACTTTACATCAAAAGGAGGTGTGTCGTCATGCTTCTTTGTTGGCATGACTAATAACAAAAGAAGAAACAAATCAAATCATTTTCATCATCACCATCATTATCGGCTTAAGGAAGACTAACCCAATATTTTGTTCTTTTGTTTGTCTTTTCGGTTGTTGTTGCGGATCTTGCTTATATAACCCTAGAGAATAAGTTTATATGTATTGGCTTTCTATACGGAGCTATGCATGCATTTTTTTGTAGTTTTTTCATCCCAAAGAAGGGATTATCAGATGTAAATTATAGTAGCTCATTTCGATTACCTTTTGTTGCTGTGTTTATTCTTTCTCGTTGATAAAGTTTATTTTCTGAGATCTGGTTGTTAAATAACTACCTTAAGTTATGCCAATTCTAAAAAAAAAGACTACCTTAAGTTCTGACCAATCGGGTTTCGGTTTAGTCCAATCGGGTTTCAGTTTTTCGGGTTTATCAAAATAAGCCCTATTCAGGTTATATGAAAATTCGGTTCGGGATCGGTTCGGATTCTATCGGTTTTAGTAAATATTCAAAGAACCGGTACAATCCGTCGTACTTTCTGGTTCGGGTCCCAATCGGTTCTTCGGTTTAAATGTACCTGATGTATATCTACTTTGTAACCAAAATATAAGTAAAATCGGTTCTTCGATTTTCAAATACTTGATTTGTACTTATTTTATAACAAAAACATAAATAAAACTGGTTCAAAAACAAGAAAAGAACATCAAATGTGATCATTCAAAATCAAGCGAAAGGTAAACATAGTTATTGATCGAAAAAAACAAATAAATGAAAGCATCAAACGAAAACTAAGTTCTCATGAAATTAAAAACATTATTAAATGAAAACAAAACAAAAATTTATAAACTTCAACCGTCAACCGCCACCTTCAACCATTAATATTCATGTACAAGATAATTATTTTTGATGTTCAATATATTTTGGATACATATTAGGAATTGAGATCATGTTTGATATAAGTTTTTTTCGAGAATTCTAAATGTTTCGGGTTCTACCGGGTATCCATTTAGGTTCGGATTCGGTTAGGATAATACCCATAACCCGAAATACCATGAAACAAGATCCATTCGGTATTTATATCGGATTCGAATCGGTTCAGATTCATTTTTATCAGATCGGGTTTGATTCAGGTTTTCGGGTTCGGTTTATTTGCCCAGCCCTAACCCCACACATGTGTGCGGGTTATTATCTAGTTTTTTATTATTTGAATATAAAAATAAAATTTTCCCAGCTTTATATATTTCAATAAATGTTTGACTTTTATCTATTTAATCAGCTTTTGCATGCAATTTGTTATACATATATATATATATATATAACATCTAATATGGACATAAAAGGTATATGTTTTATTTTAAATAAAACGAATTATTTAATTGTTATACTTATATATAAGTTTTAGAAGGTTCTACACAGTAATTATTGATTTATAGTTTTAATATATTTATATATTTACTTAGCATTTTCTTTAAAAAATATTTTATTATTTTATTGAATTATGTCATAATTAAATTTATCTAATTTAAAACTAAAAGCAAAAACAGAGTCATATTTATTAGTTTACCAAAAATAAGAACTGGGTCCATGAAAGAGTATTAAGCTTAGATACCAAATGAGAACGTTCCATCTTACAAACGCTAAACATAGAAATGGAAAGATGAGAACTCAATACTACTGAAGTCAGTTCTGACTCTAGGCTAGTTTAGGAAGTACGAAGATTAGGCTAGTTTAGGAAGTACGAAGATGTGTGTTTCCCTGGGCAAACCAGACTAAAATTTACAAAAACTTGAACGGTTCTATTTTTTCTAAACCCAAAAAATCGAAACCTAGTCGAAAATTGAATGGGTGAAACCTAAAATACTAATTTACAAAACCGAATTAAAAAAAAATTACTCAAATATTTTTCAGTTTTAGGTTAATTTGGGTTTTGTTTTTTATCGTTTTTGTTTTGAACGCAAACCAAATCTGAATTATATTGTAACTAGTATATTACCACGTGCTATGCACGAATCAATTTTTGTTTGCATCTATAAATTATCTCATTTCTCCTAAATTTCAATGCTTTTTTTATGAAACAGATTTTATTCGATTAAAATTATTTCCCTCATATTTTCTGGAGCTGGATAACACACGCATCTAAAATTAGAAATTGCTGCGTCCAAACAAAGAAATTGGAAGCATCAAAACAACTATTGTGATCTTTTAAAAAGAGGATATACATATTTGGAAGCATTTTTCATAAAAAAGTATAGATATATAGGAACACATAGAAATATTATATTTAATCCACTAAAGTTTTATTTGTATTTCTCTACAAAAAAAAAACTTGAAAATGTAATGTACATAGATTTGAAATAATGAAAATAAAACAACAGAATTAAAAATATATGTAAAATATTCAGTTTATATTTAAAAGACTTACCAATAGTTTTGTAAAATCGTTGAATATTCTGATATATTGTGATAATAGTCTATTTGCATCAAAAAAGTTGTTGATACTCTTTCTCTTGGTAGGATGTTAGGTTTTTGTTTTCTCTCCACATCTTATGAAAGATAGATCACATCATTTTTCGGGTACAGTGTTAGGTATTTCTGCAAACTTCCAACGGTTACAAAAACAAAGCAAAGTTTTGAAGAGTAACATAAAAGAGAAATAATAAGAGAATAACTAATGATACCACTTATTTTTAGATTACGTACGTTCTGCTCTTACACTCCGTTTGTTGTAAAGAGCGCTCTTTGTCTTTTTGTAGTTTGAGATTTTTGTTTTGCTTGATTATCTGTTGGCCTAAGTCGTTCTTGTTAATGCCAAATTTGTCTTTAGTCTTCTTCTTTCTCGTTTCTGTTTTTATTCGTTCCAGAAATGTACCTTACAGAAAACTCTTTAAATATTTCATTTTGTAAGTATATTTCAGAATTTTCATATTTGGAAAAAGAGATAACCTGAGGCTGAGTTCTTCGAACGGAAACCTTGCATGTGAGAGAGCGAGGCTTAATATACTGACACTGCTTATTAAAGAGTGAGATCATGAGAGACTGAGTAAGAAAAAAAAATTGTTTGCGTGGAAGATAAAACATTGAATATAAACACATTATTTGTGAATTTGAGTAGTAGAGAAAGTGTGTTTTTCTTTCTTTTTGAGTGTGGATCAATAAGATGGCAAATATAAACGATGGATGAATAACTGGAATCTGGAGATTGATAATTGGTGATCGTGGAGTTGTTGGAGAGAAATGGATGAGAAGTACTTTTTACAGTAAATGTAGGAAACGAACACTAATTTAGTTGTGGAGATCATGCTTGCCATTTTTTTTTTCAATAATGATTTTATTGTTTTAAATATAATTTAAATTTTTAATATATAAATCCATGTGTCAAAATTTGATAGGTAAGGTGACTTATGCTTTAGTATATAAGGGATTTGGTTAAGTTTTGGATTTCATAAAAATAGAAAATTAATCCGAGCTGATCTAATATGAAAAAAGCCATTTCTTAGACTCTAACCACTTTATATGCATTTCGATTGATTACTCTTATTTTTTTTCTTGTTTGAATGAGTAAGAAAAAAACACAAAACTAACAAAAAGAAAAAAAGATTTTCGGTGTATTTGGAAGACTCAAAACCTAAGAGAAGGCCACGAGAAGATCTGGAAGCTGGTGTGGTTTTGGTGGCTTGTAACTCAGATATGTAAGGAGAAGGGGTGTGTGGTGGCGCGTGAAGCAGACTTGGTGTGTGGGTGGCTCAGCGTCCATTCTTGCCCGTGTGAACTTTGGAGACTTCCCCCCGGAGGCGCACCAGAGCTAAGAAGGCGGATGTGTGTTCGTCGGTTTGACTCTTGTGATGTGTGTGCTGACTCTTCTCAATACTGAAAGAATCGTCTATGGTTTAGAAGGAGGAGAGAAGGGTGGTGCTTCACTCTGGCCAAACGAAGCCTCGACGTTCGTCGACGCGAAGACGACCTGTAGAAGAAGCTGTTCCTACGGTTCTCGTAGGCGGAGTGTGGCGAGTCTTGGGCTTTCCCGTGTGGTCTCCGGGAGAGTTTCAAAGGCTTGGTGGTGAACTCGCTTTGGAGCTTGGCATTTGCAGTACCGTTTTATAGCAACATCCGGTAGCTTGGCTCCTTCTTCTGATCTATCGGTCCCCGGCTGGTTGTGGACGGTATCACTGCCTTGACCCGACTTTTATAAGATTGCAAAGCCATAGTCTCTGGCCAGTTGGAACCAACTGAGTGGGATTTGCACCAATAGGTGTTATGGCGGTTGGTCATGAACAACGTTCCAATCTTAAGGCATCAACCGCTCCAAGCCTCACTTGAGTCTCACTCTAGCTTGTTTTTCTTGGTGGTTTAGAGATAGTTTTGTAATCTTGTTTTTTTTTATATAGTGGTAGAATTTAGGTGGTTCAAGAGACGATTTGCTTAAAAGGACTCAAACAAAAGTTATGTTATCGTTTTAAAATCCACATAAATGTTGGAGAATGGATACACACCCAGTTAAATTTCTAAATATGATTGGTCAGCACGCTGCAGGATATAGGATATGACAATGAAAACAAAAGCGGTTAAACACAAGCATAGACAATGAAAACATAGGGGTAATGTCGAAAACATAAGCATAAAAATAATAGGTCTTAGAAACAAGTCTGACAAGGAAGAGCTCGATTAAAGAGTCTCGAGACAAAAGATAAAAAGAGATTAATTACATAGAGGGACAGCGAACACAACCAAGATAAAACAAAAAGCAAAGACCTCCCTCCACAGCTCAGACTAACTTGCTGCTCAATTTAACCTGTAAAATTGTGAAAATCAAACATTCTGTTTTCTGAAAGAATAGGTACTAGTTGTGTATAATGGCAATTCTCAAACTGAATCTTAAAATAAAAGCTTACACATGGGTTTGCTGATGTGAAGAAGAGACAAGTCTTTCATTTTCCTTTCGTGCACAAGAGGATGCTTGACTTGCACAAAGCTTGGACGATAAGAGCAAACAAGTGGGGGACGAGCAGCTTTACGGTGGTGGTGTTCGAGAATGAGAGCTTGTCCGAGGTTGACGGAGGATTTGAAGAAGCCGTCTTGTCCAAACACAAAAGCCGCGTGAGCAGTATCGGTTCCGTATAGTTCAAACAAGACAGCAAATTTGTTTTCCTCATCGACAAAGAAGCTCCCGCCAGAAAGTGAGGAATAGAGCTTAAAACCGTAGCTCGAGAAGGGGCCCGGTTCCATTCGCAAAAATTTGCTCCAGGACGCACGGTTGGGGTCGACAGTAAGGGTAACCCAAATCTCAAAAAAGCCAGATTCATAACCACCAAACAGGACCGCAAGCTGCTCATCATCACCACCTCTAAGGAAGCTTGAGAGGGTTACAAGGTCACCATTGAAACCATCGAAAGAGTCAAAAGGAAGATGCAGGCGCGGTCCAAACCTCTCTTTGGTAAAATCAAAACAGAGTAAGAAAACTTCTTGAACCAGGCCATTACGATAAGCAACAAAGTAGGTGTTTCCCTTGACAGACACGCCTCGCTGATGTGTATCTATCGACCCCTCGGGATTCACCTCCTCAAGGACCCTCCATGAATCAGACCTAATTTCATAGATTTCGTACACCACCTCGATTTTGTTCATGTTTTTAATGAAATTATCCACAAACCTCAGGATTTTGTGGTTGCGCCGCTCGTCGTATCCGATCGCGTGCCTGTCTGTTACGTGGAAACTTTCTCTCGGTCCGATCAACCTTGTTTGACACAGGTAAGGGTTCCACAACAACAGCTTCGAGTTGTCCTTACCCACGCATAACACCAACCCATCGCAGTGATATAGCTTTGATACCTCCAACTCATTGAGCAAATCTACCTCCTTTACCGATACATCAACAAAATCTTCTTGGAACCTCAGAGAGTAGACCTTGCCATTCATCGTCACAAACTGTTGCTGCGGCCCTATTGCTTCTTCTTCTGATGTTATCGGAACCTTCTTCACTATCTTCTCCCCATGATCGCTCATCATCCTTCCAACTCTCGCCGCAATTGGAATATTAGGGTTTTCCTCGATATCTTCTTTATTGCCTTTGTCTATATATACCCAATAATTTTTTTTGCCTAGGTACCGTCTGGGCTCTCAACTGGGCTACGATGTGCCTCGGCTTCGTTTAATTTGAGGCCCGCTATTTTTAGCAATAAAATAAACCCATAAACATACCTTTTTTTTTTTTTTTTTTTTTTTTTTTTTTACGTACTAGTCTTGTTTATTCCGTGATTCCGTTTAAGTTCTATTTTACTTTGATTTTATCTATTTTTAAATGTCTTTCTTATCTTCGTTTTGTTAATCATCCCTTCTATACTAAACCACAAGTCACTTGAACAATCAAATTTTGACATGTGTCATTGTTTTACAATTTAAAAAAAAAAAAATACATTGCATTCCTTTATTTTCAATAAATTATTTTGTAACCGCCAAAAAAGTAAAATTCCATTTTTTCCAACTACCACAATAACACGTTGGATTGGAAGATGGATAATCTTCTGTAGCTTTGTTGGTAAAAGTGCCCCATTAGGTTCCAGTGTTGAGAGTTCAATCAACTCACAAATTATTTTTAGCCTTTTGTCGTAAAAAAAAAGGGATTGGAAGATGAATTTTATAACCCTCAAAAACGGTTTCCTATATAACTAAATCAACTATTTTCTGTATATTTTCCCTCTTCTTCTTAATAGTCTCATATTTTATCGTTTTATTTGAGTTTTGTCTTATATTTTGTAGTTATTTTTTTCAACAAAAAAATTTAGACATTTCGAGTAAGGTACAACAAAAAAATAAACTGTCTAATAACCATATTCATAAATTTTCTCAGGCTTTAATATTAAAGCCTCTTTCAAAAAGATCATCAACACCGCGTTCTAACGTAATGATAATGATTTGAAACTGTTTTGTCTTCTTCTACATTCTTAACCTGATCTTTTCTCTCGCGCATTTTCTTTTGGTCTTCTTCTCCATCGCTTCAGTTTTAAGGCATTCATATTAAATAAGATAAAAATTAAAACTACATAACCAAAAAAGAAGAAGAAAACATATAACAGACTTAGAAAGAGGGATGCTTGGAATGGAGTGCCAGCCAAGGTAAAAGAGTAGATAGCAATATTTTTAAATGTTCATAGCTTTATATTCATCGGTTTTTGGATTGAAATTTTTGACTGTGCAAAATAAAGGACCAAACCTTTCGAGGCTCAAAACTTTGGCTGGAGCGTATTGGATAATTGAAAGGTTTAAAAACCTAGGTCAATGAAACTTAGATGTTGAATTTCTTTTTCATGAATTATTTCTATTCTAACCTTTTAAAACTTTTTCTTTAGATATTGGAAAACTACATATGGTAAAACAAAAACAAAAAGGTAAATGG
Source organism: Brassica oleracea var. oleracea (assembly GCF_000695525.1). NCBI lineage: Eukaryota > Viridiplantae > Streptophyta > Magnoliopsida > Brassicales > Brassicaceae > Brassica > Brassica oleracea. Next base: position 32,922,342 of record NC_027753.1, read on the forward strand.
AAACAAACAATGTCAATAACATATTCACAATGGAATAAATCAATTTTCAATTTGCTAGAACGTGTTTATTAGTTCGAGGTGGTGATAATTCAAAATAGTATTAGACTCTTTTTATTATAAATTCTATACATATTATATTTTTTAAAATTGTAACATATAAAATAATGGCCGTGCGTGTAGCAGAGAAGATTGGATTAAAAAATGTAACATATAAAATAATATCTTGACATATGGAAAATGCTTTTAAAAAATGATTATAAATCTGATTAAAATAATTTTCTCATAAACCCCTAAATTTTAGCAACTTCATCCTAATTTTTCTCAAAATTTGACATACACGTTCAAAATTAATAAGCATCATTTAAACTGTTTTTTTCTCTTATATAAGTTTTTATCTACTGGCTAATTTACTTTGTGCTTTGATCCCTTATTTCTATCATCTCCATTATCAATTTTGATATCTACTACTATTTCCATTTTCAGCAACTCAAAGCTTTTTATTATTTAGCGCATGGATTGATATTTAAAAATCCATTATCGGTAAGATTTTAGATCCGTAATGTGGAATTATGAGAAGATACTGGTACATTGATTTTGAAGAGATTCTATTTTAGATCATTGTAATATAGCTAACTTTGAAACTTCATCTATCTATTGATTTGCGTACAGATCCTGGAAATTATAGTTTGGAGAGGTGCAATGAAGCATAAGCAAAATTAATCTCTTGGAAAGCCCATAACTATAATCACACACACACTGAATTTTCAGTCGAGTCAAGGGGGACAAACAGGACAAGCATCAGGTTTTAGCCTGAAAAAAGAGGATTACCTATTTTCCACTCTTTAATATTTTTCTTTGATTTGTTGATTAATGATTTGTTGAATCAGTTATCTATTTATGTTTCAGTAAGCACAACTGCAACTGAATTCGACCATAAAACTATTGATGGATGTATGATGGAGCTTTTGCATCTCTGAATCCAAAGGTGAATTTACTTTGATCAATATTTTTTGTAACTGGAATTTGATTAATTATTTTTGGACAATTCATTATAGCTTAATAAAAATTAAATAAAAAGTTGTAATTTTTTTTATCTTATAAATTCAACAAACTATCAAAATAAAAATTGTGGGTTAATTAAGTTCAAATGTGTGCTTTATAAAAAGATGTTATGTAAATTAACATAAAATGTCAATGAATTGTTTCAAAATATAATTAAAAGAGAGTAAATTAGATTAAAGTATTTATTATTCAGTAAGAAATCATCAAATAAATTAATCTCTCAAATAAATTATTTTTAACTATATTATATTTATTTTTGAAAATTACAACAATCATGTATCAATTTTATAATAATATGTTATTGTTTTGCCACTTTAACCGATTTGTTTCAATACATACACTTCTAAATTATGTGCCACAGTTCATACTATTTTTTTTAAATGATACTTATTCTGATTGCAAATTATGACAGTGATCAAATATTAAAAAAAAAACAATAAATTAACTCATGCATAGCATGGACAATAATACTAGTAAATAAATAACCTACATACTTATAAAAACCGTCTCATCAAACCCTTGCTTCAAAGCCCGATCCCAAAACAACCTATCTCCAACGTACACAAGATAGAGGTAGCATTTGCGAAAAGAGCGGATCCAGATTTGAAAACGGCTCACAACGCACAAGATGTCCACATTGTTGGGTGGAGCTTTGTTCATAGCCGACGATCTTTTCCCTGAAACACCATTCATTCACACTGGTTGGCATCTCGATGCGCGTTGGGACTTGCAATAAACTTCTTCAGTAGTTTCACGGTACCAAATATATATTGTGTAGGCGTGTAGCTGTGGAACTACTGCCATATTCTTGGTTCAGAGACCACGGTTTTCACTGAGCTCATTAATCAGCCAACATAGCTAGTTACCTTTGTAGTCATCCTATCTTCAATGTATGGAACCAAAATAAGTCGCTTGCAATCTTTAGAGAACCAGTACTTTGCGTCTCTGTCTTAGATCTTTCAACGAGCATAAATAATAGTACATGTGAATCAGTAAGAGTTTGGTCCATAAAAAAGTATTAAGCTTTGATACCAAAGGGGATTGTTCCATCTTACAGATGCTAAGCATAGAATTATAGAAATAGGAAGAAGAGTAATCAATACAACTCAAATCAGTTCTGAATCTAGAGCTAATGTTAGTTTAGGAAATTTGTTTCCCTTGTACACTTGTCACTTGTATACCAAATTAGCTTAACCATGATGAAATAAATAATCTGATAGAACCGAAGGGAAATAGTAAACCGAACCAAGGTCGGTTAAATAAAACAAAAACAGTTAATGGGTCCCAGTGTAACTCCACTTTGATTGCAAAAGCCGAAAGGCATGGATGTATTGGAAGAGTGGCCACCAATAAGGCAATAAATATAGACATTTGGGAAATCTGGAGTCATGCATGCCAACTATAACTTGTTAATTATCGCACAATGCGTGGAGTATATATCTACCATTTGAAAAAAATATAAAAATCTCTAAAGCTAAGAATAAAACTTTATAATCTATAAAAGACTGAGTATGTGTTTAGTTATAGTAATCTTATTGCATTGTATGCATTTTTTCAAAGTGACTATCGTTAAATTTTATTCATTAAAAATATATGTTGATGATAATATGTTTAATAATGAATATGATATTGTAATTGGTCAACAAGGGTCTTTAGCTGATTTCCCTAAAGTTAGCTAGACCTAATAATCTATTTTGTATAAATACTTTGCGAGACTAATTTTTCTCAAAATTTGACATACACGTTCAAAATTAATAAGCATCATTTAAACTGTTTTTTTCTCTTATATAAGTTTTTATCTACTGGCTAATTTACTTTGTGCTTTGATCCCTTATTTCTATCATCTCCATTATCAATTTTGATATCTACTACTATTTCCATTTTCAGCAACTCAAAGCGTCCGGGTTCGGATCGGGTATTTCGGTATAAGGGTATAGAATCCGTTCCGATATTTCTATACTTCGAGTCGGGTTCGGGTATTTTTAGTTCGGATTCGGTTATTTTGGGTCGGGTTCGAAAATTGAGATTTTAAAAGAAAAAAACTATTTTTATTTTATTTTTAGGTTTAAAAATATAGATTTCACTTAACTGATTTTTTTTTTTAATAGATTGAATGATTGATAAATTTGGAGATAACATTTCAAAAATAAATAAACATTAATTTGGCTATTGTTTTGAAATTTTGAGTGTAACTTTTGTCAATACATGAAACAAAAAACTTGATATGCATTTTAATTGAGTGACAAATCCTTTTCTCCGTAATTATATGTAAATTATATGATCTTAAAGTATGTATAAGACAAATATAAATATTTTAAATAAAATGATACATGTAAACAAGAAATATAAGGACAAGTATACATATGTTTGGTTATTTTCAAATATTACCCGTCCGGGTTCATATATCCAATTTCTCCTAAATCAATATATGTTCAGATATTTGCTACTTCAGTTCAGATTTCGGTTCATGTTTTTCGGGTCGGGTTCGGATACGAGTTCGGGTAATATGCCCACTCCTAAACATACCTTTTTTGTACGTAGTAGTCTTGGTTATTCTGTAAACCAAAAATGGTGGGGGAAATAGGCTTTGAACTTTGTTTTCGGAGAGAAATAGCACGGAGTCATACTTCGATGGACATTTGGTGATATATCTTACTTCTCATGGGGGAATAGATAGTCGATCCACTTTGATTTTATCTATTTTTAAATGTCTTTCATATCTTTGTTTTAAATATTTTTTTGTTTAAATATATATATATATATATATATATATATATATATATATTTCTAGTTCTGTTTTTGTTGCAGCTAAATTTTTTTAAATTGAAAAAAAAATCAATCTAATAAACCAATAAATTTATAATTAATTTCTGCGGGAAAGCTCGACTCTCGCTTTTTTGGTGGAAAATACTCGATTTTAGGCGGAAAAAACTCAATTTTACCAGAATTTTTTTTAATTGTTATAGTTTTGACGAGAAATTCGATTTTGTGATTTCAATGGAAATTTTTTTTTTTTTTTACATGATCATATCTTGAATTGTTAAAACATGTAACTTTTTTTATTAAAACTGATATACAAACTTTTGTTATCCTGCATTAAAATTAAACATGCTAACCATGTATATTAACTGTTGGACCTAATTTCGGTCGACTTATTAATGGGCCGCGATCAAGGATATGGACCGCGAAGAGTTAAAGCCCATAGCGAGCTCGAGACAGACTTCGAGGATCCAGAGATCACAGAGCAGTTACGGAGATCGCGGAGTGAACTTGCTATAAAGAGAGGAGAACACACATGAAGAAGGACACATGGAAAACCCTAGAGAAAGATCTACACTCACACATCGACCTTATTTTCACCCAACTTTAGATCCTTTCTTTTATCGATCTCGTTTGTAACATTCGATCTAGTTTAACTCATTGTATTCGGTCTTATTCATCATTAAAGTCCATTTTTGCCTATTGGAATCTGATTACATCGTTGTGTTCTAAAGATATTGTTGCATACATCATTTCTCTTCCTCAGATTGAACTCCCGATCACTATTAAATACTTAGTGTAAATTTTAGGATCTACACTAATCATAGCCACTGATTAAAATAGTGCTGGTTTTATACTATACAAAAAAGGGTTATGCCTTGGTCCTGGATTTATTATCCCTAATGATCCAGATCAAAAGAATTTCGTAACAATAAATTCAAACCAAAACTTTTAATAAAAACTCAAACCATCTTTGTTTAGAAATTATTATTTTCCACTGTTTGTAATCTCTAGATGTTTTATCATTAAATCTAACAGATCTGATCTGCTTAATAGTTTACATGTTTGATATGTAAACTTTTGGTCTTGCATATATATCTGTTAGACCCAAACATTATCTTTGTGCTAGTGTATACAAACAGGATTCACAAAAGACTAACATAAAACCTTATAAATCATCAAATATTATTCTTTTAAATTCACATCTTCAAAATATTTTTTATTATTTGAATATAAAAAGAAAATTTGCACAGCTTTATATATTTCAATAAATGTTTGACTTTCATCTATTTAATCAGCTTTTGCATGCAATTTGATATATATACAACATCTAATATGGACATAAAAGGCATATTTATTTTAAATACAACGAATTATTTAATTGTTATATATAAGTTTTAGAAGGTTCTATACAGTAATTATTGATTTATAATTTTAATATATTTATTATTTACTTAGCATTTTCTTTAAAAATATTTTATTAGTTTATTGAATTATGTCATATTTTAGTTTATCTAATTTAAAACTAAAAACAAAAATAGAGTCATATTTATTAGTTTACCGGAAAATAATTATAAATTTGTAAGTTGTATACAGTGTCTGATATATATATGATGACTTGTTTTGGCGCGTTATATAGAATACTTTCTAATCGCCATCCTCTCTCCGTCGCGTAGTTCAAGGAGCTTTCCTCTGATCATCCTTGAATATCTCTCTCTCCCTCGTCTTCTTCTACCTTTGTAACCGAACATGAACTCATCGTCGTTGAACGTACTTGTTTCTCCTCCTCTTATTTCTACCTCAACACCAACTTTAAAAGCTTTCCATCGACCTAACTTTTCTTCCAAGCCCTCTAAAAGGATCAGTTGCATGCACGATCCCAGCATCAATCTTAACTTCGGTTCGAAATCGAATCCAAAACATGACTTCCCTGTTTCTTTCGCCACGGCTTTCGTCGAAGCTCCCTTGGGAACAACAACAACAACAACAACCTCGGCCGACAAGCTCCACCTCCTCGTATCCGAGTTCCGGTCCTTAACCGAGCCAATCGACCGAGTCAAACGTCTCTTGAGCTACGCGACGGCTCTAGCTCCACTCGACGACTCGGCTCGCGTTCCGGCGAACCGAGTCACCGGATGCACGACTCAGGTATGGCTGGAGATCAAGGTGGACGAGTTAGGTAGGATGAGGTTTAAAGCAGACAGCGATTCAGAGATCTCGAAAGGGTTCTGTTCTTGTCTTATCTGGATCCTCGACGGCGCTAAACCGGAGGAAGTGATGGGCGTGAGAGGCGAGGACTTGTCGGAGATGAACGTTGGGGTTCACGGGAAGGTCCAGTCAAGGGTTAACACGTGGCATAACGTGTTGATGAGTATGCAAAAACGGACCAAGGCTCTTGTTGGTGATGCTGATGTGGTGCACCGAGAAGGAGACAGATCAGCACCGCATCAGCATAATCTTTTGTTTGATTATGTTAATGGGAGAAGTTACGTGGAATCTGCTTCTAAGGTTCATCGTGATTACTCCATCTCGGTGCTTCCTTTGGGTTATGATTTTACGATATGAAATGTTGTTGGTGTGTTTCTTTTAGAATGTTTTTGTAAAGTCTTCTGGAACATAAATTGAAAGTTTGTGTTTCTGTATTTTGCAAATTAATAGTTTTTAGGATAACCAACTTTTAGTTAGTAAGATTATTAACATAAATGGCGATGGGATAATCCTAAAATTAAAACCAGGATTCTCCATCACATCCAAGTCCTACTGTGTGAGAAGACTTTTCGTCGTTGGCAACAACAAAAACTTTTAGTTGTTGGTCAAAGAAACCATAGCAGCAAAGATAAAGATTGCATAAAATAAAAGAGAAACTACTTAGTATCAATGATTGATGAAATCCTCTCCACAGACTATTGAATCGAAAAATAACAAAAGTATCAAGCTTATCCATGGAGCAAGGCATGTTTTTTTTTTTTGTGTTTTAATAAAGTATATTTACTTACAGAGGTGATAACTGATAAGTAAACCATGGATGGTGTTCAGTCGATACCATTTTGAGTCAATAACTGGGACGATCAAACGCTTATGGTCTATCAGATGCTTCTATGATCGACAGGTTTGGTCATTCATCGTTTGCTAGGTAGATCAGTGAATCTTGGCTTCTTCCGTGTTGATGACCAACCAGGTGTTTAACTTTGCAGGTCAATCACTCAATCGATTACCTTTTTTTCTCATCTTGTTCATTTTCCACCAGACTATTTGTGTTCAAACTTAAGCATGATCGAATCATGGGAAACCCTCATCTCATGCAGATTTCCAATGCATGAAAATTGTATAATGTTCAAAATTCCGTGAGTTTCATCTTTTCGTCCGGAAACCTCCAATAACTTGTAAAATCTTCATAAACACTAAAACACCAATATTTAATAGTTTATTCAGTAATTATCTGTAATAGTTTTATTAAAAAAAGTAAAATATAAGTATATCAATTATGATACGCTCAATCTTTAATTGTTTATTATCAAACAAAAATAGTCTAACCAGAAAGCATGAAAAATGTTTGAAAACATGGGAACTCTAAATTTATAGAACGTATGGTGATTCATGACCTGGAGACCACATTGTACAAAACATACACTAAAACAGTCTTGCATCTTTTAATATTGATCCATCATTCGAGCCCCAGACCTAACTCTCCATTATAGTCAATTATCTCTTTAGATCTATTAAGATTTTTGTTTTTTTAATCAAAATGTCACTAAGAATTAAAATGTTGTTTATGTTTCTATATGATGTTTTACATCCTTTGTAGAGTTGATTGGTTTATATAAATTTTTGTTGATAATGATGAAACCTATCTGGCCAAAAATCTTAGTGCATTCTCAATAAGCTCATATCAGTGAGAGCCAAATCATATGAGTCCAGAAAATCATTGAAACAAACTCATTAAAATAAGCAAAGCTTTTCTCTTATTATTGCTTTTGTCACTGCCTGTGACAGGCCATCCTCAACCCGGCTGCAATCTTATCAAATATAAATTTGTTAGCAGCCTGCGTGAAGTGCACACCGTCCCATATCACAGCCTTGTCAGGCTCATCGCACGGCTTCCCAATGTAAATCTCTTTGCCTCTCACAGTCACCTTCTTCCCACATCCAATGTTCTTGTTATAGTTGTACTTCCCTCCATGACCACAACATGCAACCAACGATCTCTTGAACCCGTGACCCTGTGCGTGAACAAACAACTCATGCTTAGCAGAGTAGACATCCACGTAAGTGATGGCGGCTTCGGACAAGGAAGCTCTAAGCTCGATCACAGCTTGTTTCAAGGCGTCATTGAACTGTTGAGCCAAATGGTTCAAGGGAGAGACACATCCGTGTGAATCAAAATCTGATGCTTTAAGGGGAAACCATTCAATCACATACGCTAAACAACCGATAGGTCCTGTGTTGTGAATCCAGAAGTATCTCCCTCCTTGTGCGTAAATATACTATCAACAAAAATAACAAACACTTTTATGATAATCACTTTTAAACAAAAAGCATTGATTGTAACAGAGTATAAAACAGAGAGGCCGACTGTGACAGCATTCTTAAACTGGCTGATGATCTCAGGAACATCGGTGGTTCCAATTTGTTCCACTGTTTTATTAGCGAAGTAAGCAGCGGTGAGATCGTTTTGTCCGATGTCAAAAGTGTACAACGCCTGAGAGAAACTGTCGGCTTCAGGCAGCATCGTCGTATAAACTCCTCCTGTTACATTTTTTGACTAGGTGATCAATAGTATACCACTTTTCCACGTTTTGATAATATGAAAACGATATTTCTTGCCGTTCAAAACGTTCATAAAGTTTTGACGTTTTTGAAATACTATTCCACTGTATTACTTAACACTCCAGAAAAAAAACTTTATTACTTAACACTAGCTTGTTAGCACAAACAAGTTAAAAAA
>NC_027753.1:32931262-32949802 GCF_000695525.1 Brassica oleracea var. oleracea
AGTGAGTGAGTGAGTGAGTGAGTGAGTAAGAGGCTGGCTCTTACCGCGACTGCGAACTGTTTGGGATCTGTTGTGAAAATTGGAGAACTGTACAAACTGAACATCGAGTGAAAATGGACTGAAACCACTTTGACGAAGAGTGGAGTTGAGAGCTCTGATGGGAGATCCGGCTGTGGCAAAGTTAGCGCCGTGGCTGAAGTTTGAACCAACCGAGTCTAGGAACGCGCTTAGATATGGCAATCCAAGACTCTCCGCTGCGCCAAGAAAGGGAGACAAAATCAGTTAAACGCTAAACGGTGGCGTTTCGAGTTTGATAGGAGTACTGTGATTAATAGTTTTACCTATGAAGTCAATGACGAGACGACCGTCGCAGTACCTCCCGGCGGGTGAGCCGAAGAAGGAAGAGCCGTGAGGAGGACCAGCCTGGCCAAAAGCGGCGGAGAGACCGCCGGTGTCGGAGTTAGAGTCGCCGAAGTTGAATATTGCTGGGAAATGGCATTGAGCATGGGCTGATGATAGTGATAGCAAAGAGAGAGCAAACAAAGAAGATAGTATTGACTTCATATTGGTAAAGAAGAAGAAGGGATCCTAAGAAAAGTAACGTAGTTTCTAGCATCCAACTCAATCACGAGACTTCATCCTTTTTAAAAAAATAGAGATACAAACAAAAAAGGTATGAAATCGAAGAAAATTATTTAAAAAGAAAAAAAAAGAAAAAACGTGACCCCGAGTAAAAAAGAAATGAAACGGGAAAAAATTATTAATAATAAAAAGGCAAGAAGGAAAATAATTATTTAGGAACTTGTCCCATATTGTTGATTGAAAACATTGTAATGAGGTTGACAAAAAAAAAAAAAACATTGTAATGAGCAGGCCTGGACATTTTAATATGGACCCAAAAATTCGAACTAGAACTGATGCAAAAATATCCGATCTGAAACCAAATCAAAAATTTATACGTATTTTTTTAGTCCAAAATTTTTTTACCCAAAAAACAGAACCGAAAGGAACCAACCCGAATAGATCCGGATCCAAAAAACCAACCCAAATAGATCCAACCTGGTAAAAACCTATTTGTACTCGACTTAAAATCTTGTACATCCAAAACTATGATTTTTGTGTTTTATTATATATATATATCATTATATGATTTAGTTGAAATATATTTTGTTAACAATAATTGTTATTAGTTTATAACATTTTTAAGTAATAATAAGCTTAAAATTTTAAAATTTAGAGTTTAAAAATTATTTTGTTTTAATTATTAATAGTTTAATTTAAGTTATTTTGTAAAATTTTAAATATATATGATAAATATTGACTAAATTTGATGGAGATTGGGTATTTCATGTTTTTTTAAGATTCTAAATATCCGAACCTGATCCGGACCCGATACGGATCCGAAAAATTACTGATATTTTATAGGTATTATAATTATAGACCCAAACCGATCTGGATCCGAAAAAACCGGCCCAAACCCGAATCCGAACCAAAAATTTACAAGTACCTATTGGGTCCAATTGTTTAGGACCCGAAGGATCTGAACCCAAAAGGAACCGGCCCGAACCCGACCCGAAGACCCGAACATTTTTAACGAATTATACGTGTTTTGTCCGCACATGTGCGCAAAATTATTGTAAGTTAATTATTAATATATGCATTACTAATAAAAATTTATCATGATAAGTTATTGTTTTGGTTCTCCAAAAATTTTAAATCTTAAATTTTTATTTTTAAAGTGCATTAAAATACATTATTTTTAAATACATTTTAATTTTGGATAGCTTTTATTATAGCTTTATCATGATAAGTTATTGTTTTGGTTCTCCAAAAATTTTAAATCTTAAATTTTTATTTTTAAAGTACATTAAAATACATTATTTTTAGAATTGTCATTTTATTTTAAATATACTTTAATTTTTGGATAGCTTTTATTATAGAGAAATTGGCACAAATACCACATTAATAAAACCCCTTTTCATTTTTATGCCACTTTTACTTTCACTTTTAATGAAGCGTAAAAAATATTTACACTCCTAAAGTTTACAAACTTTAGATAATAGATTAGTCCATCTAAATATAACGAGTTATATTTTTATTAAATTAATTATAAATTTATTTAATAATCTATAAAAATATTTTTCATTCTTTCTGTAAATGAAAATTACACAATTAAATAATAAAATTTGATAAAAATTGTTGTGTTCTCTATTCTCTATATTTTTTGTTTAATTATATTTTTTTAAAAATAAATTAAATATTCACATTAATCATATAATAAAAATTAAAATTTTGAATATGTTATATTTTAAATTCTAAAAATTATATTTTTGTATATGTTATATTTTAGTTATATAATAAATTTTAGATTTTGTGTATATTATATTTAAATTCTAAAAATGATTATAAATTACTAAAATCTTTAAAAATTCTATATTAACAATTTTGCGATCATTTAGAAATTTTTGTTAAGATGTATTTGGAGTATAAAAACAAGACTCTTGAAACCGAGTAATTTTATATTTTCTGGTGATAACAGAATTACCTAGAGACTTGTGGACTATTATCAAATAGGAATGGCAATTGGACCGCAGCCCGCAGGCATGGCCCGTACAAGATCCATGCGGGGCGGGTTTGGGTAGAGATACTGTAGGTCCATTTGTGAGCGGGTCTCGCGGGCTAAGTCTCATGCGGGTTGGGCCTTTGCGGTTTGGGTCATTGCGGGTCTTGCGGGGCAGACAAAACCCGCACCACTTCCTCTTTTGTTGTGTTTACACCTGAAAAAGAAAAAGATGGACGAAAATGGCGATATGGCGATTCATGTTTTCTGTAGCCATGACTCCATTGACGAGCACCAGAGGAGCATCACCACCAACCGGTTCTTCTTCTCCTCGACTAAGGTCACCACCGGAGCTTCTCTTCGTCTTCTTTTCACCACCATAACTTCTCTTCTTGGAGATCCCGTCACCGGAACTTTTCTCCTTCCTCGAGCCTCCACCGGAGCTTCTCTCCGTCTTCTTTCCACCACCATAACTTCTCTTCTTGGAGATCCCGCCACCGGAATTTCTCTCCTTCCTCGAACCTCCACCGGCGGGGCGGGCTACGGCGGGGCGGGTGGTACCGTTTGCCACTAATATTTGACGAACCGTGGGCTGCCTGCAAAGGCTTAAGATGTTAGCGGGGCGGGTTTGGGCTTAAGGATTGAAACAGCGGGTCGTGGCGGGCCAACCCGCAAAGAACCGCCGGAGAGAGAGACCGCTGCGGGGCGGGCTACGGCGGAGCGGGTGGTACCAATTGCCATTCTTATTATCGAACAACATAACACAACAAACATAAGTCACACACTTATCACTTTAAAAATGGGATCATTTTTCCAAAAAAAAAAAGACTTCCTCCTAGACTATCTAGTCTTTTTTTTTTTTGAACATTGACTATCTAGTCTATCTAGTCTTCCCACCCGTCTTTCCACTGATGCCTCATGCCCTCACATCCCATGGTCCCAGATCCGGATCTAAGAATTTTGGGGCCCCAAACAAAATAAAAAAAATTATATAACTTCTTCTAATTTTTTTCAAAAAATCTAAATTTCAGTTATTTTTTGAAAAATAATTGCAAATTTTTCAATTTAAAAATAAAAATAAAATTTTCTATATTTATTATATTTTTGTTGATATAAAAATTATAATTTTACATCATTTTACAAAGAGAAAATTTGAAAAATATACTATTTATGATTTATAATTTCCTAGGTGCAGCAGGTCGATCAGGGATTGTAGCTGCGGGCTTGGATCTCGGGTCAGAAGATGGCTTACCGGATCCATACAAAGGAACCAAACTGTCTTCCTTGACGGGAGCTTTGCAAACGGGGCAATGCTTCGACTGGGAATGGAAATGGATCCATTTGTAAAGACAGGGCCAACAAAACAAATGACCACATAGTGTCACGATCGGTTCTCTCGCCATTTCAAGACATATGTTGCATGCAAAGTTGCTCGAAACGTCTTCCTCGTTGCTCAAAGACATATTGGTTCCTATAACACACGCAATCAACGAAACGAGATTAAAACAGTTGAAACCCTCTAATGGTTTGGTATCAAACATGCAGAATTGATCAAAATTCCAGTGAAAATGATTCAAAGTCCCGATTTGTTTTTTTTACCTAGCGAGACGAGAGAGAGGCTTTCTGATGTGAGATGGCAAGCGAGAGATAGGGACTCGGCGAATGAAAAACGGAAGAGAGTTATGAATATACTTGGGGAAGCTTCCTCCTGATTTTATTCCATTTTTTAACTTTTAATTCTTTTTAAAAACTATTTTCTAGTACAGAATAATAGGGTGTTTCTGTTATTCGGCCAACAATTTTTTTGTTTTTTTTTGCTGTTGTTACAAATATACATTTGTCTCGTTCGGTTTCGTGAAATGAACCTTGTACGGGCCCAACTACCCAGACATGACCCAAATTAATGGCTGAAATTAATTTCTAATCACCTACCTGGACTAGTGACTAGTAATACCAACCTGTCTTTGGACTTCGACGCTTGAGTGGCGACATCATGTCATCTTCCCTATGTTTGTGATGATTAGTAGTATTAACATACTGATTTGATTATACGGTCAAACAATTTATTAAATAGCATACCTTAAATCGTGTTAAATGATTAAATGATAACAAGAATATCTAGGTTTTTTAACAAATAGAAACAGAACTTTGCCAATAACGAAACACAAACATTGAGAATTTTAGTACTCAGATTTTTGAAATCTCTTTTTTGTTTCACAATATTAATTGTTCTAAGAGTCCAAATACAACAAAAAATTAATTAATTAAATCATCCTTAATTAAAAAGTTTAAAATATGATTATATAATGAGAAAATTTGAAAAATATACTATTTATGATTTATAATTTGAAAAATACATCTCTATTTTAATGTTTTGAAAAGTACACTTTCTTACGTGTGATAAGACAGTTTTGTCCTAGTTTTAATTAAAACTAAAAATTAAGAAATAATTTATGTTTGAAATAATATATGTTTGAATAGATACATATTAATACTTTAAAACAATTTGTTAAGTTTTCCAAGATATTTTAAAGATTCTTTCTTAACTTTTCAGTTTTCACAAAACAGAAAATTCTCCAACAGATTACAATCAAATTTATATTGCTCAATCACACGATTTTGTTAGCATTTTCTGTTGGAACTTAGAACAATATTTGTTCTTTAATTTTGATAACTGAATACGAGTTGTGTACTATGTCTGATTTGGAACTCCTTTTCTACGGATGTCGTCTGGATTTTATTTGATGAATTTTCTACCATGATCATTACTTTTTGTCTGTATTTTCTATACCCAGATTTATGTTTTACGACCCCTTATTCGAAGAATTCTCTAAGATTGAAATTTTACTGTGTGTTTCTTTGCTGTTCGTCCATCCTTTGTATGGTGATTGTCCTTCGGTTAGTTTAACCTTTAGAAATAACACCAGACATGTAACAATGCAAAAATAGAGCTGTGTTTCAAAAACTGTTTAAGAAAAAGCTCTATGCTTTGAGTAAAAATGGAGAACACAAAAATGAATGGCGTTGACGTCCTCTCATTATAGTATATATTCTAATAAATTATTGTTCATTTTTTGTTGTTGATTTTTTTTCTAAAATAATGTTTTCAATTGCCAGTTTAAAAACTATTTCTGTTTTTCATTAAACTTATCAATATAGATATTAAGATAATTATAAGCACTAACTTGGATAATTTAGTCATTTCATTTATAAATAAGTGTATTTTCCAAAAAGCTAAAAACTTGATGTAATTTTCAAAATATAATCTTTTTGGAAGGTATTTTTCCAAATTTTCCCTTTTACCATGCCATTTCCTTTTTTTTGAAATTTTTTAATTAATTTCGTCCAATATATTAAACCAATCAGAATGCAGCATTTATTAATCTATGTTTACTCCTAATATTCTCTCCTTTAATTTTTTAACTGCTTCCTTTTTTGAAATTCAAAAGCCACATATGTTACATAAATATATACATATATACTTTATAAATAAGTTTACCAAAATACATTTCACATACACGTTTTTATGTCATCAAAGTGTGTATGTTTTCAATGGCATTAATGTTTGTTACACTAAACATACACATACACGTTTGTATGTTATTGAATATCTCATTGCTAATCATCAAGAAAATTATGCAACATAATGAATTGCAGACGTTATTTCCAACTTTCATACATAAGTTTCCTGACTACGATTTACAGATATCTAATTCTTAAAAGATGAATCTAAACCCCTAAAAAGAAAACATGAACAATATTATCTTTAGGAGAATAAGAACAAAATTAACTGTATTTACTCTTCCAATTATCATCAACGATTTATTTTGTAAAACTTAAAAAGATTTAGTTTAAAAGAAAACATGAACAATATTATCTTTAGGAGAATAAGAACAAAATTAACTTTATTTACTCTTCCAATTATCATTAACGATTTATTTTGTAAAACCTTAAAAGATTTCGTACTAATATCTATAAACATAACAAAACAGATTCCAAAGTAAGATAGGCAACACTCAAATATCTTTAGGAAAATAATAACAAATCAATACAACTAAAACAACAGCTTTTTTTTAACATCGATTATATTTAGGGTAATATTTACAGGAATACGTTTATCTTTATTTTTAATTAAAAATGGAAAATATATATAACAACCAATCGAATAACGTCCAACTGAGATATAGGAAAATTACGGGTCGCAAAAAAATGTTAAGTCAGACATATCAAATTTATAGTTTTGTAACATGTTAAATTATTGTGTTATCCACCTCACATTACATGCTATCAAATATTCTCAATGTTAATCCTGATTGCATAAGTAATCGAGACAGACTTTTATGAATATAATAATGTCACTATAATCGTAGACTTATTTGATATAATATTTACAAACATTTAATATAAATTTAGTTTATTATTATGTTTTTAGTAATAGTAGTTTTTCAAATCAAAAGACAAAACCAAAAGAAAAAAAAACAAAGACAATTTAATACTTACAAATATCTGAACAGTTTCTATATCTTATATATCTTGAGAACAGAAAAACTAAAATCAAACTGAAACCAAACTAGAAACCCAATGAATATCTGAATATCTTAAATACAGTTTATATACTTATAAATTATATTTAATTTAAAATTATCAAATATTCTAAAATTATTACCTGTAAACCGAACTACCCAAAAACCACTACAAGAAAACACGCCTGTTGCGAGGAAAATTTGCGAGAGAAAATGTTCCATGCAAATTTGCGACAGTTTTGCAACGGAATTGCAAGAAAAAATTAAACTCTCGCAAGTCTCTCGCAAATTTGCGAGGGAATATATTCTTTCGCAAATTTGCGAGAGATTTTGCAAGGGAAGTTACAGAGTCCTCGCAAATTCCTTACAAATTTGCGAGAAAAAATTTTTCTGGCAGATTTGCAAGAATTTTGTCTGACTATCTTGTTTCTTCACAATTCCCTCGCAAATTTGCAATGGATTTGCAAAGAAGATGCATGATATGTACATTTTGACATTTCTATCACAAAATCGAATAAGACTAATAAAAAAAATTTAATTAAAATATTTAGTGTTTAACAAGTACATCAATATATTTGCTGGATAAATATTTCCCAACACCTGAACTAATATTACGAAATACTAAACATCAAAACTCTATAATTCATACAATTAATACACATCAACTAAATTTCTAAAAAAATTGAAACAAATTTTCACGTTAATTATATTTTCAAACAATAAATAAAAATACATATAAATTCAACAAAAATATACCAAACCCCCAAACAAAACCCTAAAATGATTGACTTATGAATTTGCAAGGAATTTGCAAAGGATCCCTCGCAATTCTCTTGCAAATTTGCGAGAGTTCCTAAGCACTCGCAAATTAGCAAGGGATTTGCAATGGATTCCTCACAAATCCAATGCAAAGTTGCGAGAGATTCAATTTCCCTTGCAAATTTGCAAGGGATTTTCAAGATACTCGTTGCAATTTCCTTGCAATTCATTTTTCCAAACTTAAATGGTTTGGGTTTCATCAAGGATTTTGGTGTAGGATAACACATTTTATTGAATCATTTAGTGTTTAAAATATTAGTCAAAAAACATTTTCAGAAATTTAATTAACCATAGTTATGAACTTAAGTCTCAACACTTAATTTGTTATTGCAAGTAAGTAACATCAAACCCTTATAATGTATATAACTCATATACGTAAACTAAATTTCCATAAACTCCAAATATAAACCATACCCAAATCATATATCATAAACTCAAATTAAAAAATAAAATCTTGACACTTTTGTTAATGTGATATATCATTAACATTATAAAATTTATAACTTTATAAAATTTATAACTGTTATATAAATAAAATTAGTTAAACAATAAAATTACAATTTCTAAAACAATTATTAAACAAAAACACAGTTTGTAGTTCGATAATCTCTGACCATTGATAACTTTTGATCCAATGGCCTTAAATCAATCTTTTGTTAATCTTCGTCACTCTTTCTCATTGGTTCACATTGTAAAAGGTGGATAACTCATTATTAATCTCAGTCGTTGATAAGTGTCAATCTAAAAGAAGGAATTAATGTATTTGATTTAATATTTTCTTTATCTTTTTCTTCCTTCTCGTCCCTGTCGAGACTTCATGCTTCCTCTTCTCCTCTCTCATTGTCTCTTCTATTTCTCTTCTTCTCATCTCCTCAAAGAAAAAAGACAGAGCAAGCATCAACAATCGTTGGTGAGATTTATGTATTTTGTTTCTTCTCTTACGCTCCTCTGTTTTAAAATTTATTAATGTTTTTTTTATTTTCCAGATCTGAGAAAGTGGTGATGTGATGAGGAACCACTTTCCGTTGCAAATTTGTGAGGCAAAGTATTCTCTTGCAAATTTGCGACGGAATTTTTTTTCTCGCAAATTTGCAATGATATTGCGAGCGTTTTTTATTTGCGACGAGCGATTTACAACGGAATACGTTTCCTCGTAATAATCTCGCAAATGGCGATTTGTAACGAAATTGCGATGCTTATTTCCCTTGCAACAGACTTGTTTTCTTGTAGTGAACGAATTATCCTACTACTTTTTATCTCATATATTAAAAATTATCTTAATTTCCTGTTAGAATATAATTACTCGAATATTTTTATCCAAAATATCTAAATTTATCTTACTTTCACTCCAATTATTCGAAATTATTCAAAAAAGAACCGGACGAGAACCGAATTGAACTTGAAATTTTAACGGGTTCGTAACATTATAATTTGAACCAATAAACCAAAAACCAAACTAACGGGTTGGTAAATAACCAAATGGTTTTTATATCTTTGTTTGAACCGAAAAAACGAAAGCCAAACCAGAATCAACCTGAAAACAAAACAAAAATGCAAATTGGAACCAAATCAAAAACCGAATATCTATGTCTAAACATATTAGTGAACAAACAAACAAATTAATAAATATGTCAACAAGAAACGATTCCGCGCTCTGAAAGCGCGGGTCAAAATCTAGTTACCTTTGTTATTTTCTCTTGCATTTTAATATTTTACTAGGTGTCTTCTTGCACCATGTGCAATAAAAAAACTTAAAATATTTTTTAACAGATAAATATAAATTATATTTTTAAATAAAATTTTATTAATATTGTAAATTTTCTTTTTCGTATCAAAATTTTAATATATATTTGATTTAATTAAACATAAAAATTATATTTAAGAATATGCATGTATATATTTGAAATTATAATCTTAGATAGATTTTTCTATCTATTTATTTTAATTAAATATATTAAATAAATTTCTAAAAGTTGCATAATTACCAAAAATTAAAATGAAACAATATTTATAAAATTTGTAGATATATAAGAAAATAATGATTTTACGATTAAATTTTTATAATTTTCTAAAAAAATTGTATACATTTTAAAAAATTTAGTAATAAAATTGTATAATTTAAAAATATATAATTAAATTATATTTCGAAATTTATAATACCATATTTGAATACATTTATTTTAATGATGATTTATGAGTTATTCTCATATTCTAAAAAAATTTCCAAAAATATAAATTGACATTAAATGTAATATATGAGTTATTACCATATTTTAAAAAGTTTACTAAAAATATAAGTTAACATTAAATGCAATTGTCCTTGTCATATTAAGCTATAAGACATATCATCAATTTCAGTAGCCATGTCATATTTGTTTTGCGAAATTGATTGTAGAAAAGATATGTGACAAAATCACTTCGCAAATATAGTGTAGGGGATACATTATTATACTAATATATACAAAGTCTTTTTAAAAAAAAAAAGCCCCACAGAATGGGGGCCCCATACAAAATTTTCAAATGTGTTGGGTCAAGCCCGGCTCTGCATGGTCCTATATGGTCCCGTCAGTGTCCATCTTCCTAGCACTAGCTCCGGCACATGCTTTCGACAATGGATAGTGTATCGAGATACAGATTTGGTCCTAGTATTTATCAAGTTGCAAGGATAAAATGTTGTGGCCTCAATCCTATAAAAATTGTTAACTTGAAAAGACGCTAATATCAAACTATATCAAAAAGTAAATATTAAATAATTATTTTTGAAATAGAAATTTTCTTGTATTTTCTTATATTAAATAACTACAACGATAATTCATCCAGCCTAATTTATATCAAAAAAGGTTTTCGATATATAGTTTTATGAGGATTTTTAGTAATAAAAATAAAATTGAAATAATCATACATATGTAGTTCATGTATAATACATGAGAGTGCGTTATAGTTTCCGGATCCTTGAATAAACTTAATATTCTCGTACCTAACATCGAATCTAGCTATTCTTTGTAAATAAACCACCCTTCATAGTGCTTAGCACTAGCCCAAGACCGTAATACCCGAGAATCCGAAAGAAACAAGAAAACTTCCAAGTATGAAAAATAATATGGAAGAACTCTCAAAGAGACTTAGAGAACTTTGATTAGAACACTCTTTCTTTAAGAAAACTTTCTTATACTTTACTTGTTCAACTTCTTATGTTGTTACAAATGAGAGGATGATAAAGTATTTATAGCTTCCATATTACAAAATATCACATATATTTTAATCTTAAATCTAGATAATTCTAACATAATATCTATATTATTTTATTCTAATTATCTAGATATTTGTATAATAATATCTAGATTTTTATGATGAGGAGGTGGAAGATTTTTCTAGAATTTGGGTTAAGTTTTTGGCTAAACATGATTAGTAAAATTTTAGGTACGAGAATATTAAGTTTAACCCAAATCAAGTTTAACTTCAATATCCTTGTATGACCAAGTCCCATAGTATACAGCACCAACCATTTCGTCTTTCATGCAGTGGTAAGGCTGTGGAACCCGTCAAACATCACCACACAAGACTTTGTATTGATCTTCGACCAAATCGTACCCTAAACATGCGTATATGTCTTTTCCGTTAGGTGTAAGATCTTGTAATTACGAAATGTCTAGTGGTGGCATTACAAACAGCGATCGATGAACAATGTATGCAGCAAACTAGACTGTTTACAGGACGAGAACTGATGTAGTAATTAAACAAGATCCGAGATCGTCATGTCGTGTCTGCCGATGACTGTGGTGGAGGGTTTGTCATCTTCCACGTTTTGGTGTTCAGGAGCGGAGAAGACGAAACTCTTAAAGAAAATAAAAGTGTTTGAACGTTAAAAAGAGCCACTGACAAGTCTTTGACCTAGTTAGGAACGTATCGACGTAATCTTTGCTGCGGATGATAGAGAGCCACAGCTTCGACACTCCTTGGAATCTTCCATTGCAGCTGATTGTGAATGGTGTGCTGATGATCTTTAGCGTCTTGTATACGTAGACACACCTATTGATCTGAGCTGTAAACATCAAGTGTCAGTTCTTTGTTTGTCTGTTCTTGAATGCTAATGATTCTGGACCTTTTGTTAGTTTGTTGGTAACGATTTAATTCTCTTGAACTTAATGATACTTTCTCGTACTCGTCGTTTGTCTGTTTATTAACACTCTATGGCAAAAAAACAACATAATCTTCAAAAACAATAATAATAATAATTAGTTTCTAACAAACGCTGATAATCAACTCATGATCAAATTGAATGGAAGAAGCTAATAAAACCGTGACTAGTTATTACAAAAAAAAAACATTACAAGAACCTAATATTCTCAATGTGACTTGTAAAATATAATATACTCATATCAGTTTGCTCACCGATCCCATGGATACGTCTGAAATCACCATCCACCATTCCTTGGATCTCTACTTTTCTTATACTCATTTTGTTAAAATCATAATAGCAAACAGAAAATGGTTTAGGTGGCTTTACCCCTGGATAGAACACCATAAGCTCGCCTGTATGACTCACTCCTTTGGACCTTACGTAAAACCCAAGTAAATCTTTCCACGTAGAAGGTAAGTCACACGTCATACTCGACCATTCCTGTTTCTCCGCATCCTCAAGAACCCACAATGTCATCGAATTTTCTGTGCAATGATAATCTACACCGCCCAATTTTCCCTTGTAATTTATAAGAGTGGAATGGTGGTATGTTGTCGAGATCTGGGACTCTTGGGGTGTTTTAATAAACTCAATCTTCTCTGATCTAACGTTGAACTTGACTATTCTTGACTTTCCAGCTCCGTAGTATAGCGCACCATCAATGCATGTCTCTCCGTATACAGAGTGATAGTTGCCTCCGGTTGTGTTCTCGATCTTTCTCCACTCTTGTTTCTGAGATGAACTACTCACAGTGCAAACCAAATGCTCCGGTTGCCAACATTTCGCTTTAGAGCGGGCCATCACCACACACAACACCTTGTATTGATCGTCCACTGGATCGTACCCAAGACGTGCGTACATTTTTCTTCCGTTGGTTCTAACTTCAGGCAATTTCACAATTTGTCCAGTGGTGGGATTATAAACGTTGATCGGATTACAAACGCAGATCCCAGGAACAACACCTAAGAAGAAACCGTTGACAGAACCAGAGTCCAAGAAGTAGCCAGGTTCCAAGTTGTTCATGTGGTATCTGGCCATGACTGTAGAGGATTTTTCATCGTCGTTGTTGTCATGTTCAGGAGCCGAGAAGATGAAACCCTCTTTGGATCCATGGCCTCCCAAGGATAAAAGGAGACGGGGACGAGCCTTTGACCTAGTCAAGATCAAGTCTACGAAAATTTTGCTGCGGATGGCATAGAACCACAGCTTTGACACCGATTGGAATCGAATAAGTGATTTGGTAGGAAGTAGAAGGAATATCTCGACGAGGAGATCGAGAGGAATGGTTCTTGTGCAGTTTCCGTCATGCAAAAGAGACTGTTTCAAATATTCCATGACGACGGCTTGGTGGTGAATTCCACAACCCTAGGTAATATAAAAGAATAAATAACTCATATATATACACATACGGAAAGAAGGACAAAAGTGCACAAAAATAAGGATAAAAACTGATTTTAATTATATTTTTTTTCTTTCCAGAAAATACCATTTTTTTTGTTTTGTCAACAAAGACTTTAAAAATTGAAATAATACATTTATCTCTATTCATTAAAAATTACATATCTTTAAAGAATATATTTTTCATATATCATTCCTTATACGTTAGAATTATATCACCAAAACACTACTTACCAAATTTGAGACTGAACAATAGATAACATATATTCTTGTTTAATGTTTTGTTCCTTTTCGTTCTTTTCATTTTTATACTAGAGGTTTTACCGCGCTACACGCGATTTGTTGTTTATAAAATTTATATATATTTTAAAGTTAAACTTAAATATAAGGATTGATTATCATTCATTTATTTCACCGGACCTCAGACTGCAATTTGAAGCCGTAAAATTAAACTGAGTCTCCAATCTCGTGGTACTACCCCTGAAAAAGAAACGTTTGATTCTTCTCCGAAAGAAAAGACCCTTTTCTTAAGTTTCCAAGGCAGAGTACGTATATAAAAACTATTCAACCTGAGATTGTAAATCGGTAGGAACAGTCACGACTGATTTCCACTGCCTGATGATTTTGTTGTGGAGAATTAGTCGAAGCGCAGAGATTTGGAAAAGAGGTATATGTAGCTATAAGTTATAGGGAAATGTAAGAGTTGAATAGACATGTATTGTTTCAGTTAATAATGGGGCTTGAAGATTCATCAATGTGGAAAAGTGATGTTCCAAAGGAGGTTCAAAGAAGGTCGAAAAGCTAAATTTGATATAAAAAAAAAAGAAGGTGGAGAGGCGAAGAAGACGATTTAACGAATGGTAGATTTCTAGTGATAAAGCAAATTTGGGCCAGAGTTAATTTTTTGGAACCACGAAAAATTAATTTGATTTTTAGTTGACAAAGTAAGTAACATGGCAAAAAAAAGTTTATCATTGGTTGATTTTTCATGCCTACGTAGATTGGCTTAATAGAACTCATATCCTCTTTTGGTATTGTTAAATTGTTATTTTAATAGTCACTTGTAGAGCCAACATGTGCTATATGCTGTCAGAGTTCATTTTCTAAATTTGTTTCAATTCTAATCATTGAATACTGATTTGATTTGTAGAAACGTTTAGCAATTCTTTCACCGAGAGGAAATTGGTATGCTGGAAAGCGGGGTTACCTAAATTGCATACTCTAGAGTTCACAATACGCGATATATATATAATTTTGAGGAGCGGATCGTTGAAGAAGATTATATGTCTTGTCATTTGGAGATAAATGACTGCAGGAAGTTGAAGAGTTTCCCTGATGGGTTAAGATGCATAACTAGTTTAGAGAAGATAAGAGTTGGATGGATGGAGAATGCAGTCAAGGATATGTTAATCCAAGGTGGAAAAGATTATTACAGAGTACAGCATGCATCTTATATTGTGTGTTTACAATGGCAGGGACGAATGAGAAAGAAGTACAAGAACTAATTATCAAAAAATAGGTTCTAAAACTTATCTTCTATGCCCAATGCTCATTTCATTGTGACACGTCTATCTTTTATACTGTTATAAGTACAACATTTAATACCGAAATATACTGTTATATAAGTACAACACCTTATGTTGTGTCATGTGTGTATCTCGTTTGTTTTGTGACAAAACTCCTTATATCGTATACCGAAATGTAGCCTGCGCATGAGAAGATAGGTGTAGTAGATTCTTCTTTATCAAACTGTTCCTTCCCTTGGCGGCCAAGTAATCTCTTTTTGTGCTCATTTTTTTCCTCTTCTTGGTCTGACATTAAAATTTTCGCTGATACTCCATTTCTCTTTTGCTTGCTGTAGGGTGAGGCGATAATGGGTAAAAACCTTTAAAGCTCTCTCTCGTGTTGAGAGTTGTGTAATTTGAGCAAATTAGCTATAATTTGTTAGTTTGTTTGTATGGTTTTGCAAGGTGAGAGAAAGATGCAAAAAGGAATGGACCATGTTTCAGAGTAGAATGGCTAACGCAGAGAAGGACTATTTCAAATCCTTACAAGTTGAAGGCTCCTCCAATTCAGCAGCAACCTCCATTAATAAGAGTGTTGTTAAGTAGCAAGGCCGAGACGCGCTGACATATTCAGTTTACAAAGTTGTCTGCCATTTCATTGACTGACCTGACCAAAATGGATAACCGTCAAGGGTTGCAACAATGTTTTTAAAGGACTGCTTTTCTCCATAAAAAAAAAACATGCTATCGTATGGGAAGGCAAAGTGAGATACTTTCGCATTCATTGCATTTGGATGGAAGGCAATAGAGCCAATGTTATATATGCGGTTAAACCTCTACAACAATACATATCTCTAACAAGGAAATAAATCCAATGAGAGAGAATTCCTAAACTATAGGAGAGAAAGGAGTGGATGGAGAAAGTGGCAGATTCTAGGAAGCTATATTAGGGATGTGTATAACTTCAACAGGGATGAGGTGAGTGAGTTAGTGTCCTGCAAGAATTTCTTTCACACAAGCTTGTCTGGATATATGGTACGGGATTAATCACACCACAAGTCCTCTTTGTAGATCCATCCTTTAGTTATGGATCATACTTTGTGGAGGAGACTTGGATGTTTATTTTTCACTAATTAATAAAGTTCCTTGAACTGCTCTGCCTTTGTGGTGGAAGTGGACTAGCTATTTTATTTCAGTTAGTATGGTTTTAATGGTCGATAAGTTGAATTTCATAGTCCAATGTTTCCGGAAAGTACGGATAATAAAAAAAAGTAGTAATTCTATTTAAAATTTCACATGATAGTCGTTATCTAGTACACCGGTTTTGTTACATTGCTAATAATAAAAGCAGGTTACATGGTTACATAATACATAGGAGACAATCAGATATTACAATATACATACCCTAGAAATTCTCTATGCTATCCGAAGATGAACATGAGTAAATTTTCCAGGATGAAACTAGATGGTGGTGATCATGTCCACGTGCTGAATTTCATGTGCTCTAGTTTGATGAAATTCTCTGCTTCTTTGTCAATGTCCTCATACTTTGCCACCTTCTCACTCTTCACCTTCCTTTTAGGATGAGATGGAACCTTCATCACGTTACTCAAGTCTTCGCATTCAATAACTTGGCTCGGCGTCTCAGCCATAGAGATCCAGTGACGGTGATGGTGATAGCGATGGTGATGGTGATGGTGATG
Source organism: Brassica oleracea var. oleracea (assembly GCF_000695525.1). Lineage (NCBI taxonomy): Eukaryota > Viridiplantae > Streptophyta > Magnoliopsida > Brassicales > Brassicaceae > Brassica > Brassica oleracea. Next base: position 32,947,951 of record NC_027753.1, read on the forward strand.
ACTGTTATGTTCAAGGAAAGTACTGAATACCATTTTTCTAATAAAAGGTCTTGTTTGCTCTGTACTTGCTGTTACATATACATTTGAAATCATCAGAGGTACTATATATAAGACATTTTATAGGATTGAAGTCTAATGATAAGGCTGAATCCGATACCTTTTTTTTTACTTTTCCAGTTATGTCCCGTTTGGAACAATTAAATAGATTATTCCAGGTTTGGCCAAAATTCTTGGACCTTTAATTTTATAGATTACGCACTTATCTATTGTTGTATAACTTTATGGTTCAATAGTATTTAACAGTAACAAAAGATTGGTACACCGTACACGTGATCAGCGTCAACAAGAAGGAATACAAACAAGTTAACATGGAAAAATTGACGAGGTTGGCCAATGAAATGAGAGGATAGTTGTTATTATTAGGAACGAGAATATATGCTCGTGCTCAGAAAAATAGTACACGAAAGTAACTGTTGGTTATTCGAGGCACTAGATGCCTGAAACAACTGATCAAAGTGGCGTGTTTTGACCGCAACTTAGTAACGAACATTGGAAAAATACATGTGTCTAACTATGTTCAGATTAAGGCTTATTTTCTTTGTGGAATGGTCTCTTCAATCATGCATGTTGATGGAAATTGCATCTAAGAGCAAGATTATCGCCGGGTCTTAGACTCATTTCTTAGTAATTAGGGGTCAAAATTAAATAAAAAATGCTGATAAACAATAGAAACTTAGTTTAATTAAGAAGTTTTTGCAAGCGTCCTTAATGCCACGCGTCAGCATATCCTCTTCCCTTTTTTTCCTCCTAAACGCTTCCAAAAGTCTAAATCAAATTCCTTCGGGTTTCAATTCGCGTCTTCTGGTTTTTCAAATTCATTCTTAAGTTACCTCTTTGATTCCACAAAAGAAAAAAAACACAAAAAATTGTTGCTTTATTTGTTCGTTCTTATTTAATTAAGTTTTTTTTTTCAGTTTGATTCGCTTATTCTTTGTTCTGGGTTTTGTAAATATTCAATTTTTTGTTGTTTGATTTGATCAAAACTTTGATTGTGTATTGCTTGAAGAAGAAGACGAAGCAAGTTTCTGAGTTTGCGTGTATTGTTGTTTCTATTTTTAGATTCTATTTTTTTCGTTTGTGATCTATTTTTAGATTCCACTTCTCAGAAGCAGCCCACCACTTCCGACGCAGGAGCTCTGTCGCGATCAGCCAGGACCTCCTTTCGTGCTTTCTCTAACTGCCTTCGTGTTATTTCCTCTGGCGCCTCCACCGTTGCTCCGCCGCTTCTTCCGCCGTTATTGGATCTCCCAACGATCAGGTTTAAAAAGTATCTACCAATAATCTGCATATTTCCTATTGTATCTTAACATTGTCTCTTAATCTAAAAATATTAATAATGTTATAAGATAAGCATTGAAATGATCATCCACTTCTTTACCAAACTCAAGCACTATGATCATCCACTTCTTTACCAACTCAAGCACTATGATCATCTACTCATTAAGCACTATGATCACCCACTCATTTACCAAATTAAGCACCATCTTTGTTATTTTATGTATTGTTGTTCACTATAAATACCATCACTCATCTCACTCTTTTGTACACCAAAAACAAGAACAAAAGTTTATAATCAAAGAATCATTACATTTTCTTCTTCCTTCTTATAATAAACTCTCTCCCTTATACTAGTGTTATTTGCTTCCTACGGGTATTAAATTCTACTCTTATTTAAATTTCTCGATACTATAAATTATAAGTTATTTCATAACACGTTATCAGCACGATCGTTCTGCAATTCGGTAAAATTTATTGTATCATATATACTCTGCTATAATGGTCGGTATACCGC
>NC_027753.1:32953318-32958161 GCF_000695525.1 Brassica oleracea var. oleracea
CATTGAAATGATCATTCACTTCTTTACCAAACTCAAGCACTATGATCATCCACTCCTTTACCAACTCAAGCACTATGATCATCTACTCATCAAGCACTATGATCACCCACTCATTTACCAAATTAAGCACCATCTTTGTTATTTTATGTATTGTTGTTCACTATAAATACCATCACTCATCTCACTCTTTTGTACACCAAAAACAAGAACAAGAGTTTATAATCAAAGAATCATTACATTTTCTTCTTCCTTCTTATAATAAACTCTCTCCCTTATACTAGTGTTATTTGCTTCCTACGGGTATTAAATTCTACTCTTATTTAAATTTTTCGATACTATAAATTATAAGTTATTTCATAACAAATAAAAAATTTTAAGAGTCCTAAATTTTAATGTTGCTCTTTGCAAATATTGAAGAGTCTCTTAACACAGACCACGTAAGCTTTTGGGTGGGTCTTTGATCCATCCTTTTCATTAAGACCTTAAGTCAACTTGGGTATTCCTTGTCGAGATATACATAAGTTTGTATTTTTTATTTATATAAGTTTTATCACGAGTGTTATACTCTACACTATCTTGTGAAACCCATCAACGTCCGTTAGCCTCAAGCGATCGTATCCGAATCTAAATAAGCAATCCAAAAACCAAACTATGTTTTTATACAACATGAATTCACTTTACTGTATTTTAGAAAATTGAAAACTAAAATCAAATCGAATTGAGGAAAAAAAATGATCCTATACAAAACTTCTGTGAAAATTAAGATTTATTTCATTAAACTCCGAATCCAAACTGAAAACAAAATTTAAAAGTAATTCTCTAAATTTTAATTTTAATTTTACCGCTTACAATCCTACACCAAACTTAAATCCAGAATGAACATTTATCATTTATCAGCTACCAATAAGAAAAATAATTTTCTGTGAACAAGTTAGTCACGCCTCTAAGTCGAATAGTTGGTACTAATTATGTTTTGTTATATTTTCTTGGAAATATACTTATATTTTTACGCTAACTGACTCATACAATCAACACAACTATATGATACATATGAATAATAACATAATGCGTCAACTGATTCAAATCCCCAAAAACATAACAATGTTTTAGTTTATTATGTTGTTACTCCAACTGCACTCATAATTTCACGGTGATCCAAGCGAAGCAATTGATCAAGTTTTATAGTTTGGATTGTGGTTGCTTTTGATGTTGTGAGTAAAAAGCATCCAGTCGACATAAGATGATCTCAGAATAAATTTATCCAGTTCTTGTGTTTAAGGTTTTCAATTTCTAAAGAAAGAATATTATGGCAAACACCTTTATATCACTTGCAACTGATCGACGATCCTCAGGTTTTTCTTTTGGGGCTAAAATTGAGCTAATGCCATATGTATATGCTATCTTTAAGTTACACCATATGACCATAATATTTCTTAAAAAACTAATATTTGTGACTTTGTGCAATCAATTTTTCCACGTGCATGGAACAGTAAATTCATAATACTTGCATCACTTTTATTTAACATAAGCAGCAACAACAACACTCCTTTTAGTAATCATAAGTTTCTCAAACAAGAACACTTCCTTTATTTTTTTGCTAAAAGGCCTATGTTTAGGTTTAGTAGGATGCTGAAACATGTTCCTCACACACACATCTTAATTATAGTTTCGTTAACTGGTATTATACATAATCATTACTTTTTATTTGAACCGGTAGAGTAGTTGGTTGCAGTTAGAGTCCCTTATTCCCCCACCCGGCCTTGTGGTGGCCGCCTCCGCTGTTTGGGTTCATGTAGACATGATGTGGTAACACCTGCGGAGCCATAAGCCTGTCCTGGTGCTTCATTCCGTGCGCACCGTGGTGCTTCATCCCGTGCTCACCGTGGTGCTGCATCCCGTGCTCACCGTGGTGCTTCATCCCGTGCTCACCGTGGTGCTGCATCCCGTGCTCACCGTGGTGCTGCATCCCATGCCCACCGAGGTATGCATCTTCATGCCTCCCCTGCCATCCATTACCCATCTTTCCCTGCCAATCATCGTTAAAAAAACTACAAACGGTGAGAAACCATACAGAAATCATAAAAATATTTAATTGGATGGACAGTTGGTGCGTTTGCATATGACTTGCCATATCATAGCAAATTCCAAAATATGTAAATCAGAATCCATTTAATTTTCAGCATAAAGTTTCAGGACTTCCAAGTATTTTAAACACCTCAACACATGTAACCTAATGGTGTGGAGTATATCAAGTATGCTTATTATTGAAAAATATGGTTAAAGTCACTTTGGAATAACATCTACAACAGAACATGATTAATTAAGTTGTGACACCTTAAAAGATAGCTTACATTGTGGTGAGGTTGAGACATCGGAGGTGGGGGCATGAAGTTCATATGAGGTGGTTGTTGGCGGTGGATTTTTCCGTGGTCCGGTAACACAGTAGTGTGGTGGCTTCGGCTGCTCTTATAGAACTCCTCTACATCTGAGTCGGAGTCTTCTTCATCACAGGGAGGCATGTGAGCCATGGGTGGACGGCCGTGATTGACCGGAAGCCTCACGCGGTGGTCGTAGCGGGCTTGACGGTCAAAGTAGCCTCCTTCTGACTCCATATGAGACTCGTACTTCTTGTGCTCCTCAAAGCCGTAGCCGCTGCTTCTGTGATCCTTGTGGCCGTACCCATTGCCGTATCCATGCCCGTACTCTCCGATAAGTTTGTCAAGCATTTTTTATTTATTTATAAATATACTTGGCTTAGTTTTCTTTGATGTGAGGACGTGATTAAAATATTTCTGTGTCTCCATACATATATACAAGATACAAGACGTGTAGTGTAATGTTTGATATGATTCCCTCTCGCAATTACTCCTCCTATAATGATGATATTTATCTGAATCTTATTCTTTTTCCACCACCACCACCACACCGAAAGTTGAGTAGACACATGTTCAGAATTCTGATTCGGTTTGTATTTTTAATTGATATGTCCATTCACGTGTGAAATCGAATTCTAAATTGGCTGAATACAAATAAAAAGATAATAACCAAACTGAAATTAAACATACACTATAGTTCTATTTATTGAGCTTTTACAATAGATTATAAGACTTAAAACTAATTAAGGTGGAAGTATAACATGGAATTTGATACTTCTATGTATAGTCATAGATTGTTCTCGTTCTTCTTGTTTTTATATAAAGCTTCGTGTTCTTAATTTTTTAGATAAACTCATGATTATTTGTAACATCACCTTAAAATCAAAAGCATCTTTGATTCTTAGCTGATTAGTTTGTGGTTCAAGTTCCAAGTTGAGGGTTTGCCATACTTATAAGTCATAATTGATTATTAACAAGTTAAGTTGCTTTTTGTTTTGAGTAAAGAAGAGAAGACAAAAGAAGAGAGGAATTGGTGTGTCTTATTCCATGAGTAATGAGTCTTTTATATAGGATTACAATAGCTTGTAGACAAAGCCACTTGGAGAACAAGTAAAGTTTGGAGAACAAGTATATTTAAGACTTGCCATAATGGCATCACCATAATATTCATAACACTTCCCCTTGATGTCCATTATGCGCGTAAGATGCTGCCTCGTTAAAAACTTCACCAGGAAAACCCAATAGGAAAAACTATGGTTAAAGGAAAAAGAGTGCAGCGTGCAATGACTTCCCCTCATGTGTACATACGTCTAGATCTTTGAGACAACGTAGTTCAATAAGATGAGTGGGCTTCTTGAAAGTAGCAGGGGTAGCGTCTTGGTGAATGAAACAGCCAAATATTTACTCGAACGAACTTGTAGGAAACGAACTTCGCCATTCTTTAGTAGTGCATGAGTCTTCATGATCTGACCATTTCTTGGATTCTTTTTATCTCCAAAACTTTAGAACAATGATAGATTTTCATCTCCCAAATTGTAGCATTCTCTTTGGGTGTATATCTTTTGTGTGTTCTTTGTTGCCTCGTTAAAACCTTGTCATGGAAAAACCTACACCTTGTCATGGAAAAACCCAATGGGATAAAAGCCATGATGAGGGAAAAGAGTACAACCACACATATTTCACATTTCTTCTCCGGAAAGCAATATCTTCAGGATATGCATTCCAATCAGAGAAATCTCCTTTTGAAATTGAGAATATTGTAATACTCTTTCCATTAGAGTATTCAAGGTCTATAGATTTCTGGTCCACATTTCTTATTTGATATTATAATCTCTTGATAAATATAAAGATATATTGATTAACTTCAAATATTTCATATATCCCATAAACAGATTTCGATCGAATATGATTTTGATATCATCAATCTTTCAGGGATTCTATCTTTTAGGGATTCTATCTCTTAGGGACTATCAGTTTCCTGTGGGTTGTATAATTCAAATTCTTCCTTTATTGTCAGACTAATAAGGAACATAAAAGTAGTTGCACCTACCACATAAGACTATGTCTCTTCACAATCAATTCCATATTAATATTTCTTTGGTGCAACGACTCATTTCTATCCCACTTGTTTTACACCTTCTAGTGTATGGACTACTTGGACTACTGGTCCAAAAATCTCACTCTTTCACAAGATTTTTTATCTTTGTCTATTGCTTTTCTTTTATTTGGTCAATCATCTCTTTGTGTACACTTTTCAATAGACTTTCTTTCATGATCCTCTTTATCATTTATCATATCAACTGCTATTTTGCATGCATAAATATCACCGACGTCGATTTGTCTATTTGTTCCATTTTATTCTATACATGACATAACTTATTGAGATCTCTTCATTGTCTCAGGTACCTAAATTTCTTTCAGTCATGTTAAATGTCTCTTCTGGAGATCATTCAAAAACTTTATTTCCT
>NC_027753.1:32958245-32961621 GCF_000695525.1 Brassica oleracea var. oleracea
GACTTGCAGTTTGATATTGTTCTTATAGAACATCTATTATTATTGGAGCATTTACAGTTGGTATATGTGACTCGATCACTATATTTATTTGGGGTCAGCAAATTTGTCTGGCAACTGCTTTACTAAGCACTATAATTGAATTATCTTTTGGACTTGTATTTTACATTTTCTTTAGTTTGAGGATCAATGATAACTCATATCAACTTATTTTCTTTTTCAGCTGTTTATTTTCTCCCCTTTATGTTGGAAATGCTAATTCACTTTTAGCATTCAAATCGAGCCTTACTTATATCCTTCAGGGATGGCTATGGATTATTTAGTATCAATGAAGATTCATATCCAACATATAATTCCTACCTCATTTGAGAATCCATCTTAATTAAAGCTCTATGGTGGAGCAAATGGAATGTATATCGCACATCCAACATTCTTTGATGGAAAATGGTTGATTTCTAACCCAATACCAATGACGGGGATAACCAATGATTACTTGTTGGCTTGATGAGATTAGTGTTGCTCAAAATGTTTAACACTTATCCAATGATTTTCTATAGTCGCGAGAGACTTTAAAAAATGGATTCAATGGTATTATAAAGATGCATAGTGGGTGATCAGTCCACTAACATCTCCTTTATTCATGCCAATAACTTCATTTGGCTGGTGAAACCGTATTACCATTTTATCTTAAGAGCAAGCAACATATGTGAAATCATTCGCAAGAATCTTCTAGTTCTTCAATGAATATCACCTAAATCTTTATGTATCTTTTCGCATCATTACTGAACCAAAATGGTCTAACTGGTTCATGCCAAATATTTTGTAAACTTCTGGTTTACTATATATTTATTTCCATTACACTAATCTTTGTATAGTACAATATATAAGAGGATGTAAGCACATTCACAACTATACTTTTATTGATTTCGATAGAGATATGGATTTTTTTTTAAACTAATATGCTATTTAACAAGGTTCTTAACCACACAATCAATTTAATGAATACAGTTTATATCATTTGTAATAATTTTTACATAAATGACTTTATTAATCCAGCTTTAATTAACCTTGTAAATAAAGCATAAAAATAAAATACTTATCTTGCAGAGCGCTGGGAAATCGGTGATCCAAACACTCATACTTCAGGTAGTTACAATCTTCTCTTTGATAAATAATTCTGAAAGACTTAAAATTTGCTCATACAGAATATGGCTATTTCATTAGTAATTATACAAAATCAGAATACTTATTATAATACCAATAAAGTGAATACTAATCACGGAGAACAATGACCAATTGTTTACGAAAACTTAAATGGTTCAAATCAGTAGCCAATGAACATTGAACCAACATAGTAATAAGACAAACAATAAGTATGCAAGTATGACTATTACATTAGTAAACATTGATATTAGTAAAACCATATATCTTGAGTAAAGTGACTTCATATGCTAAAAAGAAATTTTACTAATATTATATATATTCATATATACACATAATATATTAGTATTGAAATTTACAGACTTCATGTCTTGTGATTATTAAGATGCAAAATACATAATGAGCTTTAGGTAATCACTTCAGGTGATTATATCTTCTTTGGATTTTCTCCAAAACTCATGGATCTTTTAAGATCAAGCCTTAAGCTTAAAACTCACGTATATAAATGGTATAAAATTATTTCAATTTCGATAGAGATATGGATTTTTTTTTAAACTAATATGCTATTTAACAAGGTTCTTAACCACACAATCAATTTAATGAATACAGTTTATATCATTTGTAATAATTTTTACATAAATGACTTTATTAATCCAGCTTTAATTAACCTTGTAAATAAAGCATAAAAATAAAATACTTATCTTGCAGAGCGCTGGGAAATCGGTGATCCAAACACTCATACTTCAGGTAGTTACAATCTTCTCTTTGATAAATAATTCTGAAAGACTTAAAATTTGCTCATACAGAATATGGCTATTTCATTAGTAATTATACAAAATCAGAATACTTATTATAATACCAATAAAGTGAATACTAATCACGGAGAACAATGACCAATTGTTTACGAAAACTTAAATGGTTCAAATCAGTAGCCAATGAACATTGAACCAACATAGTAATAAGACAAACAATAAGTATGCAAGTATGACTATTACATTAGTAAACATTGATATTAGTAAAACCATATATCTTGAGTAAAGTGACTTCATATGCTAAAAAGAAATTTTACTAATATTATATCTATTCATATATACACATAATATATTAGTATTGAAATTTACAGACTTCATGTCTTGTGATTATTAAGATGCAAAATACATAATGAGCTTTAGGTAATCACTTCAGGTGATTATATCTTCTTTGGATTTTCTCCAAAACTCATGGATCTTTTAAGATCAAGCCTTAAGCTTAAAACTCACGTATATAAATGGTATAAAATTATTTCAATTTCGATAGAGATATGGATTTTTTTTTAAACTAATATGCTATTTAACAAGGTTCTTAACCACACAATCAATTTAATGAATACAGTTTATATCATTTGTAATAATTTTTACATAAATGACTTTATTAATCCAGCTTTAATTAACCTTGTAAATAAAGCATAAAAATAAAATACTTATCTTGCAGAGCGCTGGGAAATCGGTGATCCAAACACTCATACTTCAGGTAGTTACAATCTTCTCTTTGATAAATAATTCTGAAAGACTTAAAATTTGCTCATACAAAATATGGCTATTTCATTAGTAATTATGCAAAATCAGAATACTTATTATAATACCAATAAAGTGAATACTAATCACGGAGAACAATGACCAATTGTTTACGAAAACTTAAATGGTTCAAATCAGTAGCCAATGAACATTGAACCAACATAGTAATAAGACAAACAATAAGTATGCAAGTATGACTATTACATTAGTAAACATTGATATTAGTAAAACCATATATCTTGAGTAAAGTGACTTCATATGCTAAAAAGAAATTTTACTAATATTATATATATTCATATATACACATAATATATTCGTATGGAAATTTACAGACTTCATGTCTTGTGATTATTAAGATGCAAAATACATAATGAGCTTTAGGTAATCACTTCAGGTGATTATATCTTCTTTGGATTTTCTCCAAAACTCATGGATCTTTTAAGATCAAGCCTTAAGCTTAAAACCCACGTATATAAATGGTATAAAATTATTTCAATTTCGATAGAGATATGGATTTTTTTTTAACTAATATGCTATTTAACAAGGTTCTTAACCACACAATCAATTTAATGAATACAGTTTATATCATTTGTAATAATTTTTACATAAATGACTTTATTAATCCAGCTTTAATTAACCTTGTAAATAAAGCATAAAAATAAAAT
>NC_027753.1:32961721-33053156 GCF_000695525.1 Brassica oleracea var. oleracea
TTTTTTCCTATAAAAAAGGTGACATCAGCAGATTAAAAAAGAGGTTTTCTATTATATATAGATATGATGAAATTGGTATTATAACTGCAATTCCGGTTAAGTTAATTTGTTTAACCACACATGTGTTAATATCCTCTAACTCAAATGGCAGCTTCTAGCTGTTAGTTCAACTACAAGTGTTGCTTTATCTAATCCACTTGCAAACTTTGGCACTGGTGAGACTTGCAAAGAGATAATGCCATGGGAATATATAAATCTCAACAATTTAGAGGTATGTATTGAGATACTCTGGTTTCTCTTTATTTTATGGGATTGGATTTGATATTTTTTGTTTGTTTAGAGGTTTTTGAAGAGCTATAAACAAAACAAAAAAAAACTAACCACCCGCTATTCTCTTTCTCAATATGTTTACAGGATCCGACATCCAATGACTATTCAGTGTGATGAGAAGCTTCGTCATCTTCTTGGTTGTGAAAGCATGCATGCAGCTATGGAATGAATGAGATGCTAATGCGCCAAATTTACAGCGGTCAGGTGATCAGTAATGATTTTAAAGTCCTTTATCCAACTCTCTCAGACTATGATGTTCGATATTATTGTCTCCCAACTTCTAAAGGTAAGCGACCAAGTTTTTTTTTACTCTTAGATTGTGCTTTCTTCAGGTTTGTTCTACTACTTCAAATATTTTATTGCTAGGGGAGGTCTCTAAACATGATCATACATTTTACTGATTTAGTAAATATCCTCACTGATTCCTTTTCATCCTACATTCTCCCTTTGTGTGATTGAAGCGGAAAGAGCTTGAACGGTCTGAAGTAAGAAGCAATCTTCCATTATGGACAGTATTTAACGGCTTCACAGATCCCATGTTCTCTAACTGTGAGTGGAAATGGATGCTTGGAAAAGACGACGGGCATTTGGGCGGATCAACGAGGGAAATTGACGACACCTCTGTTATAGTCATAATTATCACCGCCACATCCGTCACTGGAGTCGTAAATACAGTGGTAGGAGGAGGATAAGAAACGGGTTTTAGGGTGTTGGAAGAGAGGCGTTGAAGATGGGTGCGAGGGAGAGATTAAAGGAATCTGAAACTGCGGTGAGAAGAGATGATGTTGTTGTTTTTCTCGACAGAAATCTGGAGATGGATAAGCTCTTCATAATATTTTCGGACTCTTTGTCTCTTTTGATACGACTCACTTCTCATAGAAAAAGTTTTGGGTTTGTTCCACGAAGAACCAACATAACAAAATTGCTTAAAACAAAAGAAATGACAAAGTATGTTACATGTAAAATACAACATGAGTCAACAAAGTATCATGCAGAAAACTTATCTCTTTCTAGATTAAATCACGGACACTAAGCTACACGAATATGACCATGTTCATTGGCTTTCGCCACTATGGATGTATCTATATCCCATCTTCCTATGCTGAATGATAAAAGGGATACAATTTTGGTCATTGAAAAAAAGAACGCCAGATGTATAATCATGAATGTAACCAGTCCATAACCAATGGTTTTCTTTCAGATGCTACATGCAAGCCCGCATCAGAAGGATCTAAACCATAATCTAGAAAGGATATTCATGAGCAAAGTTACGAAGAAAAACAATAAGAAAAAATAGACAAACAAAATGAGAAGAAATTACAAAAGATAGTGATGCTGACTATGATGTATGTTTGTGTAAAAAAATTTGTTGAAATAAATTTGAGTTTCACTTAGTGATTGCATGAGTGCTGGACATGATTGGGTAATAACCTACTTTAGCTTTGCCTTCCAAATGAACAAAATATGACAGTTTCTAAGTTTATTAAATGATTAGCCCAGTTGCTCAAAAAAACAAAAGAGAAATGATTAGCCTAACATATTAGATTGTATCCTATGATATTAAAAAACTATTTTATAATGCATTTACAAAGTTTCAAATAACTTATTTTAAGTTAATATGATAATATCTATTATAAACATAATGACTTTGAGGTTAAATTAAAATCAACAACTAAGAAAAAACCGAGGATTGATAATAAACAAATATCATCGCAAATTTTTCAATTGTTATGGTTTGTTGGTTACAAGAATGCAAAAGCATTCAAAATTCTTTTTTTTTTTAGAAAACCAAATATGTAAATTTTGCTAAAATAGATTATATATTTTCTTTAAAAATGATAGGTCAAACTGCTAAAATGTGTATCAAAATAATTCATATAATTAGCTTCCAAATATTAAAACGAGAAGATGTAAATTCTTAATGATTCAGGAGAATACACTTCTAAGAACTTATAAAAAGACTACTGAACCACAAGGGTTACACCGTTTCAGTATAAACATATTTTAATTTTTAATATTTATTATAACCAATCCAAACATATATTGTTTCAGTTCTGTAAATAAATATAAATATACAGCTAATTTGGGCAGTTAGCTTAATGCTAAATATTTTTCATACTTTTATGAATGCTTTGATGTTTACAACTAAAAAAATATTCTAAAATAAATATAAAAAAATAAAATGTCATACCAAAAATATACACAAACTATAATTTCAAAATTTAAAACTTAGAATCCGCGCGTAGCGCAGCGCGGTTTAAAACTTCTAGTTGACGTAAAAGTATTAAAACTCAAAAGTATTAAAACTCTCATTTGAATTAATGGATTAAGGAAAGCTCCACAAAAGAATGGTATAGACAAAAGTGGAGCTGAAAAAAAAAGATAGGAAAGAACAAAACGTGTATAATGCGTTTGCATAACAATTATCAATAATGGTCTCAAACGGATATCCACCAGAATCTTCTAATTGACCAACGACTTGAGTCCACATGGTAGACTTTTAATAAGTCTCTCAACGTTCAAAGAACCGACTCTTTCTCGAGTTTCAAATATCCAAGGAATGGTCAATTTCGAAGAAATGTGTAGAGGAGAATCGTCACAATCTGACACGTTACCACATCTCACCGAGAAGGCCGTCCTTGTCCCAGTCTTCGCGTTTGTTTATAAACATATAGAGAGATAAGATCAAGAAAGAGTAGTTAGTAGTCGTCGCTCTGTATATTATAATCTTCCCAAACAAAGTTGGCGTTGCTCACCAACGACCTGATTTCTCTACTTTAAGACATAACTCTTGTTCGTTTCATCTAGCAGAACAGAGTTATAACGAGCTTTTCTTTGTTTGTCTTCGGGTTTGTGAGGTGAAAATGGAGAACAAGACCGATCATGGAAACGAAGATGGTCCGAAACATAGCCAAGTGGTGAAGATAAAGAAAGAATTTGAAAAGATAAGGCAGCCATCGCTGCAGCAACCGGAGATGAGAAGGGTCCTCGCCGAGATCAAGAGACGTCAACGTTCACGTTCACCACTCGGCTTAGGTGAGAGATCTATTCCCGTTGGGAACTGATCTCACCTTTGTAATAGAGAGATGTATATAATACTAGTGGTTGAAGAAGAACCTCCTTACGAGAGAGGTTCTTAATACTTAGTGTCTTGCAGACTTTCTTGTGTATATGTCTTCATGTAAATACTCTTTGGTATGAATATGATCTATGAATCTCCCTTCTTTGCAGAGTAAAACTCTTTAATACTATGATGTTAACATAAAAAAACACAGAAGCAAGAACTTCTTCAGAATAAACAAAAGAACTCAATAGAAGACACTAGCCATGTCGTGATGTTTGAAGATAGGTATTGTCACTATTAAGTATTAACTGTAAGAATACTCCTTGAGACACCCAAAACATGTTATTGATTCAACCAAAGGAAGAGCTCTTAAGAGCCTTGAAGAATGAAACAAAGCACATGGAGCTTATAAGTTTCCTTCTGTCAAAGAAGAACCAATCTGTCGCATTAGAGGATAAACTGGACTAAACTCTTTGTCCCCTCTCGACCTGATCTTCACTGCATAATCATCCAAAGTCGCTTTTATCCCCTTCCAGATCTGATCCTCTTTCTGGTTATCAAGCCACAGCGAGTACTGTTTAGCACTCAGTCTGTTCTTCTGCATCGGTGACTCTAACTCGTCTGGGCCTCTCGTGTAGAGATGATGCAGGACGATGCTAGGTGGTAGATCCTGGATGAGAGGAGATGATCCCATTTCAGATGTTTCCAAGAATATCAATGGCCTAAACGCTCTAAGAGCTCTGTACGGTGCACCGAGCTGCTCCACAGGGAACAGATTCTGTCCCACCGCGAGTTCCAGCTCCGCCATGTCTCTAGCCATCCTGAGTTTTCCCCATTCTGATAGTGGTCGCACCAGGGAAGCATGCCTGATGTAGAAGATCAAAACCCTCGAAGCCATCTGTCTCGCGAGCCTAGTGCAGATCGATTCTGTCCCTGGGGTGTTCGCGCTCGCTGCGGAAGGCAACAGTCTAGATAGGAACTCTCTGCGGAAGTGAATAATCGATCTCTGCAGCTCTTCCATGTATGGGGAAGTGTTGTTGTCCAAGGCAGCATCATCAACACCAAAATTTTGGTCGTGGATCTGAAGAATGCAGGACTCGAGCTGGTCTCGCATTGCTTTAAACAGAGGTGTAACTGGCTCGCAAGCCGCAGCGTATATCGCGCCCAGATGAGGAGACAATACATCAGCGGCGATACTGGGAAGGTCAGCTACCATGGATGAGATGTGCGTGTGGATTCCTTGCAGATGCTGGCATAACGTGAAGTTCCTGATCTGTGTTGAAGTTGCTGGACCTGTTATCTGGCGCGTCTCAGGGCCTGTAGAGATCTGCCATATACATGTAGCTGTGTTAACACATGTACATTTGAAGCATTAGAGGAGAGAAAAGAAGCTTAGCATACCTGGCACTCAGCTCGTTGAGCAAGGTTACTAAGGGCTTTGCCTATCTCACGCAAAACTAGAAGAGTCAAACGACCATCTGGATGAACAGCCTCAATCTCGTCTTGAATGTGTGATAGCACCTGTGAGATCTGTTCTTTGGAAGGTAAACTCCCACGGCTCGACATAGGGAATATAGAGTTCACAAGATCTGACAACCGTCCGAAGCATAGTGATAAGAAAGCAGTCTGGAATATTGCAATGCACGAAACCATTTGTTCTTTCCTCTCTGAATTAACCGCAGGTAACACTCCTTTCACATCGGTGTCGCGAGCGATCCTTTCGAGGAGATTTTCTATCATAGACACGAGCTTTGGATATCCCATGGTGAATATTTCTTTCACGAAACTCGAAGCTGTGAATGCAGACTTCATTTGGCTAGTAAACGCCTTCACAAGTGCATCCCAGACTCTGTCTGTTAGCATAGAATCACCTTCCTGTCGCATATAAACACTTCATATCAGTAATAAAACCTCAAAATAAAGGCTGGAATCTAATTTAACCAATATCCCCCCTGAATCACGAAAACACATACCAAAGGCTTCATTTTTATGCAAAACATGGAAGAATCATAAACTAAAGTTGATCAAGCATCAATCATGCTCTCTCAAGGTGACAAGAATCATCTCATCCACATCCATTAACACTATATCTCTTTCTCTCAGTTACCTAATGCAGCTTAAACTAACGAGTAAGCTCTGAGAGCCTAAGTTTCCAGTGAGATTCAAGAAGTTCCTTAAACCTTGAATCTTAAACCCTGACATCACAAAAATCACATACCAAAAACTGCATTTTTATGCAGAAACATGGAAGGATCCTTAACAAAAGTTGATCAACACCAGTCATGCTCGCTAAATATAACAAGATGCATCGCATCCACATCCAAGACACTCTCTCTTTCTCTCAATCACCAGTAAATTCAAGAAGTTCCTTATACCTTAAATCTAACCCTGACATCACAAAAACACTACTAAAGGCTTCATTTTTATGCAAAAACATGGAATAATGAATAATCATCTACTAACATTGACCAAACACCAATCCTGCTCGCTAAATGTGACAGGAATCTTCTCATCCACATCGAAGAACACTCTCTTTCCGTCAATTACCTACCTAATGCAGCTTAAACTAACGAGTAAAAACTCAAGAAGTTCCTTATACCTTGATGACTTCGTCAAGAAGAAGCACATGAGTAAAAGGATCTCTCTTCTTCGACAGCACACGCTGCAAATGCCACACAGCCTTTACAAGCGCATACAACTGATCCATACAACTCCCCATCCTCTGCCAAAGCGCCTCCCTAACCTTCCCTCCACCACCAATGTGCGGCGCCCCGCTAGACCTAATCCCTCCAGGCCCAAAACCACCGCCACCAGGCCCAGAAGAAATCGCTTTCATGTCCATAGCAACGCCTACGCTCTTCACAGCCATGGCCTTGTACTTGTTCACCAATTGATCAACCGTAACCTTAAGCTCCCCAAGGTTATAGAAAACCTGCAACCCAGTCCCAACCTCGGCTTGATTCAGCCCTTCCACGCCTCTCTCCAACACCTTCATGGCTTCGGATCTCAGCTTCTCCCCGATCTCCTTGACGAACTTGATCTCCTCGTCGATGACTTCGATCCCGAAGAGATCGTACTCTCTACACATCGTCAAGATCTCGAAATGGAGCTGCGCGGCTTTCGTGAGATCGATCTTCTCCGGATCGGATCCATCCGTTAGATCGCGGAGCTTCTTGGAGAGGCGCAGCGCGCGGACGGAGTGAGAGAGTAGCTCGGTGGCGGAGTGGAGATTCGAGAGCTGAACGGATTTGGATTTGATTGATCGCACCGGCTCGGAGAGATCGGATCGGATGCGGCGGATGGAGGATTGGAGGGAGGAGACGGAGGAGCGGAGGGAGGAGAGGGAGATCTCGGCGTGGGAGAGGGAGGAGAGCTGGGAGAGGAGCTCGGGGTGGCGGGAGACGACGTCGCTGCGGAGCTGGGAGTCGAGGAGGCGGATGGCTTGGTGGAGACGCTCGGCGGTGGAGGCGGGGGATCCGGAGGCGAGCGCGGCGGAGGAGAAGGAGGAGGAGGAGAAGGATGGGGAGAGGAATGGGGCGAGGACGGGGTCGTTGGCGAAGGAGTCTAGCGGTGAAGATGATGAAGACGGTGGTGAGGGTCCGGGAGGAGGAGGATTTTTAAAGGTTGAGAGACGCTGAAGAGAAGGTGACGATGATGGGGAAGGAGGAGGAACTGCCATCATCTCTCTCTCGCCAGTAATTTTTTTTTTTTTTTTTAGTACACTGGAGTTGCAATTGAACAGAGTATCGATCCAAGTGCACTACCCGGCGGAATACATTGATTTGCGAACTTTGTATTTTAATTTTGGGGGATTGTTTATTTAATTGAATCATGAAATCATATAATGGAATTTGGAGTTGATCCGTCAATTATTAAAGCTTTTTTAGGCTAGAAATGTTGTGGCCCAACAAAGGATAAGCATTATGTTTGGTAAGCTATATGAGAGAGAGTTAACAAAAACCTATCATATAGAGAGGAATTCCATGTGATTACCCAATGGTGTCTCACATTCCTTATTTTTAGTTTGATACACAATGGCATCACATTTATAATTTTCCAAATCTATAATTCATAATTTCAAGCTGTTTTTATTCTCCAATTTAATCCCTCCAAATCATTAATCCATTGGAAAATAACATATTTTATCAAACAAATTTTAAAATTAACTTTTGGAACTGGAAAAATATGAAGATGATTAATATTATTTTGTAAACATTACAATATATAAATTTGAATTTAGTTGCAAAATTACATGTTCAATACAAAAGATGAAACTGAACTCATCTTTGATTCAAATCTGTACATTATTTTACTGGTTATTTGAGAACTTTTTTGAAAAATGGAGAATTCAAACTCACAAATTGAAAATTTGGAAAAAAATTAGAATTTTTAAAGTTGTAAATAATAGATCTTTTGTAGAATCGGTAGAACATGTTATAACTTATACAATACAATCAGCTAGAGTCAGAGTCGTCTCTCTCTCTCTCTTCTCTCAATCCTCACAAACAAAAACCCTAATCACCTTGCTTAGGGTGGCCGGCGGCCTCCTTCTCCTCCGCCGTCGGTCGCCCCTCCTTTCCGTTGTCTCTCTTCCTCCTTGCCTCCCCTCTCCCTCTTCTTCCTCGGTTCCTTTCTTGGAGCTCTGAGTCTTGCGCTTCCGCGGACAGATCTGGCATTTTGACTTCGGATCGCCGGAGAATCGTGGTGGTAGAGTGGCTGGAAGGTTGTCTCTTGGAGAATAGTGGTGGTAGCGGTTCAGATCTGGCGTCAGATCTGGATATCGGAGTGGAGTATTTCTCTCTTCTGCCTCCTCTGTTTTCCTTCTCGGTGCGGGTGAGCGGTCTCACTAGGCTGAAGGCCGTGTTGGTTCCCCTGGGAGGCGGAGGTGCGGTGTTCCTCTTGCTTTTTCGGTGGTCTCTGGTGTTGTCTTGTTAGGCCGGTCAGACCTTCTCTCTGGGGCTCGTCTGGAGTTGCCATCGGTTCCTAACCGGATAGATCCGTTGCGGGTTCTCCGTAACGGCGGCGCGTGCGAGGAGGCGATTAGTTGGATTTGTCAACCACGGTTGCTCTGCTCGGTGGCGGCGCGTGCTGGGTCTGCGAGTTTCAGGGGCTTGATCTAAGGCTGCTTCCTGACCGCTTTGACTTAAAGTGGTGCTTGTTGTCTCAGTCTTTTTGGTGTAGGTGCGGTGGTTTGTGGCGGCTTTGGCGGCTCCTTTCCGGATAAAGCTCGACCTGGTCTCGGCAAGTGTTCTTGGTCTGGTGTGAAGGTGTCGGTCCGTGAAGGTTACAAGTATTGATGTCGTCGTAAGCTGTTCTTGAAAAATCCGATCTTAAAGAGCTGATCATCGGGCAAAGCCGAATTCTACCGGGTTCAGCTCTCGCTATCACTGCGGATTTCATTTTGTGGCAAGCGAATGTTCAGATTTTCATGTATACTTTTGCTTATGATGCTCAACTTAGGGTCAGTTCTTGCTAAGTTAGGTTGGAGTTTGTGTTTAAATTTGTTTTCTGTTCTTCTGTTTCTTGTTTGTCTCAGTAATCTTCTGTAAAAAATTGAAAACTGGTAATAAATCTTAACATTTTTACCAAAAAAAAAAAAACTTATACAATACAAAACCTAAAAAAACAGTTATAAAAATATTATATGTTTAAGCTGACATATCTAAAATTTTAAAATTTTCCAGATATATTTTAAATTATTCGATATTTTATCAAAACAAAACGAATTAAAAAAAACTTGAATATCTAAGAAATTGTCCAAAGTAAACAAAAATATCTTTAAAATTAAAAATATATTAGAATCAAATTAGACTCGAAATTTTTTGGGTATTAACCGGTTTCTAACGTTTTTATCCGAACTGAGTAATTGAATCGAATTTTATAAATAACCCAAAATATAAGTATATTTTTAGGAAAAAAAATCCTAAATCGACCCAAAACCAAAATGGTCAGACCTATATCAAGGTCTACTGTACACATAGGGATCTGATTATAGTGGAATGGGAAATCACACTTTTGTCACACCTAAGCATGTGAAAGCGACTTCAGGGAGACACTTGTCACTATATAATTGGTAGGCTACGTCATCAACTCTCTTGAATCGCATCAAAACGTACGACGCCTTCCACGCATCAGAGCGGCGTTTCCGAGAACCGCGTCTGCGCTCTCTGCTTTCTTAGGGTCTTTTTGTATATGTTTCGCGTCTCTGTTCATCTTCCGTATACGTAAGACAATGACGGTTAGGTCCACCGGGAGAAACCTCTCCTTCGAGATTCTCAGCTCCTTGGAGGACGATTCACTTCCTCCGATCCCCCGATCCAGCTCAGATCCGATCAGCGGAAACGACTCCGCTGAATCATCGCCTAAGCGAAGGAGACACAGGAAGAAGAAGAAGAAGCACAACAAAGTCGAGACTATCCCTGAGAATGGCGATCCTCAATTTACGACCATGGAGGATTCGAATTGGGCTTCCTGCGACGAAGGTGAAAGATCAATTTTCGAAAACAGATTGAATTACTTCGGCGGTGGCGGCGGTGGAAGTACAGTCGTGACGCAGACTGTACAGCATAACGGGTTCAGTTTCGGGAAGCTGAGGCAGAGGAACGTTAACGGGAGTAGTATCGACTCGACTAACGATGAGAGATTCTCTGAGACCTTGGCTTCTGATAAGAAGTCATACGTGGAAGAGGTAAGCTCCTCTGAGAATTTACCGTTTGAGGAAGTGCAGAATCAGTTTCCGAGAAGTGAGACTAATGGGAATGTGGTGGTGACGAGGCTTGACACTGAATCTTCTCTGGACTGGAAACAGCTTATGGCTGATGATCCTGATTGTAAGTTTCAGTCTTTTATCGTTTTTATTGGTTTACATCTATTGTTTCCTTACAATGATGATTGCCATCAGTTCTTAGTGCTGAGACGAGGTCACCTATGAAGTACTTTACGGGGGAGATTTATGGTGGGGTCTCGTTACGGAGCACAGTTGCTTCTGGGAATGATGTTGAACGGGAGAGGATATATGATATGATCTTCCGCTTGCCTTGGCGATGCGAAGTGGTGAAAACAAACACTGGCTCTCTTCTTTATCTCAGAGTGTGAACGTTCTTGGTTTAGCTACCTGTGTTATTCACATATTTAAGAATTTTAATGCAGCTTCTACACACTGGCTTTTTTGTCTGCGTCAACTCATTTCTGTCATTGTTGACTGTCATGCCAATAAGAGTCCTGCTGACATTCTGGGATGCTTTTAAGAACAGGTGAGTCACTTTCTACATTCCTTGATATATATAATTTTGTGAGGAAGTAACTTAGTAGCATTCGTGGCAGGCAGCTCAGGAGGCCTTCCTCATCGGAGCTGTCTGATCTTGCTTGTTTTCTTGTTTTGGCTTCTGGTACCATTCTTCTTGGCAGAACAGGTGCAGTATAATCTTCTTGATTTGCATAAACTTGTTATATATTTTAAGTTTAATCTATAAAAAACAGGTGTAGTGATACCATGGTTTGCATACTTTGTCACTTATCATTATCAGAATGGACTTTTCTGTTCAGCTCATCAAAGTGATGTGGAAAGGGATTCTCAAACAGTTCTCTAATTTGTTTTATTTTGACAGATATCAGCTTAATTTACCATATGATTCGTGGTCAAAGTACCATAAAACTATATGTGGTTTATAATATCTTAGAGGTAACGTAAACCCCCTTCATATCCATTCAGCTTCTGTCCGGCTTGTTCCTTCAGTCCTTCTCTATCCAATTGGTACTAATACAGATATTGTGTTTCAGATATTTGATAGACTCTGTCAAAGCTTTTGTGGAGATGTATTTGGGGCTCTGTTCAGTTCCGCAGCGGGACTGGCTGTTTCCCCTCCTGAGAAACTGAGATTTTGTACTTGGAGATTCGTTTCGGACCTGGCATTAACTATGGTTGCGTCGAATATCCTTATTACTTGATTGCTAGTTTGATTTCTGTTGACTAATTTTCACATCGTTATTCTCTTGTCTCCTTGACTGTCTCTTCACTTCTCCATTCATTCATTCTATTAGCTCAGGCAATTACGTTGTCAACTTGTATTGTTGCTCACAACAATGCCTTGTTGGCCCTTCTGGTGTCAAATAACTTTGCTGAGATCAAGAGCAGTGTCTTCAAGCGTTTCAGCAAAGACAACATTCATGGTCTAGTATATGCAGGTAAGCTTTTGCTCCATTCCCTTTCGTGGAATTTTGTATCTAACAATTATGTGCCCAATACAGCTTTGAACATCCCTTTGGGACTCTCATTCAAGCTATTAACTGGTATGATCTGGTTGTTTTACTATTTCTCTACCAGATGCAATAGAGAGATTCCACATATCAGCCTTCCTGGTGTCTGTTTTGGCTCAAAACATTCTCGAAGCTGAAGGTCCATGGCTTGGAAACTTTATCTACGTAAGTACTGATAAATTACACACGAGTCTCTATACAGGTTGCTCTTAATTAATTTTACATGGACTCTGCAGAATGCTACTATGGTCTTCTTCTGTGAGATGATGATAGACATCATCAAGCATTCATTTCTTGCCAAGTTCAATGGCATCAGACCTATAGCGTACTCTGAGTTTCTTCAAGCTCTCTGCGAGCAGGTACTGATGATATAACCTTCTTTATCTATCTTGCTGTTACATTGGCCCTATAAATTCTATTGCTGTATTGAGTGTTGCGTTAGAAACACCTATTTATCTTTTTATGGTAATCCTCTTTGTCAGACTTTGAACATCCGCCCAGAAGATAGAAAGACAAATCTCACATTCGTACCCATTGCACCCGCTTGTGTGGTATATTCTTCTTCCCTTTTGGCCAAGAAACTTATGAAGCATTTGCTTGTGATTAGTCAAAAAAATAAGTGTGTTTTTTTCTGAGGCTTCAGGTGATCAGAGTACTGACTCCAGTATATGCAGCACACTTGCCTTGTAGTCCACTCCCATGGAGAGTGATGTGGATGGTCTTTTTATTTGTCATAACATGTATAATGCTCACAAGTCTCAAAGTTCTCATCGGCATGGGACTTAGGAAACATGCAACTTGGTATATTAACAGATGCAGAAGGCGAAACTCCTCCCATCTACACAACGACTAGCCCGACTCTTAAAAACTACTGAGAATTGAAGAAAGGTTTCCATGTGGTAACACCTCAGCAGGAAAGAGTTTGCACAGGAGGAGAGTGGATCAACCGGGTTGCACTCGACTCAGATCCAGTTACATCTTTCTTTTTGGTATATGAGGATATGAGATCATCCTTGCGATCTTATACATGTTTAATATTCGATGAAGCGATTTTGGTAATTGTTAGGAAAATATGTACAAAGAGACCCCATGGATCATTTTGGCAAAGAAGAAAAGCTATCGCAGGACAAATAGCCATACTACTCTTCTTCATCACAGGACAATCTCATCCCATTTTTCTGACTTGTCTTAAAGCTTCCCATTAACCTAACATGGGATGCAAAGTGACAAAGAAAGGATCATGAATAATTAGTCTGGGTTCTCTTTTGCGATTGTTCACTGTTGAGACACGAAGCAACTAAAATCCCATAAACTCTGATCCAATACAACCGTTTTGGGATTTAAGATCAACTTTGTGATCCTTATACATATTGAATATTCGTGGAATCTATTTTAATATAGTTAGACATATGAAATATGTGTAAAGAGTGAGTTAGCTCTTCTAAAGAAAAATATTTTTTGTTTAAATCATATTTATTTTTATAATAATTCTCTTTCTGTTTTCTTAAACTAAAATATATGCACAGAGATATATATTTTCAGTATATTTTTGAGTCTGAATTATTTATTTTCTAGAATCCAAATTTGAAGGTCTGATGTTTTACCTTTTGTTTATATAGTTAAGAATTAGATATTGTAAAATTTAATAAATGTAACTGGTTTTAACAATAAAATATTAAAATACATGAGTGAGTAAATTTATGAAAAGATAAATAAAATATTAATTTAATTAAAAATAAAACTAAAAATAATAGATAAATGAGAGTATTAATTTTGTTTTTAATGTCTAAATACTTATATCAATTTTTAAATACAGAAAAGTATAAGTTCAAACAAATGAGAGAAGGTACATAAAAGCTGAAAAGTGAGAATTGGGTATGTATTGTATTTGCATGTAAATGATATTTTATAATATAATATTATAAATTTTATGTAGCTGTTTTTGTCTGTTCATTATAATTTTTTTTTTTTGGTTACTACTCATGAATTTCCTAAATAAATTTCCCGTTTTTCTAACATTAGAAAAAAAGAAAAGAAACGTCAAAATAATAATATTTCTGGTGAAGTCTCTCTCTGACTTGCAACCCTTTTTCTTCTCCAGTTGATTAGATTTCTCCCACTTTACACTTTCTCCCATTCTCCACCGCTCTGCGACAATGTCGGTAAGCTTTCTCCATTCACGCCCCCATCTTCTTCTTTTTCTTCCTTCCGTTTCTTTAGATTCGGGTCCAAGTCTATGTTTCGTCGCCTATTTTCAGATCTTATTAGATAAAAGGTTATGTTTTATTCTTTGTTTCCCCGTCAAAGTGGTGGCTTACGTTCTACTGAAAAATTTGATGAATCTGCTAAAACCATCATCAACTTTACACCGACCCTTGATCTGATGATCTTTTGAATAAAAGTCTGAGATCTCTTCACTGTGTCGGTCGGTTACCTAAAGAAAAAGAAAAAAAAAACTTTCTTCAGTTCAAAGTTTTTGTCTTTAAATCTAGTATTCTGTTCCCAATATGCTAACTTTAATCAATTAGAAGCAAGTCAATAGATTCAACTTACCAAGATTCGATATACCTTTGGCTTTCTTTTTATGACTTTTATGAATATTGATCTCTCTCCCTCTCTCTACAGGCTGCTTTCATTCCCATGGATCAATCTCAGAACAACATTCTCATGGATTCCCAGCCTACTACTTCCCCCGTAAGCACAATGTTTCTCGAATGATCTTTTGAATGGTTAATAAGTTGCTAGACAATGTATAATAATAAGCCTTGATTCGGATCCGTTCTTGTTGCAGGTGAAAACTGTGAAAATTAGCAATGTTTCACTCAATGTCTCCAAGAAAGATCTCAATGAGTTCTTTTCTTTCTCTGGTGACATTCACTACATCGAGATGCGCAGGTTGAACTAAAAAACTTGTCCTTTGTTAACATGATCTTTACCCAAAATATCTAATCTTAGTTACTTATCATCATCACAGTGAAACGCAAGAAACTCAGCTTGCTTATGTTACCTTCAAGGATCCACAAGGAGCAGAAACTGCTATGCTCTTAACGGTATTTTCTTTATGTGTTTATTTTCTTTCTGTGAGCATATTGTGGGAATGTAAAGATATTTACATTACTTTCCTTCAGGGAGCTGTCATTGCTGATCATCGTGTTAGTATTACTCCTGCTGTGAACTACGACCTACCACCAGAAGCCCTTGCACTTGACTCGGTAAATCCCAAAAAGATACTCCCTCCATTTCAAATTAATTTTCGTTCTAGAGTTTAAAATTTGTTTCATTTTAATTGTCGTTTTTGTTTTCACTATATTAATTACTAGTTTTTCTATTTTTATAAGATGAAATCTAATTATTTTTTTAATACGACAAATAAAATGAACGTAACTCTTTGCTTTTAATGTTTCACTTTCAGTTTTCATGTTTGTCTCCTCTGTTTGCAGCAGGAATATTCATTTAATGGCTTCACTGTCAAGAAAGCTGAACAAGTGGTAAGCACCATGATGGAAAGAGGCTACGCTGTCGGCAAAGACGCTATGGAGAGAGCCAAAGCCTTTGACGACAGACACAACCTAGTCTCAAACGCTTCAGCAACCATTGCCTCCCTCGACAACAAGATGGGTTTGAGCGAGAAGCTAAGCATAGGAACTACCGTGGTGAACGAGAAGCTGAGAGAGGTTGACGAGCGGTATCAAGTGAGGGAGATCACAAAATCCGCTTTAGCAGCTGCTGAGGAGAGAGCGATTAGCGCAGGAACGGCTTTGATGGCGAATCCTTATGTCTCAAGCGGAGCTTCGTGGCTATCAAACGCCTTTGGTGCAGTGACAAAGGCGGTTAGGGCTGAGGATGGAGGAGAGGGAAGAAAGGAGATTGTCCAACTTGATGACACGTCACCTAAAGCTCCTGCTGTTGTTCCTGTTAACTCAGTGGACACAGACTTCACCAAACCAAGTTTCTAAAGATTGTCTTAAACTCCAATTCTTTGATACATTTGCTGTGCATATACATGCTTACATATTCATTGGTCTTTCTTTTATTGCACAACATAAACATAACATAAAACCTTTAAAATGTATTTTGTTGTTACATTCAGACATCATTTTGTCATTTTTCAAGAACTGAGTTGAAGAAACCTCCTAGCCATTGGATGTGTAGCTTGAGAAAGCTCATCAGGTTTAAGAACTTCAACAATCTCACCATCAACAACAAGACAGACGATATCCGCAACTCGCTGGATCTGCTTGATACTGTGAGAGACGATCACAGTCGTAATCCCTCTCTGCTTCTTTAGTTTCACTATAACATCCTCGATGTTCTCTGTCGATATGGGATCCAAAGCGCTTGTTGGCTCATCGAGAAGCAACACCTCAGGCTCGTTGGCTAGAGTCCTTGCAAGCGCTACACGTTGCGCTTGACCAACGGATAACTCGGAACCAGTCTTCTTGGCTAAAGAAGCATCAAGATCAGCAAAACTCAGCAGCTTGTAAACATCTTGGTCACTTAGCTTCTCCCCTCTCAAGTTCGGACCATATCTCACATTATCAGCAACGGTCCCTGTGAAACCAAACCAATCATAAAAAAATAACCCATGGTTTTGAAAATCGGTTTAGGCTGCAAATCAATCCTACTGACTTTTATGACTCGTAAACCATTTTAAATCGGTTTAAATCAATCTGAATTAATATAAATACTAATGTTATCACACATACTATAAATTTTTAACTCTTAATTTGTTTTATTTTGTATATCTAATTTTGATAATTCATCAAAATAATTTTGTAGTTAACCTAAAATACTAAAATATCTTGAATAAAATTAAAAAAAATATATATATAATAAATCAATAATTTGTTAATGCATACAAGCATAAATCCTGAATAATCAAAACTAATACTCTACAAAACACCTCTAGTTTCTATTTCTTGAACATTGGTAATAACAGTTACAGCAACAGTCCCTGTGAAACCAAACCAATCATATCAAAAACCAGACATTGGTTCCAAACTCCAACTATAATAACCTTCAAAGGATCTAAACTCCGACTTGTTCACACCATTAAAGCAGACAACTTTTCTAGATTTCAGTGGCGATTGAAGAAGACAGGAGACAACTTTTACCTTCAAAGAGAACGGGAAGCTGGAAAAGCATGCCGACTCTACGGCGGAGAGTGATGACGTCGATGCTCGTGATGTCTACGCCGTCCAAGAAAACAGTCGTCGCCGGAGGCTCCCAGAGACGGTTAAGAGATCTCAAAAACGTTGACTTTCCGCTTCCACTTGGACCGATCACACCAACGATCATCCCTTTGGGGATATCCATTGACACTCCTTTCAGAATCAGAGATCCGTCATCGGAGACTCGGGTCAGGTTTCTTACACGTATCTTTGGTTCTTGACCGGACAAAGCTTCCACGTCCAGTAGATGTTCTCGCAGCGCGCCATCGGATTCGGCAGACAAGAGTAATGGCATGGTCTTGAGTTTTGTGTTGTGTTTCAGTTTGATGATTTAAGTAATACAAGAGAAAAGGTAAAGTCTTGTTTATGACACTTGAGCACGAGCACACATATGGGTTCGGACAAGATGAGGAATCAGTAAGTTGATAACAACTGTTTTATTATTCTTCCACTGACAATACAACCACTCTCACTTATACCTGTTCTGCTTAATACATGATCTCTGCTTATGTTTTAAATATAGCTCTCTTAAATATACGAAAATCTTGTAAAATATAATAAAACAAGTTTTTGTAATCAAAATAACACACACAAAATGTCTAGAGTAAAGTTTAATAAACTATATTTTTAAAATTATTATTTTAAATTTTATACTCCAAATTTTAAATTATAGATCTTAAGCTTTAATATCCAAACCTTGAATCCGATCCCCTTAATCTAAACCCCAAATCTATATTAATTAACTCATATGTACTGTATCCATTTATTTTTTAATGAAACATATTTTTATTACTTTTCTTACTTGTACGTTATCTTTGTTATAAACCTTTTTTGGTTATTAAAAGATATTTCTCTAAAATATATAAATATCATTTTATATAAAATTCAAGCCTAATAATATTTTCAGGGTGAAAATCTTCAGTCTACAGCTCATTGAAAGAAACTGAGAAGAAACACTTAAAACAAATGGTATTCCATTTTTCTCATAACAACATCAAAGCTTATGTACTTGTTGTCGTTACTGCATTTAATTCCATATAATACCTGTTGAAAATATGCGGTTTACCAAATGATAACAAAATATGATCTCAGCAGACTTATAGTAAGACGCTAATAAGAACAGCTCCAGCCTAACTTTGTTGTTTCATTATATAATAACAAAAGTTTCCAGGCTGATGAATATATGTTCAAAAACTCATTCTTTGGCTACTGATCTGAAGCAAGCAATCTCATATGCTGTGTCAGAATCTCAAGATTCTTAGACCTCTCTGGAGTAAGCTGTCCAATATCAAAATCAAAGTCATCTGCTTTCTCCATTTCTTCTTCTATCAGCTCCAGGGCAAGACTCTTGTCTAGTTCCATTCTTCCTCCATCTTCATCCTCCTCCTGCAATGTCACATCATCATTCACATTCTTCTCCTGCACCTTATTCTTCTTCTTCTTTGAAGGGCTCAACAACAAAAGCTTCTCCCAAGCCCCATCATCATATAGATCAGGTATGATCAACGGCACACGATTCTCATCTAAACAAAACTTCAACATATCCGCGTTTCTCAAGAAATCATTTATCTCATTAGAGCTTGACTTTGCTACTCCCTCTGATGGTGTCTTCTGGTATGTTACTAAAGGAAGACCCTTTGAGTTTGTTTCTCCTTCATCAGTCACTTCTTCCAAAATCTTCGCTCCTCCTCCTCCTCCTTCCGCCTTTCTCCAGTTATTCTCCTTAGGCTGAAGCAACTGAACCAACAGACTTGGGTTCTGCATAACCATAACCAAAAAAGAAAGCATCTCTTGTTGACTCTCTTCCATCCCTTGAACTCTGTCTTCCAAGTGCAGCATCTTAGTGTCAGTGCTCTCCTGGTACTGCCTGACTTTCACCAGCTCCTGCGCCAATGCCTTCTTATCCCCTTTCAAGATATCAACTTCTTTCCACAGTTCACTCTCCCCAGACTTTTTTCCCTGAGAACAAGCATCAGTTGTTGTAGTTTTGCTCTGATGCTCACTAGTACTCTGAACATTCTTCCTCCTGATAACATTCTTTAGCAACTCCTTTTGACCTCTCACAAACCAGTCATTCGCAAACTCACATCGATCTGCATCAACTTTTCTAAAACCCTGAAACCAAAAAAAATAAAAAACACAAACTTTACTCTCACCAACACAAACATCACACTATATTGACAAAAAAAAAACATCTTTCTTGATGATTAGGTTATACCCATTTCATCATTTACATAAAGTAATCAAATTTATCAAAAAAGAAATCAACTTTACAGAAACAGAGAATAAGAACACAAAGCCCATGATTCCAAGATTTCAAGAAACAGAACAAAAACAACAAAGGGGCAATTCAAGAAACTAACGTAGATATTGAGCTGACGGATGAAGCTGGATAGATTGCTGTGTTTGAAGTATTTGGGCAAGAGCTGAGCGGAGAAGACGGTCGTGTCCGAGATAACGAAGCTGTTGTCTCCGTTTGTACTCCAGGAGATGATTGAATCGGTTGAGGAATCGTCGACCATCTCGTAACATTTCCTCAGGAACGGCGCCACTGAAGAAGACGAAGAAGAATCAACACGGTCCGACGATGATTTGACCATATCTCGAGTCTCGAGAAGAGTTTTGGATTTTGAATTATGAAACCTAATTCGGTTTGATGAGATTAATACTAATGAAAAAGAAAAAGACAAAAGGAAGAGACTTTAGAGGGGTTAGAGTGGGAAGAAGAAGATGAAACTTGTGCGTAGGGCAAGGGATCGCTCCTCGCAATCAAAACGAATTTTCAAGGAAGTTGAGAGGGTTTGTCGCTTACTTTTTTATTTTTACTTTTGTTTTTTTTTTAAATCGTAAAAAAATTAGATATTTTGAAGTCATTTCGCCCAATCTCTCTCTCTTATATAGGCCTTTTTTATAGGTACATATAAACACACACACAGAAAAGACTAATTCAGTTTGGTTCAGTTAAAATTTGTGAAATGGCATAATATATATTAGATTGATTAAAATATTTTATATATTATAAGACAAAATAAATTTAAATAATAATTTAGTTACTACAAAATGTGAAAATGATTAAAATTTATTAAAAACACTTTACTTCTTATTATAAATATTTACCTAATTTTAATACATTTTTAATAATTGATTTACATCTTATAATATTATAAAACAAATTCTAGTATAATTTTATTATTAAAATATTTATTGTTATTTATTTAAAATTGTGAAATATATGAAAGTGTTGTTTTTGTAATAATCCACTAAAATTTACTTTTCCATTTAATAAAAATTTCTTTGTATTTTTGTCAGCAAAAGTGCAAGTTTGCACTTTGAGTTTTTTTTTCATTCCATAACTTTTTTTGATTGGCAAAATACTTGTGTTATCGTTAATTTGTTATTCTGGTATTACGCAAGTTTACCAATCAAAGCCTTAGTTTATTAGATTATTGTTATATATGAGTATAGGTTTGGTTTCTAATATAACCTAATAGCTGACTGGTGGTATCCGAATGACATGAAAATATGCTATTTGTTATATTTTGGGTTATTGGTTTAGTTCAGATATTATAAATATATTACTAGATCTTGATCTGCACAACCGCTCATATGTTATTTTTAGTTTATATGCATATATATTTATTTTAGATCATTAGTGGTGTACATCTTTAATTTTAATCATATATTAATTTTTTTATAGAACTATTTCAAATACAATAATTTATAGTTTACATGTTGAAAATAACCAATTATTTAAAATCATCACATGTATTTGTTGTTTCTTATTATTATATATTTATCTTATTGTATTTGCATTTAGTTATTAAACAAAATAATATGTTCATGAGAAAACCATATTTAAAAATTATTTTGTATTTATTTTATGTTAATTTTTTATCTGCCCTTCAAAACTGGATTTTAATTTAGCAATATTTTTTATGTTTATTCATTTACATAATATATTATTATATATACAAAAGTCTAAGATATGTTAATTTTTATACATGTATTATAT
Source organism: Brassica oleracea var. oleracea (assembly GCF_000695525.1). NCBI lineage: Eukaryota > Viridiplantae > Streptophyta > Magnoliopsida > Brassicales > Brassicaceae > Brassica > Brassica oleracea. Next base: position 32,982,555 of record NC_027753.1, read on the forward strand.
GTTTTACTAATGTAAGCCATCATCATATTAGATTTTTTAACATAAATATTTTATATTTATGAAAATAAAATTTATCAATTCAATATAATTTTCTCATATTTAGTTCAATTTTAACATGATTGATTATAATTATAAAATAGATAAATTAAGATATAGTTTTTATAAACAATTACTGAATATATATTAATGCATAATAAAAGTTCATTGCTAATTACGAAATTAGTAAAAATATTTATATAAACTTTTTGAAAATTAAGATAATGTTAAAATATTTAGATCAACATAATATTTTTTAAATATGATCGATTGTGATTATATAATAGATAAAAATATGATATAATATTTATTTTTTCATTTTATAAACGATAAATAAATATATTAATGTATAATAACATTTCAAAACTAATTACGAAATTAGTGAAAATATTTACATATAAATTTTGAAAATTAAGGTCTTGTTAAAATATTTTTAAACAGATTTTCGAAAATTTTAATATATATAAAAATTTATAATTTAAATTAAGAGATATCAAAAGATATTATGATTTAAGTATTTCAAAGATTCTATATATTATTAGTCTTATTAAAATACATTTAATAACATTTCTTAAAGGTGGTCTAACTTAAAATCACACATGAAAGAAGTTGTGACTTCTATTTTAATATAATAGATTATTTGGTATTTTATGTATATTTTATTAAAAATTAGGTTTTTCGATTTTTTGGATTTTCAATATATTTTAGTTTTAAATACATTTGAGAGTTTTAAATATATTTAAATTTCCAAATACATTTTTGGATATTTCGCATGATAAATAAAAATATAGTCGCATTGAATAAGATCGAAACATTTGATTTTCATACCTAATCGTGGTTGAAAAGTCGTAGATAAGATCCTTGGTTATCGTCCTTAGTTCTCGTATTATACTCTTTAACTCTCAGGCCTTAGATCCACAATTAGTTTGATTAGTACTGAGCAAAGTGTAACTTCTCTCGTTTTATTAAAAAAACACATTCCAAAGGGATCCTCACACTATTACGAGACCGAGAGATGGCGAATGAAATACCTACCAAAGGGATCCTCAAGACCGAAGCTCTGAAACATGTTTGTTTTCTTTTTATAAATTTCTTTCATGATTTTTTCATGAACTAAAGTCTAAATATAAAGTATTGTCGATCTGCAAAATTTGGTTTTGTCTTCATAAATAAACGACCTTTGATATATTAATTTGGTTGTGTTCACTTGTTAAAGTACATCTTGGAAACGTCAGCGTATCCAAGAGAGCATGAGCTGCTTAAGGAACTTCGTAAAGCTACAGTCCAGAAATATGGCAATTTGTAAGTCTTCTTTATCAAATAAATAGGATTCTATAACCAGTCTATTAAATTAAAAAATATTATTATTTATAGAATTTTCTTGGTTAATAAAAACGCAGAAGCGAGATGGAAGTTCCGGTTGATGAGGGTCTTCTTCTATCGATGCTTTTTAAGATCACGAACGCTAAGAACACTCTCGAGCTCGGTGTTTTCACCGGCTACTCTCTTCTCTCCACGGCACTTGCTTTGCCTGATGATGGCCGCGTAATGTTTCTTCTTCTTGATATAATCATATTGTTGGCATCATACGTACTTTTGCATGTGCAACTATAACAATACAAACTTTATCTATTTATAGATTACTGCAATAGATATTGACAAAGAAGCCTATGAAGTGGGACTAGAGTTTATCAAGAAGGCAGGTGTTGATCACAAGATCAATTTCATCCACTCCGATGGTATTAAGGCCCTAGACCAATTGGTGAAAGACGTACGTACGTAGAAAAGATTGTTCATATTATTTACTAACTAAAGCTTAAAATACTATTGTAATGATCATATTCGACATTTGAGAAAAGCAGAAAAAGGAGTTTGATTTCGCATTTGCGGATGCTGACAAGTCGAACTACGTCAACTTCCATGAGAGGCTTTTGAAACTGGTGAAGGTTGGAGGAATCATTGCGTTTGACAACACCTTGTGGTTTGGTTTTGTGGCTGAGGACGAAGAGGGAGTTCCTGAGCATATGAGGGAATATAGAAAGGCTCTTATAGAATTCAATAAGAAATTGGCTTTGGATACTCGAGTTGAGGTCTCTCAGATTTCCATTGGAGATGGTGTCACGCTCTGCAGGCGCCTTGTATGATCAAATTAGACCAAAGTTTGGGAGTCTGGAATAAAACTGTTAGATCCTTCAATAATCACTTTTGGTCGTTTTTTTTGTTGTTACCAAGTTTGCATGGAATAGTGTTTCTGATTGATGATCACTCTGCATCTTTTAACTCACCTATATTATATAATAATACAATTATGAGTCTGAATTGAAATTATACTGTGTATTATTATATAAAGTTGGATGCATTGGTTTTGTTTTTCTAATTTTGTTCATTTTTGGTTTTCAATTTCTTTTTGTTATCCGCATTCGGATTCAGATATGTTTTATTTCATCCTACAAGATTCATGTGTCTTTTACATCTTGGATCAGATACAAATTTAATTTTTTATTCGTTTCATTTCTTGGATTCCTGGTTTACATCTAAATAACAATTAAATTATTTTATTTAAGATCAATGAAACTTCATAATTTTTTTTAGCAAAACTATGTAAGTTTAATATTTTTATTTTAAATTTTGCTAGTTCTTTTTATTTTATTTTAGCAAAGCGAAGTCACTTTGATTTCTGTTAAAAATATGTCGGTTAAGTGAAAATCAAGATTGACTAAATTTATATCTAATTTGGTTCGATCAACACAAGTATATATGTTTTTTCGATTAATGAAAATTTTGTGTGTGTTTTTGGTAAAAGTATGTAAGTTGGATATTTATTGGACAGTTTTGATGTCTTTTTTTTTTACGACGACCGTTTCGATGTCTATACGTTGTATTTTCAGCACTTGTAAGTATCAAGCATTGTTTGAACTACGAAGGTTTATTTGTAACTAGGGGTTGGCCGGGGCTACGCCCGGGATTTTTGTTTAAATTTTAATTTTGAATATATATTTAGTATGATTATATATATATATTATAATTTATTATAAAAACATAAGTAGCTAAACAGTTATAAATTTATTTTAAATTATTTATTTTTGTTGTCTTAAGCATTTCGAAAATTTTTAGTATCCAATTTTTGGCTATTGGAAGTTATATATAAGGTAATGAGCAGAATGAACAAATACTGAGTAATTTTGGTTTATGGTGTTTAATTGGGTTAAATTGTAGAAATGTTTCATTTCATTTAAAACTATTTATATATTTTTAGCATGGTATCATAATCGTTTTTTTGTATGTTTTAAGTGTAAAACACAATTATCGTACTTTTAAAATAATTAAGAGGTATATTCTCGTGCAAGTCACACAATTATGGAATTGAATTTGAACCAAAGGGGTATGATGAATTTGAATTGTCGTTCTATGAGGCTTTAAGCTTCTATTTTTAATTTGGTCTAATCATTCCGCATAAAGAGAGTGATATATCCTTATAGGATCTTGTCTTTTACCTAAAACCCAATCTTTATATATAAAGATTATAATCTGAGAAGCCAAAATCTATTGCCTTCAACTGTAAGGTGTTTTCTTTTGAGGTAAATAGAAAATTCTGAAGCAAGCAGTTTTAGGTATAAGATGGCGATAAGACATCAAATGTATAAGCAAAAGAAAGGGTCTTTAATCACCTCGGGTTTGAGATCTTGTTGTACGACACTTTGGAGATGACAAAATGCAATTATATACAATATTTGTATCATAATAGTCTTTGTACCTCCTCTGTGTACTGCCCCCTTACCGTGAGAATATTCAATCCTAAAGCTCTCCTCCTTCACATAGATTAAAACAACAAAACACTTGTTAAAGATTCTCGTAGGCTGATATAGGAACAAACTCTAAACTAAAAGAGAGCTTACTCCATCACTGTATGGATATTATCATGATCCTAATACGCATCATAGAAATAAAGGAGGTCATCATGGCCAGACAAAGCTCTCAATATCTTCACTTCTCTACTCACATCTTCAATGGCAATAGCCGTCTTCATCTACACAACAAATTACAAACATTCTAATAGATCTCATCACTACAACAGAACCAGAAGATATCAAATCAAAAAGCACTAACCTTTTCTTTGAGAATAACTTTAACAGCGACTTGTTGTCCTTTGTTATCACCCTTAAACTTGCATGACAAGTGTGTCAAAAATGGTCACGACCGACTTATCACCAATCTCGTACTTGCTAGATAAACTCTTGGAGAATCCAAAGCTCTTATCCAAACCCACCCCACCTCCTTCAGCTTCGCTACTTTCAAGGATTGCCGTAGAGTGTGGCTTCAAGGAGCCGTGCGTCTCGTGAGAACAGCTGTGATGGTTTTAGCCGGAGACGGAGGAGGAAACGGCCGTTCGAAGAATTTCTTAGTCGCGGAGTTCCTATTAATCGTCGGAGATCTGTTGGAGAAGTGGGCTGGAGTCGGACTGTAAAATGTGGGAAACCGCCGTGATCTGTTTAATTTCACAGATGATTGGTAAAGGCAACTGTTACAGAAGGTGTGGTCCAGAAGCGTCGTGATTTGAAGACCACATCGGTTTTCCTATGCAATGCCAATTGACAGTGAAGTGTGAAGACATGCAGGATTTTGTATGAGTTTTAAGTAGGAAGAAGTAATGAATCTGTGAGAACCATCAAGAAGGAGCTGCCTATTTATAGATCCAAAATCTCGAAGAAACCGAAGAGATCGAAGGTTGTGAAGTAATGAGAAGTAGTGGGGCTCGACTTAACTAAGATTAAATGTAAGGTTTATGGCTTCAGCATAAAGTGGTGAAGCCGTTACTCAGTTGGGGTGTATGACTAAGAAGCTGAGATTAGGATTTAGAACACGTCGGGGTTGAAGACGATACACAAACATATTATATCTAACTCTGGGCCAAACATACCAAAGTCCAAATATTAAAAATTCTACAAAACCCAAAAAAATACATAATACAAAACAAACGACAAAGCCCAAAATATACGATCCGTAAATGACATTTTAAACGCAGGAGAGAGGGTGCTGTGCTGATGTGTCGCGATTTGCCCCTCGTGGACGAGTCAAGTCTCCTTTGTTATATAAGATTACAGAAACAAATTCATGACTATCCGAAACATATCGAAACTTCTGAGGGTTTATTTAACAATGACACTTCCAAAACCAGAAATGTCTACTTTTTTTGTTTGAATATTGAAAGTGGCCACATATAACCTGGCAATGAATATGATTCGGTTCGGTTTACACTGTACAACTTACCAAATCCCCTCTTTCTTTCTGACAGATCTCTTCTTGAAGATCCCACCCACAAGTAAGATAACTGTTCGATTTCGACTTTGATTTTTGCTTTGTTTCGTTTCGCTGTGTTTGTTCTCAGATTTTATGGGTTTCCTTGGTGCATTTTCGGTGATGGGTTATGAGAAAGATTCCTCCTTTTGGTCTGTGTAGGTAGGTGAATTGGGGTTAAAGATGCAAGTGAAAAATGGATAAGAAGGAGAGAGGTAGACCAGAGAAGTTGTCTGTTTACCTTTATATACCTAACATTGTTGGTGGGTCTTTCAACTTCTTTGATTTTTTATTGGCGTGAGAGTGATTGTTGTTGTGATATGATTAATTGAATTGCTTTTTTTTTTTTTTTATAGGGTACATGAGAGTTGTCTTGAACTGTGTTGCCTTTGTTTTGCTGTGTGTTTCTCCAACAAAACACTCTTCTCCCTCCTTTATTTCTTCAGGTGAGTGATACTGATAACTAACTTCTTCTTCTTTGGGTCTTCGTTTTTGATCAGTGCGGTTTATATCTCTACAGCTTTTGTTGTGATGCTGTGGATGGCTGGTGCGCTCGTGTATTTAACCAAGGTTTCTCTCTGCTTCTTCTTTCTTTGTTTTTTGAAACTACATTTTTCATTGCTTAAAACATCATACCTTTGATCAACATTGGATCTATTAGCCAAGACTTGCCATTACTGTAATAATATGTACTAGGAAGCTTGATCTTGACTCATTTCTCCTTCTTTCTTCCTCAGTTTCAACTTTTGGAGCTGTTCTCGACATGGTCACAGATAGGTGAATCTTCTTCTACTTACATATATATATGCAATGAATCATCCTACTTACTTACTTACGTATATGCTATGATCTTCCGACTTATCTTTTTATTAAATTCTGGGGATGTTCTTTGGTTAATAGAGTTAGCACAGCTTGTCTACTGGTGATTCTATCTCAAGTCTACCGGCCTAGCTTGGTCTTCCTTTCATTGCTTGCTTTGGATATTGCTAGTCATTGGCTTCAGATGTACAGGTACGCAAATCTCCTCAATGTTAGCTCCCTCCCCTCCCTTCTTTTGTGTTTACTTTCTACTCAACTACTAATGAAGCGTACGGCTCATCTCGTTTGTTGCAGGTCGTAGTTGCCACTTTAACTCACATTATCACCACTCTCTTTTCTACTGGCTTTGACTTTGTTGGGTTGGTCGATGAAACAGACCGTCAATATCATTCAGATGAAAACAGCTTCAGATGTATGTGTTCTGTATGATATAGAGAAGCACCACAAGAAGCCTTGCAACTCTTTGTAGAAACATAACCCTATGTTTTTTTTTAAATGAAATGAAAAGAATATTGATTTGCCTTTTGACATAACTTTTGTTTGTAACCACAATCAGTTTAATCTATGTTTTATATTCAATGATAATGATGCAGTGAGTCGGATAATGGACACGTCAGCATTATCTCGTTATGGGGAACGTAAGGTCCAAACTCAGATAATAAACAAGAAGCAGAGTTGTTATCACTCATCGTCCATTGTTAGCCACTGAAATACAGTTATAAAACAAAAAAAAAAAACGTAGATAAAATCATCATGCAATATCGACCGTTGGATCTTCCTTTTCGATTTCATACCACAAAAAGCTAAAAAAAACTGAAACTTTTTTTTAAAAGCCAAGGTCCTCTCTTTCGAAACTCCTCTCCACAGAAACACTTTGTTCTCTGCCATGTCGAAACCGGTGGCCATTGAAGTGTACAATCCTAATGGGAAGTACAGAGTCGTCAGCACGAAACCGATGCCTGGCACTCGCTGGATCAACCTCTTGGTCGACCAAGGTTGTCGCGTCGAGGTAAACATTTTTAAAACTCAGATTCCTTCTAGTGTCAAGAACATTACTAAAAGTTTTTGAATATATAGATATGCCATTTGAAGAAGACAATCTTGTCTGTAGAAGACATCATTGATCTGATCGGAAACAGGTGTGATGGAGTCATCGGTCAGGTAATGAAATATTAAAAAAAAAAAGACAAGTGTCTGTGTTATGTACCATCACGTATGAAAGTAGAAAAAAACAGGTTTAAGTTTTTTGTTTACATAGTTGACGGAAGATTGGGGAGAGACTCTGTTTTCAGCTCTGAGCAAAGCTGGAGGGAAAGCTTTCAGTAACATGGCCGTTGGTTACAACAACGTCGATGTTGAAGCCGCCAATAAGTATGGTATCGCCGTTGGTAACACTCCTGGAGTGTTGACTGAGACGACGGCTGAACTAGCTGCTTCTCTTTCCCTTGCTGCTGCGAGAAGGATTGTTGAAGCTGATGGTTTCATGAGAGCTGGCTTGTACGAAGGGTGGCTTCCTCATCTGTAAGACCAATCAAGAACTTTGGAGCCTATCTATTGTCAAGTTGGAAAAGTTAAGTTTGTTGTTTGGGTTTTGGTAGGTTTGTGGGGAACTTGCTTAAAGGACAGACAGTGGGAGTTATTGGAGCTGGACGTATTGGATCTGCTTATGCTAGAATGATGGTAAGCCTCTGTTGCATGACATTTATACATTTGATCAGGGCAGGTCATGACGAGATACAAACATTCGCCTCGAATCCCAAAATTTAAGTGGTTAATATGTATAGGATTATCCAACCCTCAAATCAATTAATTAATATTTCATCATTTTTTTCAGAAAAATAATTGTTTCAAAAATATACATTTTTAATGCTTTTTTATTTAGTACAACTTTTTAGATCGTAAACTTCGAAAAAATTAATTGTTTTAATTGTATTTTAGTTGGTTAAAAATTATGTGAAATAGTTAATCACAAAAAATAACGAATTATAATCAAATTTTAATATGATTTCTTAATATGTGAGAGAAATTTAAAACATACATCATTTTTAAACGGAGGGAGAAAGTATATAATTGATCATTTGATTTATAATTGTAATTGTTTCAAGCCCTATGAATCTCAGGACTTGGCCCTGCGCTTGATCCCTTGTTATATACACAAAAGGTTTCTTTGTTGACATGTTGATTTCTAAACAGGTTGAAGGGTTTAAGATGAATTTGATATACTTTGATCTTTACCAATCCACTCGTCTTGAGAAATTTGTGACAGGTACTTACATTTTTTTATACATTTTCTCTTTTCTAGAAGTTTATATATATTTGAGACAATGGTCATTGGCAGCTTATGGACAATTCTTGAAAGCAAATGGGGAACAACCTGTGACGTGGAAACGTGCTTCTTCCATGGAGGAGGTGCTGCGTGAGGCTGATCTGGTAATTAAACTTTATTGGTTAGTGTATCTCTCTTAGATATAGAAACTGAACTTGTGTTTGTCTGGACAAAAAAAAAACAGATAAGTCTTCACCCTGTCTTGGACAAAACCACTTACCATCTTGTCAACAAGGAGAGGCTTGCCATGATGAAAAAGGTGACTTTGGTTTCTTGTTTCTCTTGAACTCTCTTATAATTTCTCTTGTTTTGATTAAATTTAGTTGTTTTCAGGAAGCAATTCTTGTGAACTGCAGCAGAGGCCCCGTGATCGATGAGGAAGCTCTGGTCAATCATCTGAGAGAGAACCCGATGTTCAGAGTTGGTCTTGATGTGTTTGAGGAAGAGCCTTTCATGAAACCAGGGCTTGCTGATATGAAGAATGCCATTGTTGTTCCTCACATTGCTTCTGCTTCCAAGGTTTGCCCAAACTCAAAACGTTTCCTTTGTGCATGTCTCAGTAGATTAAACAGAAACTGACTTAATGTTTCTTTCTGATTGATTATGGACAGTGGACTCGTGAAGGAATGGCTACCCTTGCAGCTCTCAACGTCGTCGTATGCATTCCCCATTCCAAAACCTTTTTTTATATAAGATTAAAATGACTAAAACTTTGATTATCATAATTCTGAAAATGTATTTAACAGGGAAGGATCAAAGGATATCCTATTTGGAGTGACCCGAACCGGGTTGACCCGTTCTTGAACGAAAATGCTTCACCGCCTAATGCCAGCCCAAGCATTGTCAACTCAAAAGCCTTAGGTAATAAACTCATTTAACACAGACAAACTAACAAACCCATATGTAATATACTTAGACAGATTTTGTTATTCGTTATATTACTCTAATGTATATTCTTTGGGGGTTTTCAGGATTGCCTGTTTCGAAGCTGTGAGTTAAAAGTATGAAGAAGGGGAGATTTGTAAGAATCATGTTAATAAATATCTGATGGTCTCAAGTTGTGTTCATGTAATGTATTGCAACAACCATGTTGGATCATAAATAACTCTTTTTAAAGTGTTGTTTGGTTTTTAAGTTTGCTGAGTAATTTTACCAATCCTGCTCTTCATATCACGTCTATCTTGGATTTTACATCACCCACTTCCTTTTTCCATGAGTTTGCTATATGTCTAATTTCTAAAGACTTTTATGGGATGGATCCTGAAACACTCTGACCTGAAAATCTCAAAAGTACGTTTAGAAATTCTAAGTATAGAGATCGAGCATTTTTTATCAAGTAAATATAAGACAATTTTGTAATTTTATTCATGAAATCCGAGTATAATAACCAAAAAAATAAGTAAAAAACCTTGTAAAGCAATTCCCAGAAATTCCACAAATTTAAAATATATATTAATAGTCGGTTTTATAGCCTCGCATTTAAGTCCATGCAACTAATTATCACCTAAATCATGAAGGTGTTGGAAGAAGGAGGAGTTGTGGTGAGCATGGAAGAAGGAGGTGTTGGGGGATTGGGTTTGGTCTTAGTTTCAGGGTTGTGGCGTTAGACCAGAGCTTCAGGAAGCTTTCGGTTGATTACATTGTGTCAGCGTATAAAGAGGACAAAGACGAGAGCAATTCTTTTGGACTATGATGGACCTTCATCGAAGTCTATCGATATACTGAACACCTTATGTCAGGACAAGGGCAAACTTGTGTTCATTGTTAGCGCGAAAAGAAGTGAGACACTGTCAGAATGGTTTACTCCCTGTGAGAAGCTTGGGATCGCAGATGAACATGGCTATTTTCTGTGGCAGAGGAAGGATGCTAGTATGGATGATGCAAGAAAGAGGAACAGTTCCACTGAAGGTCCTTGGATTGCGCCAAGAGCTGAGGTGGTCGATTGTACCGTCGGTCAAAAGCCAAGCAAGGCCAAGTACTACCTGGATGACACTAGTGAGATTGTCAGGTTATAGCTTCTATTTCAGAACAGACCACTCCTGTTTAAAAACCTCAGAGTAAGTATCCGAGACTACTAGAGATATCTTTTGTTATATATTGTAACCAAGAGAGAGAGAGAGAGACCAAGTGCAAATGTAATTTTCCTTTATCAAACGCTTTAACCTTCAAATGGGTTTCTGCTTGTTAACATTGGACATTAGACTAAGAAACGAAACCAGTTTCTTCTTGGCTTTAGCAACTTCCTCCTGAGACTGGAGATACTCAGCTGAAACACAGCCCAAAGCACAGAGAGAGCAGTAGAAGTTCCCAGCGTCATCGTAAACAGGCTGCGAATCCACAACACATTTCTCATGAACCATGACAGTACATCCATCCCTGGAGCAGAACAAGAGCTTCCCACTCTGTTTGCATTGAATGCACCTGTATATATTATTCTCTGAGGGACTTGACACATAACCATCACTTCCGTTTCCAAGAGACGCCTGGGATCTACTAATATCAGCTCCATCTCCAGGAGGGCTATGGTGGGATCCACTAGTCTCATCAGCAGGGCCATGAACAAACGGCTCTGGATCAGCCATTGGAGATGTAACTTGATTGCCATCAACTCTCATACCCTCTTCCCCATTACAAGGCGACACTTCCGCATCCTTCTCACTGGATGCTTCAATCATCTGATCAAATCAAACAAAAGGAATGTTAAAGACGCAAACTTTAAAAGCCTTTATGGTGTTAACGTAATCATACCAGTTCCAAAGCACATTTTGGCAAGCAAAGGAGCTTGCTTTGGATAAAGGGCAGAAGATTCCACTTTGACAGTCCCGGTGCACCTGGTTTCAGCTCTGACAATGGTATCTACAACAAGAGATTGTCTATGACTAAGTAGTAGTTGACAAAGAGTCACATTATAAAACAGTGTTGGGTTGTTGTTACCTCATCCAATATACATTGAAGTACATGTTCACAGCTCTGAGATGAATCAAACTCTATCTTTGACTCAGCATCTTTAGAAGTGGAGGAATCAAACAAAGACGCTAAGCATCTGAAAGCTACCATCTCGTTGGTGTCTTCCCCTAGATTCTCAGGTAGCTGCTTCGGTCCCATTTCAAACACATCTACAATTCAACAAAACGAATCTCAGAATTTCGAAAAGAAATTCAAAAAGTTTGCAGTTTTTTCTCCAATTACCGTGAAGCATCCAGAGCTCGGTTTTGAATTTCGCGATGTACTCGATGATCCGAATCCAGTTATCGGAGAGATTGTTTGATTTCGATTGTTCTTTACGAGTCGAAAGCTCTACAGTAGACGCCATCATCGACGAGACGGAGAGAGAAGAGTAGAGAGAGGAGAAAGAGCGAAGTTTCACCATTACTATCTATAGTAAAGAGAAAGATGGAGAGTTTTTCTACAAGGATTTCACCAAGCCCAGGCCCATTATAAGGCCCAACTAGAACATTACGCAAACTTCTATGCTCTCCTCTCCATTAATAAGCAACATACCGGTTCACATGGTATATAGGTTAGTGATGTTTGAACAGGCTTACCCTAATCCGTTTAAGCTCTGTCTATTTAACTCCTGACCTGTTCAAGTTATAACTGTATACAGCTCGTTTCTACTTGTAACCCCCTTGGACCTGTTTATTTTAAGTCTGTTGAGTTCGGATAGCACCAATTAGTAAGTAAGTCTTTTTTTTTTTTGGTCAACAGTATGTCCAATTTTTTTTTAAATAACTAATTTAAACGGTTAACACATAGCCTAGCACTATCAAAAACACACACCAGCCTTACTATGGAGACGGCAAATCTGGTAAAGGATGAGAGATTATACAGATGCAGCTGGAAATAAATATTTGTATATATTACGGCAAACTCTCCTTGAAGGATTTTACATTCATCAGGTTTATGTCATCTCGAGCTAAAACCATTTGGTTAAAAATTAGGTTGGATTTCAAATAAAAGGAAAATTCATCTGCTAGACTAGAGTTAATTAATGGATTGTATATAATTCAAGTTCATTTCAAGAATCAAGATATATAAACAACCATTCCACACATAGAATGTAATGTATTCAATCATAGAAATATCGGTGAACCTCGATCAATACAGTGAGTTTAAAGTGTTGTACACTCCTTTCGGTTTGGTTCTGATTTTAAGAACAAGAAAAATGAAACGCCTCTACGCTTGTTTTTTTAAAACACGCCCATTAATCTATTTTACGGAAAAAAAAATACCATTAATCTATTTTTAGGGAAAATATTACTTTTTTGTTAAAAATTTACTTTTAGTTTTATATCCTACTATTTCACTATTTATCTAACGTAAGATCAAATTTATCGTTTTCACATGTTAAAGAATATGAACTATATTTTCAAAAGTAAAGATATACAATGACTCCACTCATAAAATGTTTTCACCAATACGGTTAATATCGACAATGTAAATTTACAATGAACAACACTTGTTTGAGTTTGTTTCTAATGTGTTAAAAATATAACGAAAAAGTGAAAACTACGAATCTAGATTTTTAGTACTATATAGCTATCTTGCATAAAATATGTTTTATGCGATCACTTAATTCTGCTATTATGCTGTTTATTATCTGATATATTCATTAATTCATATATCTATCAAGTTCATCGCTTAGAGACGAGAGAGAAAAAGCTCTATCCTCTCTCTAAAGGCGGCTAGTTTTCCGATCTCCGTTTTTCGGCCGGCGACGGTGGGCTCTCAAAGACATGTCGTCGGTCGAGATTTGTGTTTGTTGAATCTGTTCCTTTGTCGTCTCTCTGTCTCTTCTTCTTTTTGGCGATGAGATGTATCTCAACCGGGATCTCTCGGTGAAACTACGTATTCCGGTGACGCACCAATGCTAGGTGGTTGATCGGTTGTTGACTCCGATGTTGCACCTGTTTCGATTGAAGGTGAACAGTCGGCTTCTGACTCTGCGTAGCATCGTCTTTGGTGTTTGACGGCGGCTCTGTTTCTTTCTTTGGGTTGTGTCCGGCGTCGGCCGATTGATGGTCCACGACGTGGACGATGGATGAAGATGGATAGAGGAGGGATAATGGTGTCTCTTCCTGGTATGTTCGATGGTGGAGATTGGGAGACGGTTTCCAGCAGAGGTCCATTTCTCACTTTATTATGGAGTGATGAACAAAAACAAATAGATTATTCTATTTATGGAGTAAACTCTATTATGTATTGAGATTTGAAGTTAGGTTGGAACAATCCTTACTCTATTTTCACTTTTACTCTATTTTAGAAGAAAAAATGGAGTGGAGATGGAGATAACCTTACTTACTAGGTAGATTGTGGAGGAATCAACAAAGACGCATTGCCAGAGATAAAAGCAAAACAGAATTTCTAAGTTGGAATCAGTAGAGACACATTGATTAAAATATAAACAAACTGATTTACGTTTATTATCATAAATTTTGGCATCTTTTGACTTGTTCTTGGATATTAGTGCAAAGCATCTCCTTTGGAGATCGATGGGCATATATCGTAGTACCTTGATTAGCTATTAATTTATTTGATTGGCCTGCGATTTCGTAGGTTCTCAATTTCAAAGAAATAATCGACTTTTTAAAACGAAAAAAAATATTAAATGTAGTGACTAGTAGCTAGCCTACTAGGACCACTGTAATAATAATCACTAATAATCCATTATTAGCTCATATATTTATAACGTATTACTAGTAGGTAGGTCTAAGACGGATCGGGTATCCGGACAATTTTAAGATATCCGGATCCGGATCCGGATCCGGATCCTTATCCGGCGGATCCTTAATTTTACTATCCTTATCCGGATCTGGGATTCGCGGATATCCGGATGTCGGATATCCTTCTAAAAATTATAATATCCGGCGGATATCCGGATCCGGATTTGGATCCTTAAAATAAATAAAAAATAATATTAATAATATAAAATATTAACAATAATTAAAAAATATATATATATAATGCTTTTACTTATTTCTATGTATAATATTACAAAATTTACATAAAATTTATATACACTATTATTAAAATGAAAATATATTAAATAAAATTAGTTTTTATATATAGATATTTTTTTTTTTGAAATAGTTATTAATAAAATTTACGGATCCGGATATCCGGACTAAAAAATCAAGATATCCGGATCCGAATTCGGCTTTGACGGGTCCAACATTTTATTATGCGGATCCGTATTCGGCCTTTCCGGATATCCGGATTTTCGGATCGGATACGGATCGAATCCAGATCTCGGATAAAAGTCTCAGGCCTACCAGTAGGAGTCCACTGAGTATGGTACGGGAGCATATGAGCTCAACTGCTCATTATTGAGTGAAATCAACTGCTGATTATTGAGTGAAATCAATTTTTTGGGTGTTATAAGTGAAATCAAATTTAGTAGAGAAGATATAGTTTGCTAATTAATTAGTTGTATTAGTGTAAAATCATCAATATTTATTATTACCAAAAAAAATCCACTATAACAAAGATTTTGCCTAGTCTATATCTTATAATGTTATGATTGTTATTTATTAGAAAATAACCCCTTTTAACTGCTTTAAAGAAGAAAGTTAATCTATTTTACAACTAAAATTTGTTACAAGTTTTTTCAAATTTAATTTTTGCTACAATCTTACTCTTTGTTTTTATTAAGCCTACCTATTTTTTATTACACCTACCTAATTTGTTTCGGTAATTTGATTTCTTTGTTCTAAATAAGCACATGTTGTAGCACATTCTTGTACTATTTTTTTAATTATATACATATACATATATATATATATATAACATATAATTTTTGGTTTGTGCTATTGTCGTCGATATTATTATCTCAATTCAACCCACATAAAATATGCTGTTCACAAAAATCGTATATATACACGTTATTCAGTTTTAGAGGGTTTATGTTTCATTTTATGTATGTAATTTCGATCTCTTAGTTGATCTCTTATATGTCATCAATTTCTATTGAAAATTTTGAAGCAAAATTTGGTGTTAATGTTTTTTTTTGCTTTTGCATGGGTATATATATAATATACAGTGTGAAATTGTTCTTTCGGAGACATCCGATAAAATTCGAACGATACAAAGTGAAATTTCTTTTTGCAAAAATGTTTTGGGTTTTGATATTAAGCTTTTCAAGCTGGAAACTAGGACATGGTAAACCAAAATCTTTTCAAGCTGGAAACTAGGACATAGTAAACCAAAATCTTTTCAAGCTGGAAACTAGGACATGGTAAACCTGTTCTTCCTATGGAAGAGTGATTTTGACACCAAGCTAAATAATAAACAAAAAATCTCAATTAGTATTCATATTTTTATTATTATTATTAAAATGTATATAATATAAGCACTACGTGTTAAGTGCATGGCCTATATAAATGATAGGCATCAGAATTTACATTCAAAGTATAGAAGAAAAGGCTTGACAAAAAAAAAAAAGTATAGAAGAAAAGAGCCAAATCATAATGGAAAAAGTAGAGATTGTTCTTAATTCACTTCCTATGAGCGGAGGCGATGGCCCCAACAGCTATTCTAAGAATTCCCATCTGCAGGTTTCTTTGTCACCTTATTTTTACACATATTATTCTCTTCTTCATATTTCTTAAAACTAGGAACTTCAAAAAGATGTATTATGAATTGGTTTGTTACATCTGATTTATCAGATAATTAATTAGTGAGATTCATACCGTTGAATAAAACAGTGAGCTATAAACAAAATTTCCGAATAACAAATATAAAATGTTGATGTTCAGTTAAAAACATAATATATATATATATATATATATCTCTGTAAAATGTTGAAAACCTTGATATATAGATGATGTTTCATTTTTAATTAGAAATTGTTATATATAGCAAATTTAATAGGTGGTGCATCATTCTTTACATTTATACTGATTTTTGGTATCAGGAAAGTCCCTAAAATTGAAAAAAGAGTTACATTTTTTTAACTCATTATGTTTTTGTTTCACAAGTTCATTTTAATTGTCTAAAATCATTTAAAACGAGTTGGAATTAATGTTTATAATGATATGTATAAATACATGTTTATATATATTATCACTTATTTGTAAAATGTATACTCCACAAGATTGAGATTTTAATAAAATATGAAGAAAAAGTTTTGAAATATTTCATTTTTTAGTCTAATAGATTTCGAAAACAAGATTAATCTAAGAAAATGATCGGTCAATCTTTGAATAGACATATTACTTGGCTGGCTATTCGGATCAATTGGAAACCCATTACTTTAAAAGAAAAAAAGAATTTGACTTCATTTTCATAATCTCTTACCTTGGTTCGTTGCTATGTACTTTTTTTAATAAAGAAACTTCAGTGACGATATTAAAATGTTCAGAAGTCATCGAGCCACACAAAAAAACACCGAAGATTGCTAGGCGGATTCATTGTCTTACGAAAAGCTAATCTTTGATTAGCAAAATATAGAGGAAACTATATTGGTCTGGATCTCATCTCACCAGTGCAGCAAAATAGTATTCTGTATTACTGGAAAGATTTTGGTCCAGTTTAATGGAAAACAAAAGTATATATGAACTCAATCAAATTCGTTTTTAAAGCAAAAATTAGTGTTGATTTTATTTTTTATTTTTTATTTTTATTGTTGATTTTAAGGTGTTGAAGAAATCTTTTAAGGGTTTTAGGTATTTTGTTTTCCAGTGATGTCCGGTTTGTTCGGACATTAAAATGAGATTCAGTTCGGTCTTTTAATCGTTTTTTCAATTGGAATAGCTAGCACGTCTTAAAAATACGAAATATCATCAAAGTACAGTAATCTTTCAACTGCTTTTGGTGTGGACAGAGAAGATCAGCAAGTTTGTTGAAAGAGACAATAGACAAGTTGATAACGGAGAAACTTGACGCAAAAAACCTAATCTGTGACTCGAACACATTCTGTATAGCTGACCTTGGTTGTGCAACTGGACCAAACACATTCTTTCTCGTCCAAGACATCATCAAATCTGTTGAAACCACCTTAGATTCAAACTCCACAAAGGCAGAGTTCCTTGTCTTCTTCAACGACCTCACAAATAACGACTTCAACACTCTCTTCACATCTCTACCTCAAGACCGGAGTTACTTTGCGGTCGGTGTCCCTGGTTCGTTCTATGGACGTGTTCTTCCTCAATCCTCCGTTCATATTGTGGTGACGTTGGCGGCCACACACTGGCTTTCAAGTGTTCCAAAGGAGCTCTTGGACAAAAGCTCCAAGGCATGGAATAAGGGAAAGGTTCACTACTCAAACGCGGCGGAAGAAGTCGTGAAGGCATATGAAGACCAGTTTGGTCGGGACATGGAGAAGTTTCTGGAAGCGAGGGCTCAAGAAATAGTGAGTGGAGGTCTTTTGGTTGTTGGAATGTGTGGGATTCCTCAAGGAATGCCTTTCTCCAATCTTGCCGACAGTATCATGTATACTTCCATGGCTGATGTTCTCATTCAAATGCAATCCCAGGTAACTCTTCATAAATCATCTCACACATATAAAAGACTATAATTCAGATTTATTTTAATGTTGTAAAAGTAGGGACAGAAAAATCGAATTACTCAATACCATACCAAAAAATGGGTTGACTATTTGCAAATCAAATTCTGAGCAAACCTCCTCCATGACACTAAGACCAAAATATAAAATTCTTTAGATTTTTTGTTAATATTATATATAAATTAGGATCCTTGTTCTTAAAAGAAAAAAAAAGTGAGCACCTAAAACATAGATTAACATAGACTTGAGGAATCCCATAGATGTACATGTTGCAATTTCCTTATTTTGATTAACACACTCCTACATGAACAAAAAAACTAAAAATGGAACTTTAACGTATATGTCTCTCTTGTTTCTTATCAATAATGGTTTGATTGAGTTAAATGAGATGGGCATATAGGGTTTGATCAGTGAAGAGCAAGTCGATAGCTTCAACATACCGATCTACTCGGCATCGCCTGAGGAGGTAGCAGCCTTGGTAGAGAAAAATGGCTGCTTCTCTGTCGAATCTATGGAGCTGATAGACCCCACAGCATGGCTCAAACGGCCAATGGACGTAGAGGATGTAAGGCAATGGATGGTTTGCATAAAGGCCACAATGGGATCTCTCTTCATCAATCATTTCGGTGACCATCTCCTGGATGACATCTTTGACCGTCTCACAGCCAGACTCGTTGGACTGACCGATGAGGTTGAATCTAGCTATCGTGAGAAGGTCATGTTGTTTTTTGCGTTGAAACGAATATGATTTTTTTATTTGTCCATGTTGGCCACCAGATAATTTAATATTGCACTCCTGAGGGTTCAAAGAATATTGGTTGACCTGGTTGCCGGACACTGTGGTTAATTAAAAAAAAAAAAATTTATTTGGCAAGATTTTTTTCGTTGTGTTTGGTTTGGGTTGGTTTTAATCCGGTTGATGGATCAATTGGTATAGTTGTGTGATTCCCTATTACGTAATGTTGATTTTTCCGAGTCTTGTATTGTTTGTTTAATCCAAGTATAATTTATAAAAAATATACTTGGATACCTTCATGTTAATTTATAATGTTAATTTATAATTTATGAGTATCTTAAACCAAACTATGATACCTTCATGTTCATTTACACACAAATTCATTTAAAATGACCAATAGTTTGTGATAAAAACTAGGGATATGCATTTCGGTTATTTTCGGTTCGATTCGGTTCGGTTTGGTTAGTTTGGTTTTAGTATTTTTCCAACTGAAATAAACCACAGTTAGTTTAGTTTGGTTCGGTTAGGTTTGTGTTCGGTTCAGTTTATATTCGGTTCGGTTTGGTTTGTATTTGGTTCGGTTTGTTTTTTTGGATCAGTTTAATTAGATTCTTCTTAGTTTAATTTTTTTAAGAGAAATTATGTTTTAAAACATAAATTATGTAAACATAAACTATGTGAAATAAATTCAATATAAAACTGAAACAAAAACATTCAATAAAGTAAAAAAATATATATAAGAACTAAAACAAATGAAAGCTAACTAAAATTAAAAAATATATATAACATGATTAGTAATGTCTCTTATATCATTAATAAATTTAAAGTCTGCAATGAATCATTTTCCATGTGATGGTGTGGAGAAAAACTTTTGTTTTTAATAAAATTTGCTTTAGGTTTTAGGTTTAGATTTAACATCCACGTTTACATATATAAGAATATAAAAATACAAAATTTTCTATTTTTTTTAAATAAAATATTTCGATGATTATATATTAGGTTAGAGGAATATATGTTAATGGATGTAAAATGGAAAATATGTGGTTTGGTATTAGAATTTTAGTATATTGGTATTACTAATATTTTTAATTTAAATAATTACAAAATACATCGGTTTTTCGGTTCGGTTCGGTTTAAAACCGAACCACACCATTCGGATTGGAGAAATCTTCAACAGAATGGTTTGAGAGAGACTTTAGTTCGGTTTGATTCGGTTTCGATTCGGTTGGTTTGGTTTGACTCGGTTCGGTTTTTTTTGTTCACCCCTAATAAAAACAAACTGTATGGTTTTCAAAGTCAAGTCAATAAAAAATATATTTAATGGTTAGGTGATCGATAGAAACTTATAATCTAGTCGGTTGTACTAGTGTTATCCATGTACCATAACTTGGATTGAAACTCAATAATATGTTTGTATGAGTTGTGAACTCCAACGAAAAAAAACAAAAGGTGGTCCTGTCGCAAAAATAAAGTTAGATGGTCCCGTATATATTTATAGATGACAATTATATATATCATAACAAATAGTCTAATAGACCTATAAAATTATTATATATACAAATAAAAAATGTCGAGAATAATTATGCATCATAGTTATTTAAGAAATTAGCCAAAGTGTTAGTAACCCTGAAAGTGAAGGGATAAATAGCTATGTGGTGTAATATAAGGACAATTGTTAATAAAATATAACGGTGCACATTTAACTAACGAATTACAACCTTCCATGCTAAATGATTATCTTTTTATTAAAAGAAGTTTATATCTTCATACATGCAGGTGATATATAAACATCAGATAAAATTATCACACAAGCTTTAAGGGAGTTCTTACAAAAAAATATAGTATTTCTTTCTTTTTCACAAAATTGTTATGCTTATAGAAAAATATATGCAATCTATACATATTGTGATATTTAATTAGATCTACAAACTGCATGTATATTTTTAAGGAATATGTAAGAAAGTAGTAAATCTGAATTTAACAAGTGAGGAGTGGCGTATGTTTGAGTTTGCCTTGTAGTATTGCAGTTGCAGGGTGGTAGTTTTTAACTATAATTTATACAGTATATAGCCTTTTAGAACTATCAAGACCATTAGTTTTTTGCTTCTTACTTCTTAACTCATATTTAAATGTGAGAAAAGAGTAAAATGCATAAGTGAGTTATAAAGACAAAATGTCAAAACATATAGGTTTCTATTCAAATAATGTGATATGAACATGTGAATGCCAGGTTAGACTATAGAAGCTGTGAGTGTCATTATACAACCTAGCTATAGCCTCTAGGCATCTATCCTGTTACACTTATTTTGGGGTCAACTTTGAGTTTCATTTATTTGTCTTTTCGGTGCATATACACACCCACTAGCTTATCTTCCTATAATGATTTGTCCCTTTTAAGGAATCGTGTCTCCGTAAATCAAGTCAGGCAAAAAGGTTAAAATAAAAATTAATCTCGCTCAAACCAAAATGATTATTTATATATATAAATTTTTGTATAATAATATCACGTATCACATTCTTTCCTGATTAGTCAAAGATAATTTGACACAAAAATTAGAAATATAAAATGAAATTAGGGAGATATAAAGTATATATTCAACATTCTTTGAGCTTGCACATTTTCGTATCTTAGGGATGAGTTATGAAAATCTACATTCTTTCTAATTAAAGTCTTTGTATAGTTTTATTTATAAATACAATAAACTTGTGGAAACCCTAACTCTCAGTTAATTTGTACTGTTCACGTTATAGCACATGCAATACATTAATCGTTATATCATTTTGCTTAGTACAATTTTAAATCTATTCCGTAAGATACATTTTATTAATTTGATAATTAGAAAATTCAGATCCATAGAACCTAACTTGCATATAAATGTGATCCAACATGATACTTGAAGTGATCAGAAGTCAAACTTGGCTATCTTGCACTTCAGATGATTAGTTGGATATTACCACGGATTTTAATCTCGCTGTCATTATTTCATTTTCATAACTTAACTGCACAATATGATCATGAGAATCACGAATCTATTGAAAGAAGTGAACCGACCAATATAAGACTTGGACCTAATTAAAAAAAAAAAGACTTGGACCAGTGACATTGGATGTAATTAGGATATTCTCAACTGTTTTGTATAACTGGATGATTCCAAACCGAAGCTTAGATTAATCTCTAAAGTCTTTGTAGCAATGGATGTTTTTTTGTAAAAGTGCAGTACGAGGGAATTCAAACCATATACTTTTTCTTTTTTTGCTAAATTGTAAATGTCATTGAAAACAATGAAGGTTTGATTACATGTTAATGCAACGTAGTTTGCTTTTCAGCCATTCTGAAAGCTTAAAGGTGCAAAAAGTTAAAAAAAACCCCTAAATCCCGAGGAGATTATGATTAGTCTTAACCAAACAATGGAAGCTTAAGCATAATACCAAAACAGAACTAAAAACTAACAGTTTAATCTCTCCCTCCCAAGCTGTAAAGTAGATGTGAATATAAACTGTAAACTTGTATTTAACTTATGAACTTACAAAGCATATATATACATGAGCAATGACCGACTTTATATTACTTTAGAGTTTATCTATAAGTCTTATGTATATCAACAATAGATTAGGACTTATCTCTAGGTAATCCTATCTATACTAGGATTCCCTAATACTCCCCTTCAAATTGGAAAGTGAATATCTTGAACACCCAACTTGGATGATAAGAACTCAAACTGAGCACGCCCCAAAGCCTTAGTAAGGATATCAGCTCTCTGTTCTTTGGTGCGCACATGAGTAGTTGAGATAAGACCAGCTTTAACTGCATCACGAACACAATGACAGTCTCTTTCAATGTGTTTAGTGCGTTCGTGAAAAACTGGATTAGCTGCAATGTAGATTGCCGCCTAACTATCACAATAAAATGAAACTGGTTTGTTGACTTCAATACCCAGTTCCTTCATCAATGGTACGATCCATTTCAACTCCTTTGCAGCTGCAGCCATTGCTCGATATTCAGCTTCAGCGGAAAAGTGAGAAACTGTATCTTGCTTCTTAGTTCTCCATGAAATAGGATTCCCTCCAAGAAGAACAACATAAGCATTTAATGAGCGACGCGTAACAGGACAAGTGCTCCAGTCAGCGTCGACATAGACTGAAAGCTCAAGTGAACTATCTGATCGTAGAAGAATCCCCTGTCCAGGACATCCTTTAAGGAACCTGACCACCCGTAATGCTGCTTCCCACTGAGCCACGGTAGGGGCCTTCATAAACTGAGATAACAGGTTAATAGCATAACAAAGCTTAGGTTGAGTGACTGTCAAGTAAACAAGACGACCAACTAGGCGTCTATACTTATTTGGATCTGAAAACAAAGGTCCTTTGTCGGCTGCTAAATGATGATTCTGCTCTACTGGAATGGAGACAGGTTTAGCACCAAGTAATCCGCAGTCTTTGATGATATCTAACGCATATTTGCGTTGAGAGAGGAAGATTCCATCAGCAGCTCGAGCAACTTCTATTCCCAAGAAGTATCTGAGCTTGCCTAGATCTTTCATTCGAAAACAGTCTCCCAAATAAGTCTTGAACTTGGTAAGTAGTTGCAGGTCATTACTTGCAAGGACTAAGTCATCAACATAAATGAGAACACGAACTTCTTTTGATCATTTGGTGTAGGTGAAGAGCGAGTAGTCTGAGTAGGCCTGAACAAAACCGAACTCAATGAGAGCATTAGATAACCTGGCAAACCAGCAGCGAGGAGCCTGCTTTAAACCGTAAATAGCTTTGCATAATCGACAAACTTTGCGAGGATCAGAGTGAGTAAAGCCCTAAGGTAGGCGCATATACACTTCTTCTTCAAGATCCCCATGAAAGAATGCATTGTGAACGTCCATTTGATGTACTTCCCAGCCCTTTGCTGCAAAAAGACTCAGCAAACTGCGAACTGTAGTCATCTTTACAACTGACGCAAATGTTTCATCATAATCCTCACCTCCAACTTGCCTATTTCCACAGCCCACCAGACGAGATTTGTGGCGTTCAATTGTTCCATCAGAATTATATTTGGTACGGTGAACCCATTTTGAAGCAATGGCTGTTTTGCCAGGAGGCAGAGTTGCTAAGTCCCAAGTGCCAAGCTCTTCATGAGCCACAACCTCACGTTTCATAGCATCTCGCCATACTTTGTCTTTGATTGCTTCAGAGTAACTCTTTGGTTCTACTCCAGCTGTCATAGCTGCTAAGAATGCTTGATGGGGGACTGAAAAATTTAGGTCAGAGACATACGCATTCAACGGGTAAGATGTCATACCTGGAACGTTCGTAGAAGACGTTGATGAAGAGCCAGTGAGAGAGAGATTGGGTTCTTCAAGGCGAACAACATTATAGGTAACATAATCTTTGAGCTTAACAGAAGGAATGCGTGATCTCTGGCCATGACCTAATGTTTCACTGGAAACAATATTCTCTGGAGGAGAAGATATAGGAGCAACTGGTACTGGTTCTATAACATCTTGAACTGTAGTTTGCTCAACTAATGGTGAGACAGATGTAACTGGTTGCGTGGGTTCAGACTGTTCTTGTGGTGATATACTTGTTTGTTGAGTGACAGAAGGAACTGTACTCCCCTTGTCTATTAAAGGAGGAGTAACTTGCATTATCTCCCAATCCTCATCAACAATGTCCTGTAGGATCGGCTGATCGGTAGATGATACAGATGGCTTGGACGAGAAGGGAAACTCTGTTTCTTTAAATATGACATCCCGTGATATGAGAAACTCCTCTGTTTCTAAATCAAATACCTTCCATCCTTTCTGATTGAATGGATAACCAACGAACACACATCTTCTACTTCTTGAACCGAACTTGTCTTTATCTCTTGATTTGGAGTGAACAAAGCATAAACTGCCAAAGACTCTGAGGTGATCATATGTAGGCTTCATACCACACAACAACTCATATGGAGACGCATTGTTGAGTACTGTCGTTGGGGTTCTATTTATCAGGTGAGAGGCTGAAAAGATTGCTTCACCCCAGAACTTGATCGCAAGTTTCCTTCAAGCAGTAGAGACCGTGCAACGTTAAGTATGTGCTTGTGTTTTCTTTCCACACGAGCGTTTTGTTGAGGGGTTGCAACACAAGAAGTTTGATGGATAATGCCTTTTCCCGAAAGTACCGAGATAGACATGTGAACTCTGTGCCGTTGTCACTTCGAACTACTTTGACTTCCTTATTAAATTGTTTCATCGTCATTGAGAAGAATTTCTAAAGGACTGTTTGTACTTCCGACTTTTCAAGAAGCAGGTAGGTCCAGACTGATCTTGAATAATCATCAACAACTGTTTGAAAGTAATGAGCTCCACAGGATGATCATACTCTATAAGGACCTCAGACATCGTAGTGAATCATTTAAAAACACTCTTTTGTTTTATTCATACTCTGATAAAAAACTTCTCTTGTCTGTTTTGCTCGAAAAAGAGTATCGTAAGAACTAGGAGCTACAGACTTATTTGATGAAAACGACAAAGGTAAAAAACTCAAGACTGAAAACGCTGGATGCCCTAGCCTCTGGTGCCATCTATACTGATCAAATGCTTTAGCAGTCTTCTCAGCAACGTGTACCCTAGCAGCCATTACATCCTTGAAATAATAAACCCCATCTCTCTTTTCACCTGCTCCAATCAGTGTCCTCGAGAAACGATCCTGCAAAATGTAAAGTGTGTCTGTTAACAACGCAAAACAATTTGTTTGACGAAGAAGTTTGGACACTGATATGAGCGAGCAGTTTAGGTCTGGAACAAACAACACATTAGATAGTGTGATGTTATTAGAGAGATGAAACACGCCAACATGTGTGGCAAAAGTCTTGTTTCCATCAGCAAAACCTACTGGACAAGGAGGTATGCTCGAGACATTTTCAAGAAACGAGAGCTCTCCAGTCATATGGTGAGAAGATCAGTATCAAGAATCAAATCTCCATAATGCTTACCCGACAACCTATCGGAGGATGCTTTAGTTTTCTCATTGAGTATCTGAGTCAAAGCATTCCATTGTTCTTCTGTAAACGCTGGAAAGTTGGAAGCATTAAAGGAAGTTGCATGAACATTGTTTGCCTTTGCTCCGATTTCTATCAGAACCTGAAGCACCACGTCCTCTGTTGCTTTGTGATCCTCTGGTTTCTGTTTTGTTAGTTGAACGATCTTCCCACCAATCTTGGAACCCAACCAATTGCCAGCAGTTTACTTTTTCATGTCCTTTGCGACCGCAATAAGAACATTGAGTAGGACGACGAGATGATACAGAGTTCTGTGAGTCAGTTGAATCCTTCTTGGCCACAAAACCGACTGCACTTTATTGTACTTCTCTCTCTTTTGAAGACATAAGTCTATGTTCTTCTCGGATAACTTTAGCATAGGCTTCTCCAAGGTCAACTAATGAATCACTAGATATGATTCCTTGACATACTCCACCAAATCTAGATTCATCCAAACCCATAACAAATTGATGAACCTTTTCTTCATCTCTTTCTTTCTCATATTCTGCAGCCGCACTGCAACTGCAAGCAGGAAGAGGCTTATACATATCTAGCTCCTCCCACATCTTAGCAAGACGTCTGTAGTAGTCCATCACAGATTGACCTCCCTGTTTGCAAGACACCAACTGCTCTTTGAGATGATGTACACGAACCTTGTTTTCCACCGAGAAACGTTTCTTCAAATTCTCCCAAAGTTTGTGAGAATCAGAAATAAAAGTGACTGTTGATCGAACTTTTGCTTCAATAGAAGACCTTATCCAACCTACAATCATGGAGTTGACCTAGGACCAGAGATCAAAGTTAGAGTCATCAATGGACGGTTTAGGTATTGTGCCATCAATAAACCCTAGCTTTCTTTTGGTTCTCAAGGCTTTGATCAGCTCCGTAGACCACTCATTGTAATTGTCTCCGGTGAACACCACTGAAGTAATCAGTGCACCAGGGTTGTTCGATGCAAACAACAAATATGGGGTTGAGTTCACCGAACTCACGTTACTTTGCTCAACCTGAGCAGAGGATTTGCGTGCGGAAGAATCTTCTTCACCCACCATCAACTTGATAGACTAAATCGACTTTAGGTTTAAGGATTTTTTTTTTTAATGCTTTGATACCATGTATAGTAGATGTGATAATATAAACTGTAAACTTGTATTTAACTTTTGAACTTACAAAGCATATATATACATGAGCAATGACCGACTTTATATTACTTTAGAGTTTATCTATAAGTTTATGTATATCAACAATAGATTAGGACTTATCTCTAGGTAATCCTATCTATACTAGGATTCCCTAATACAAGCACTTCTCAAATCAAAGGAGCAACCTGAGACTGCAAGAGTAAAGCCATGAGAGGTGTTTAGTCAGGTCTCACCGAGGTGACTCGAAGCAGGCATCGACGGTGATAACTGGCTCCCATCCCGGAGCTCCGCTGGAGGAGGACGCTGGCCAACAAAACTTAAGCTTGCTCGGTGATAGCAAAGGTATAGACCCGACTTCGACGCCATTTACATTGAAGCACACGTTACGGTCAAGCGCATGATGTCGATTTGGCTCCGTATCCGTCTGCGCGACACAATGGGTACAACATCGACTTCAGGACACACTGAAGCTAGAAACCGGAGCTTAGGAGGATGGAATTGACGAATAGGAGAAGTGATTAAACTCCTTGAAAACAGACGGCTCATGATAGAAAAAGGCTACGCCTTGAAGCAGATGACATTGTGACTAAGGTTTTCCTCAAGATCCCAGTGAACAACATATGTAGCAAGAATGAGTTACCAAAATTGAACCAGAGACCACCATGGTTGTTGTCTTTCGAACTAAAGAAAGAGGTCCTTGATGGCTTACCTCATAGCCACCTTTCACTCAAAGAGAGGAGAAGCTCTACGGAGACCCTTGGAGAGATGTGATAGAGGAGCCGACTGGAGCAAGATGTAAAGGCTGGAACGACGACGGCAACGACGTGTCTGGTGTTCTGGCTGTCTCGGATCTCAAAGTTGACTCAAATTCAAACCATATATTTCTCTGTATTTCATGATGAGTCTTGAGCCAATGAACAAATCAAACCGTCACAATTTATAAACTTTGACAATACAAAGTAATCCATTACGTTCAGTTAACTATCTTTTTTTCTTAAATATATTATTAGAAAGTGTTGTATCGTACATTATTTGCATCACAAGCTAATGTTTTGATTCAGCATAAACAAAATTTTAAATTTGTGTTGTTGGAACGATGATGTGTGATAGTCATGTAAATTCTCGAAATCGTGTCGCATGAACCTTGTAAATGAACAGTTTGAAACAGTGAATAAACGTCAGAAATTCATTGAATTGTTGTTGATATGGTAAACGTGCTGATGTTCGGCTCTTCTGTCAAGTGTACTTTATGGGCTATTTCATATGGGCCTCAAAACACTTTTATAATATTTTGGTGGGATACACTTGTTCCATCTTAATAGAATGATTTTGAACAGAAAAAAAGTTTTTATACAAAATAATTTTCTAACGGGTTGAAGGTAGCTTAGAGCATCCCGTTAGGACCCCACTGATTTTATAATATTTATGGACCCCCAAAAAAAAATATTATAATATTTATGGACCCCATTGATTTTATGAACCTGTCTGGCAGAGGTGCTTCTTTGTGAATCCGTTTCATCACTGTTTTGCGGGTTCCACGCCACGTGGCGGCCTGCGATTGGCTCGGTTATTTATTTTTTATTTTGATTTTTTTTAAAAAAAATCAAACGAAAAAAAAATATAATAATAATCAATTATGTTGCTTTGGGAATCAACCCCCTTCCTCCCTTCCTTCCCAAGTTTCACTAATGGGGATGCTCTTAAACCATCTCCAACCCACCCATATTTCTATCTTTATATTTTTCTCTAAAATAGAGAAACTCTATTATAGAGGTGAAAATGCTCCAATGTATGCCTCTATAATAGAGTTCCTCTATTTATAGGGGAAAATATAGAGATATGATATTTTTACCTCTAAATATAGAGGCAAAAAATAACTTTTCTCTATATTTTCCTCTAAAATAGATGAACTCTATTATAGAGGCATACATTAGAACATTTTCAGCTCTATAATAGAGATCTCTATTTTAGAGTAAATTATAGAGGTGTACATTAGAGATGGGTTAACTTAAAAACAAGGATAATTACGTATTAGTTAAAACAAAATTCGCGCTCAAAGTAGAAGTGACCGTTTACGATGTGAAATTCATTGGACACGAAAAACAGAACCCCATTAGATATGAAACCAAAATCCAATTGGGTTTCTCCAATTGTTGTCGATGGTATTGTGCTTTTTTTTCTTTTCTTTTCTTTTTTTTTTCTTTGATTGGTTCTTCAGCATGATCCTACCAGTATTCTTCGGATTGGAAACTCTAGCCTCAACCTTTCTGATTTTTCAAAATTTCTACAATATTATAGCACTTTTGGTAACTTTTAACCATCCTTTTAATTTTTGAACACAATTGTTTTAGCATCAACGGTAAACTAAAACCATTTTTTCAAAGAAAACTTTTTGAAGCGTCGATCATTACGAATGATATTGTATTATTACAATCTATTACGGTGGTAACATTTTTTAGATTATAGATAGCAATAGAAGTTTCTTCTTTTCTTATACTTTAAATTAATCGTCTCATGGGAAACAATAAGGATCTGAATCTTCAGTTATACGACACATAGCGTGGTCTTTTGCGTCTCTTCCCACCTCCCAAATACAATCACTACAGGCTGGAAACTTCCCAAATTCGTTATCGTCTCCATACATTAAATATTTCAAAATAGTGAGATCCGCCTCCATACCACGTAAAATGACAACGAAACCTTGTAGTTTCCCAAATGTTAACACGAAATCGGAAACCCCAGTAACGATTCCAACGGATATGGATCAACCCCAAGTCATCGTCACTAGAATTGCAATGTACATTCAGAGTTTGCTTGTTGCTTATAACGTTGTGGATTACGACATGCTTTTTTGCTAGAGGAAAGAAGCCGTCACCGCCTGATCCTGGTCCTGGTGCTTCCGCCACAGAATCTGAGACATCTAACGCTGCAACAAAAAGAGTAAGAATGAAAAATGAGACCATAAACATCAATATGCAATGAGGCATATTAGAGAAAGCCATTGCTATGTAGATTGTGTAAAATGGGTTGTTGGATTGAATTTAACATGCATATTGGTTCTTTATTTATAGATGTTAACAAAAATGTAAATATATTTGAGGATGACTAAATAACAATGTTACGTTTGAATGCATGTATTTGGTCTGTGATCGTACTCATGGACTGTGGAAATGTTTATATTGCTTTCCTCTACAGTAACAAATTTACTTATTTTTTGTTATATATTCGGAAACAAATTATCGTATTCTTGGTGTTTCAAGAAACTGCATTCTTGTTTTGGCTCAAGACTTTTAGCCCTTTGAAATAATATCAAAATATTTATTTTAAAAACATTTATCAGTGTTTAAGAAATATTTAGTGTACGTATTACAAGTTTTTTTGTTGTATAGTTAAACGTAAAATTTGACTTTGAGAAAAATGTACTCGTTGCCGGTAAATAAGAAATAAAGGCGAAATGACTCATTGATGGAATTACAAACTGAGTAGGTATTACAAGTTTTTTTGTAGGAGAAGTAACAAAATATATAGATGGAAATTCATATTATTTTATTTTATATAATTTATTACATATAAAATATAATTTTTAGTAATAAAACTTCCAAACTAAAAATGTATTGTTAGAAAACCTTTTTATTGAAATAAACAATATTTAACTCAAAATTTGTTAATCTGAATCTCCACTGCATATATTCTTTGTAAAACGATTTATATTAATTTGATTGATAGTTTCTCATTATGAAGATGTTGATATCCGAATATGAAGAGATGTTTCTCAATACACAAAATAGATGAATTTGGGTTCCAAAATACTTAGAAAGTGCTAGTATGAATCTTTTACAATTATACTGAAATCTTAAACAAAACATAATTTCAAGTAAATTTTACGGATCTGGAGCAATTTCAGGTCTTAATCATGTACCACATGTTTTGACAAAATTTATTATCACTTATGCATTGTTTAAAACTCTTATAGTCAAATCTATAAGCCTTTAAAACTAATTTATAAATTATTATGCATTACTTCATCAAACTAGTTTATAAAAGTAATTTAAAATTCTTAAATTAATTATCCTCACTTTGCTTCAAATTTAATATAACTTATAAATAGTAATATAAGAAAACTTATGTCATCTTGCTTTATTATTTTATTTCATGTTTCCGTAGTATCACAAATAATTCTAGTTTTTTCCCTAACAAATAGCACGAAATTCTAAAAGTTTATTAAATCGCTATTAAGCCTTATTAATCATTTATAAAAGTATTAAAATATTTATAAAGCTTTATAATATTGATAAAGTATGCATAATGATTTATAAATTAGTTTAAGGGCTTATAGATTTATTATAAAAGTTTTAAACAATGCATAAGTGATAATAAAGGTTTTAAAATATTTAAAGATTTTTATTGATAAAACCCCTCAACTATTTTTGAATCGGAAGAAACCCCCTCAATTAAGTTTTCAATATAATAAACCCCAAATTTTAATTCCTTTGACGTCTGTCACTCTCCTTCTAAAATACAGTGACATAGTGGACCGACTTTAAGAGAATTAAAATTGAGGATTTTTTTGTCAAACTTTTAGTTGAAAGATTATTTTACGATCCATCTTTAATTGAGGGGTTTTATTGCCTTTTTTTATTATTAAAAATATATAACTTTTTCCTCCAGACATAAAGCAATATTTTTATTTAACGGTTTTTACAACATTTGACGATAGTTTAGACAGAAAAATTATAATTGACATTAATAGATTTTAAGTTGATATTTTTATCCATTAAAGTTAATTGAGCAGTATTCTTACAATTCATCTTTAGTTGGGGTTTTAAAACCCTATATAATATATAAACTATCATAACTTATAAATAAGTAGACGGTGATCCACACCTTGTATGGACTAATATATACCCAACGAAAACTAATTTTAACATAATTCTTTTATTTCAGTCTAAACTACTTAATTAGTTTCAAATATTAACTTAAATCAGAATATATAATTTTACACTTGTAACGCAACTTAGATAATGACTTGATACATGAATTTTTTTTTATTTATTCTATCACCAAACCACACATGTTAAAAGAATCATCATCGTAATTACCTAATAAAGTTTTATTAATACTTTAAAATAATATAAAAGATAAATTTATAAAATAAAACCGTAATTGCTAATTATCAGTGAAACCTATGAAACAAAGCCCCTCTACATCAAATAATAGTATATGTGATTAAACATTTTTCCATTTTCACTGATTCCTACAACATTAGTTTAATTGCAATTTATATCAGTTTCATATTCGTCTGAGTTTATAGTGACATCTATTAACAAAATCTACAATAGTTAAAAGAAAACTTCTATTTAACTAAACCCTTATAAACTAAAAGTAATATTATATATATATATATATAGCGAAAGCTGGATTTTTTAATTATAACGGCAAGAGACTGTACTATTTTGACTCATAGCTTTTGATTGAGTAAGATGATGTTGATGAAACTCATAACACTATATAACTCTTTTGTGACGTAAAAGAGAAGAGAACTTATTTTTCGAAAAAATTAAGAAAAAAATTATACGATTTAATATTACTAAAGTAATCATAAGATGAACATAACTATAAAATTATTGCTAAAATTTGATAATACCCGTTAATAATTGTCCTAAATATAAAATAACCTAAAATCATGAATAACATGACAAATAAAAAAAATCACTACTCAAATGAGTCGTTTAGGTTTTTTTTTTGTCGGCTGCCATTTCTTTAAACTAGGTTTTGGTCAAACGAGTCGTTTAGAGCACTTCTATATGACTATGTCTGATCAATATGGGAGAAAAAAACCCTCTATTCCTAGCATCCTTTGCTAGTTGGTCCGTCCGACCATTCTTGCTCCGGGAAATATGAAACAAATTTGCGCTTTCGAAGTTATCTTGTTGACTTCAGAAAGCATCAATCTCTGAAGTAAAAGCTGGCAAGTCCATCGGGTTCGTAGTCATATCCTCTAGGTCTGAGTAATCCATCTTGAGTGGATTGAAGGGATCCTTGTCTCTCATACAAGAGTCTTTCCAAAATAGTCCTTCCATCTCAGTGTGAAAGGCCGAGAGGTTTCCTCTGCATGCACGTAGTCCGAAAAATTTAATACTCATTTGATTCTTAGGACTCCACCCTAGACCACTGACACTATCATTACCGATCCATGAAGCATCGATTTGGCAAGTTGGGTTTTGAGGTATCCAAAGGGGTAATGTCTCAGCAACTGAAGTATGAGGGTCGTCATGATCCTCTTCCACTTCCTCATGTTTTCGATTAGCCTTTCTCCAACTTTCTGCTTCAAGGGAAGCTAGTTGGAAAGTGTTGATCGGGGAGATGACTTTCTTATTAAAGAGTTTGCTATTCCTTGCTTTCCAGATGTATCAACAGATTCATGGGAAAGTGTCAAATTGTGGTTCCAGTGGAGCCACATTTTTTCTCTTCTAAAATAGAAAGTTCATATTTTGGTATATAGAAGTACTCGGAAAGTAACACAGAAGGGACAAATAGTTCAATAAATCCCAAACATACAGGGCTGGGGGCATTCCATAAAAAGATGGTTAATCGACTCCATTGAATCACCACATCTAGGACAGCTTTATTGGTACTCAGGTGTCTATAAGTGAGTCTCTCTGCTGTCGGCACACAATCAGAGAGGGCCTGCCACATACAATGTTTCATCTTGCTCCGAGCTTTTACCTTCCACACATGGCTTTGTACGCCTGTGATGCTTGGTTTCAGAACATGGTCGTATCCAATTTTGACTGAATATTCTTCTGATTTTGTGTGGTTTCAAACATATTTATCCAAAGCTTGCGAGCGAAAAGGTTTCAATCCCAGTATCAAAGGTATATCTGTGGGGTGAAAAGATTCCTGTAAAAGGTTGAGATTCCACTCCTTGGTATTATTCATTAGCCCGGTCCGTTTACTGAACGCAGCGTCAATTACAAGCGATCAAAATATATAAAGGGATCTTATGTGACATGTCAGCTTCAAGTCAAAATTCTGAATTTGAAGATGCAAAAACTGAACTCTAGTGGCACATAATACACGTGCGTGATCTGCTGAAATTTACACCGGCGATAAAAATGGTGAAAAGGCTACCGGCGACAACCATATAACAATGATGCATCACTATTTCTCTCTCATGCTTGTTATTTATTGTCGCTGCCCGCGACGCTGCCGTTTGAGGAATGAACAAGGCTATTATAAAGGAATGAACAAAGAGTTGAGACAATCTATAAATAATGTGGTTGGCAAGTCTAGGTGGTCGAGCAGTAGAGTCTGGGACCCGAGGTTCACTTCAAACCCTCGTATCTCGAACGGATCCAATGGTTTTCCGCAAACTCGATTTTAGTAGAGATTTTGCTGCCATGATATTACGTCATGCAAATGATGGTAAATACGTTTCTCGATTTTGGGAACCATGTCTTTCTTTCAGAACATGTGCATCTAGAGACGACAGAAATTTGATTCGTCTTCCGAATTGTTTATCAAAAGATGCAATATTAAAATCATGTAGATCTCGAAAATCTAGTCCCGCCGTATCCTTAGCTGTACAGACCTCCCAGGCAATTCAGTGCTATTTGTTTTGAACTCCACCAAAAAAATGAGATTGTGCTCCTCTTTGTTTAGTTATTCTCATGGATTCTACGGCGACGTAAGACCATGTTCATTGGAAGTCTCTACTCTCTAGCATGCTTTTTCATAAATAAGAAAAAAAATTAGAAAAATAAGATTTTTAGATCAATCAGAGATTTGATTTTGACGTATCGAACAAGCGAAACATGGAAGATAGTGTGGCTGGAGATCTAAATATCAACCGAACCAAAAACATTAATAATCACACAACACCTCAAGTGGAATGAAGAAACCGAAGAAGTGTCAAGTGCAAAGCTAAAACTTAAACAGCACAGACGAACTACTTCCGAAAATGTTATACCAACATATCAAACATCTCTCCCTCTAAGTAGTCTACGCCGATCTAAGTCAGAAAGCACAACTCTTCTCTCTCTTTTCCATAACATTCTGATGAGTTCTATGGTAATACAATAAATCACAAGAGGAAGTGAAAACAAGAAGATATAAGGTTAAAAAAGAGCTTCAAAAGCACACCAGCCTATAACGGGAACCAATCTCTTCGCTCATTTCATTGTGTGCTCCTTGTTAACCCACTTCGTCCAGCAGCTCTACAGAAGAAGATCAAGTTTAGTCTGATTTTTATACAATGATAACGGATCAAGTAAAACAGTGCAACTGTATATACCTTCCAGTAAGAATCTGGGCGGTGTTGGACGGGTTCTTGGTGTTTGAAGACTTTTTAGCTCTGCTATCATGATCTTTATCCACACGCATAGCAGCAACCTCTTTCTCCATTGCAGCTACTTCCCTTCTCATCTTCTTTGCTTCAACCTCCATTGCTTTCGTTAAAGTTTCAACCTTTTTGGCTAACATCTACAGAAAAATAAAACCCAACACTTCCATTACAAGCACGTCTTTTTTAGCAACATGTTATATGGCAAATTCGAAGATTTACCTCTATGGCGTCATCCTTGTCTTTGAGGCTTTGATCCTTTTCATGTGAAGATTTTCTCAATGCAACTACTTCCTTTTGAAGCAAATCGTACAAAACCCCTGGGACATTGTCTTCAGTTGTTGGTGCAGGGAGTTCACTCGGTGGCTTCTCCTCTGAATCTTCTTTCCAGGCATTAGGTGACGACTCTGATTCTTTGGCTTCGTCACAAGCCTTGTTGAATGAATACTTCCCAGGTCCGTTTAGGAGTGCCTTGCCTCTGTCCAATGATCTTGTGCCTCCATCAAATGACCTAGATGTTCCTTTAGCGTTCTTCAATACTGAGGTGGAGTTAGAAGTAAAGGCATTCCTCATCTGAGAAGATGGAGATTTCTTTGGCAGAAAGCCATTTGATCCGAACTTTTGTAGATTATCTGCTCCACAAAGTGACTGCCTGCGAGAGGGTCCATTACTCATGCTTCTTCCCTCAGGTGTGTTCCTTACACTGCTGCTTGAGGTGCCTCTCAATGTCTCTTCAAGCACTTTAAGCCGTAGTTGAAACTTTTCCTGTAAATTGTACAAATAGATAGTTTACTTTTTGTTCAGTTAAACAGAATGAATAACACATAAATAAGATGCATACTTTTAGTTGTGCTTCAGATTTAGCAGCTCGATCTGATATGGCAAGCTTATCACGGAGTTGCTGCATTTCTCCCTGCAAAAAAAAAAAAGGGAATTGAGACTCTTAAGGTTGTGCCTTTGTCACTTCAAAGATTCTACATAACAAAACAGTTCCAGTAAGAACAATCAAATCAAAAGTAAACCTGAAGAAACCTTCTTTCTTCAAGCCACTGCTTCACAGGCATCACTTTATCATTACCATCCTTCCATTCATTTGCAACCACCGTAGCAACTCTGTTTGCTGTAACCTTTGCACGCGCAAGTTCACGGTCAAGTGTTTTCCGTTCTTCCTAAAAGGCAGAGCAAGAAACATTCCTACATCAGCTGGAAATTCTATTGACCAAAAAAAAAAGAAGGATTTTATTCTATTTTTCAGTATAAAATTACATTCATCTCTTGGAACTTCCGCTGGTAATCCCTCACGGCATTAGCAGCAGCACCACCAGCAAGAACAGCCTCTTCCAGCTCTCGTACAGTCTGAGTAAGCTTTTCCACCTCAGCAACCTTTTGCCTGTGCATTTTGTCTAGAATCTTGTTTTCTTCCTAAACCATCAAATAGATAATAGATGGTTCGTTAGCTAAAAACATAAACAACTTGTTACAAAGAAGAGGATGATGAGTGGAGATCACCTGACAGATCTCAATCTGTTTCATCAACTCTTGGTTCTTATTCTGAAGATCATCAACCAAGGCAGCTTTAGCCATGGCAGTTTGAATAGTTCTCTCAGCATCAAGCAAAGCCGCTTCTTTTGATTTAGTGAGACGATCCAATGCTCTGTTATCTTCCTGAAGCTTCCCAATCTACGCAGAAAAACACATCCCAAAACGATCAAAATCTCCGATAAACGCAAGTAGACAGTAGTACCTTTTAAAAAAATACCTCAGATCGTGCAAGCTTAAGCTCAGCTTCTAATGGTGCAAGAATAGCTTCGATTGGAGGCATGTCATCATCTTTTTGAGCAGCGTGGACTCTTCTCAAGGTGGCTTCAGCAGCGAACTGAGCCACCATGGAGGCTTTCTTCTCCTCATTGATCTTCTTGATTTCAAGATTCTGTATGTTGACCATAATCAAAATGAGCAGCGCAAATAAAAGATAAATAAACAAAGAGTGATAAGGTTTCAATAATTACTCTGCCTTGGAGAAGCGATTCAGTTAACTTGAGCTTCTCCTCCAACTTAGTAAGCTCATCCGTAAGCTATAAATAAGATAAAGGTGACGTCAGCTTACAATAAGCACGAACTTGAGCTTTCATCATAAGAGTTACCTCTTCAACAGCTTTCTCTCTTTGCCTCTCGGATAGCCTCAACGCCTTGATCTCGGCGTGTGCTTCTCCCAACTCTCGATCCTTATCTGAGGAAGAAGAAGAAGAAGAATGATTAGATCTGAAATCGACACGTATTAGTACTTAGATCGAGCAGCTATTATTCGCGCACCTCTAACTTCGTTCTCGAGGCGATTAAGCTCCACCTTCACTGGATCCGAGCCGTGGAGCTGAGTGATGAACTCGTTGTTGTCGGTGGCGGCGTCGAAGCTTGGCCTAATTGGCCTTCTCCGAGACGAGGTTTTCCCTCCTCCGCCGCTGCTGGTATCCTTGTAAGACGCCGACGCTGTTAACGACGGATAAGGCGTCTCCGCCGAGAAGCCTCCGTCGGTTGTTACATCCGTCATCTCCGATCTGGTGATCCCCTCACTCACAAACGCATCCAGAATCCTCACGATCCAGAATGCAGAGTGGAGAGAGAGAGTTTTTCAAATCAGAGTCGTTACGGAGAGGAGAGAGAATGTGTGTATGTTTGATGCTAAACCTAGAGAGAGAGAGAGAGAATTAGTTTCAGAGATCTTTCTTCTCTTTTTCTCTTTAGTGATTATAAACGAGAGAGAGAGAGAGAGAGTGATTTAAATGTTGTTATGGTTGTTTCTCTCTCTATCTTCTTTGTGTATGACAAGACTAGAGAAGAATGAAGACTGGATTATTAAGGGAATTAATGACTTCATCAACGCACTTGAGTAAGAATTAATGTAATGTATTAATTAATAATCTAACGTAACAAATATAGACATTATCATTTGATCTATTTTCTTGGTTTATATTAGTAAAGTTGGGTTGAAATATACATATCGGAGGAGAGTTAACTGTCTTCAGTTTGTTTAGTGATGTGATTAGTGAGAAAAGCTGTGATTAGTCAAACAGTTTTCTTTTTTTTTGCGCGTGAAAGGAGGGCACGTGTAATATGCCCTTTTTGGGATTAATTGTTCGATGTCTATTGTCTAGTCTGTCGATCTCTTTGTTTTTTCTTTTCTTTTCAAGGAACTTTATTTTTCAAGGGATATTCAATAATGTATGTTTGCTTTTCTACTAATTAAAATTAAAATTAAAAATACCCCAAAATCTAATACAAATATAAACTATTTTGAGAAACGTTGTTATTACCAAATATAGTCTAGTTGGATTGATAATTGATAGTAATGGCATAATGATTAAATAACACACAATTTAAAGATTAATTTCATATAATAGTTCTTTGTTTCAATAAAATTTGATTTACAAAAAAATGAAATTATGAGTAAGGTGGCTTGTTCGAACCAAACCGGTTACTGAACTGAATTTGAAATCTTGCATTGTCTGATCAACCTGCTTAACCGGACAACCAAAAGAAAAAGACAAACAAAATTCCGGATAAAATCCGCAGGGCTTAGTTTTAATATTTTTGAAAATATTCGTATATAAACTCTTTATTTGATATATGATAAACAGGAATGACAACAAAGTCGCAAAGTATATATCTTACGGCTTACACATGATAATCACTTCGCGAAGCTCTACTCTACTACTCTCTATATACAACA
The DNA here is from genome assembly GCF_000695525.1 of Brassica oleracea var. oleracea. Lineage (NCBI taxonomy): Eukaryota > Viridiplantae > Streptophyta > Magnoliopsida > Brassicales > Brassicaceae > Brassica > Brassica oleracea. The sequence goes on from NC_027753.1 coordinate 33,021,494, forward strand.
TAAAATAAAACAAGTGCCAAAGCAAACTTAAAAGGGAAGAATCCTCTTTCTTCTTCTACTCTTCATTCTTGCTCATTACCTTTGAGAATATTGAACTTGCACAGTGGACATGTCGCATTCATTTTCAGCCACTTCTCGATGCACGTCGAGTGAAAGTGGTGGTTACAAGGAAGTGTCACCAGCTCTGTTCCATCTTCATATGAACTCAGACATATACAACAGTCCTACACAAACACCCATCACTAGAGGAAAAAAAAAGCTCTAGAATCATATTCTAAACTTCTCTATAAAAAACATGTAACAACTTACAGCATCTTCAGGCTCAAGTACACGTTCGTTTCCCGAATACTCAGTGCCTGCTTCGATAGGTATCATTTTCCCGCCACCATCTGTTTGCTTTTCGCCATTGCTCATCATCTGAAACTTGTACTTGGGAAGGATACTGAGATCTGCTTCCGATGCACCCTCCTGAAACACACAAAGTATTCATTTTTATTTCTTCCAAAAGGTAAGTCAACTTTTGAAGTCGAAAGGTTGCTCTTTTAGGCCATACCTGCCCGGCAACGGCGTAAAGAAGAGCAATGATACAAGGGAGGCAGCAACAGAGAGCGATTCCGATAAGACACGCAGCCACAACGCAGAAGACGGCGAAGAACACATCAAATGACAGGAAAACAAAAGTCAACCTGCAAAGCATTAAACTTTTTACAATGTCATATCCATTTACCCATTCATAAGAAACATTAAGCTGATATCACCCCCATACCAGTACAAATGCGATGCGTTTTCTAGAAGGATCTCACCACCAGATACAAGCCAGTAGAAGCCAGCAATCCACCAGACAAATGATATAATGGTGTTCATCGATTCACAAGTCTTAGTGCTGAGAAATTTTCATTGTGAAATCATTAGTAAATATATATTTTTCCCTGAAGAACAAAGCAACCCAAACCATGACAATAAAAGTAATAACTTTGGTAATAAAAAGACTAAATCTTTTTCATTCTTACACAAGCTAAAAGCACTCTTCAAGAAAACCAAGAACCAATAGAGAAGCAGAGAGCTAACCTGAGGATCCTCTCATCACCACCTTCATCATCACTATCATTCCTAACTCCACCACCAGAACCTTCCCCAGCTTCCAAATCCTCACCACTCCTACTAGCGTTCCTCTTCCTAAACTCCAACCACACAAGCACCACATGAACAAGGCACTGAGCCGCGTAACCGCAGATCCAAAACCTAACCGGAACGTTCGGCTTCTCCTCCTTGTAAACCAAAAGCATCACAGCCGCGACAACCACAAAGGCCGCGTTCCAGAGCATGTCGAGAGCCACGACGGGCTTCGAGTAGCCCCAATCGGCTCTCCGCTCCTCGAGCTCCTGCGCGGCCGTCTCTCTCACGACCATCGAAGCTCCTCGCCGACCCGTAGCTCGGTTTAACAGAACCGCGATTACGGGCTGGCGGCGTCGGGGAGATTGACGGGAGCGGAGAAGCGGGGAGGAGGAGGAATCGGACATGGTTGGAGATTGAGGTGAAGAAGAAGACATGGTCTGAAGATAAATCTAGGGTTTGTGTTTTTTCTCGTACTGAAGCTGCTTGAGAGGTCAGAATAGCTAAAGGGGTGTGTACACTTTTGTTTCTTCTGTATTTTTATAAAAATTAAATGATTTGGTGAATCTGTGAGTCATTAATGTATTTAAATTGTTAATTGTTCTTTTTGAAGATGTGTCTGGTTCATAGAATTAGTGACATTTTTTGGTAGTCAACTATTGGACTAGTGGGTATTGAAATTTGAGATTTGGCAATGTGTCCGAACCACTCAAATCTGAATGAGTGACATCCACTGATAAATCTGGGTTTGTTTGTATGTTTTATTTTGGTACAACGTCAAATTTTACAGATCCGTTTTTCTAACCAGTCATATAATAATACATAAGACTTATTATTCTGCAATAATGTGAAAGGAACATCTAAAGGAGCTTTGAATTGTATGAACCACAAGAAGTGCATTTGCGGTATCCTTTTCTTCCACAATCATTACACAGTATCACCTGTACCAAATCAAAATTTGCTTCTCAATAATAATCGATATAGGGGTATCTAGACTAGAGAGATAGGGGCTTTGTCCTACGTAACAATATGGATAGAGGGAGATGTGAACCTGAGTCTTGTTGGAGTATTCATCAGGCATCTTTTCTTCCGCTAGCAATTCGTCTAACATCTTAAAGTAGCTCTGTGTGAAACAGTCTTTTGTTTAGTACAGGCACTTCAGATTCAGAAGAACACACAGATCTATATCTGCAACTGCTAAATTCTTTTATTAGGAAACAAAACAATATTATGCTTGAAAATGTGTAACTTACCTTCATATCTCCTAGCGACTTGCTGCAGACAGGGCATGTGTAATTTGAACGAGTGTATTCCTATCACCAGAATCAAAAACAAAAAACAAATTTAGCAATGTATTTTTCAGGTTTTCATTATTACCATAAAACATTGACAGAGTTAAACTACCTGAAAGCATGCTGAGTGCATCAAGTGACCGCATGGAAGAGGCTTTATCACGGTTCTGGAGGTGAAGATGTACTCGCAGCAAATCGGACAATCAACTTCTAGCCAATTTTCCCGGCAAACATGCTCTTTTAAGGAACATGACAAACAAGCATTGCATTTCATGCAATGGAAGTAGTCAATGCCCAGTCCTTCCCCTACCCGACAAAGATTGCAGTAGGGACAATGATAAATTGACCTGTTAACATCATTGGATTGTTAGTCTTCAGATTCAACATTTCCTAGTTGAATCAACTTAAAACTTCTTTAATATATAATTTGAAAAAAAAAAAAAATTAATATATAATTTGATTCTTTTTCAAAAGTTGTAAATTTTATAACCCAACATTTTTTTCTGTACATGTTTTAATTAATATCAAGCACAAGAGACACTTGAAGCATCAAAGTAAATATCCTGAAGCAGAGGAATATTTACCTTTCATCATCAAATAATTTACATATCTTGCAGAAGTAGCTTCCAATTGACGACTTGCACGACGCATTTGAGCAATTTGCACCAATTGGCTGAATCATAAGGCATTTCATGCACATCATCTTTTCGATATGTTTCCTGCATAAGAAGTCAAGAGAACCAAAATACGGTTAAGCGCCAAACAAGATTTTGTTTAAGTTCCTCATATGAAAGTAGAAGAAGATGTTACACTACCTTTCCACCGAGTGATCAGCCTCGTCATCATGGCATTGTATACACGTGAAGAGCTGGTCACAACAAGGAGCAAGAAGCTTGCTGTTCCTCTTGTAGTGCTCGCAGCCAAAGACGGAACTATGAGCATCTCGATAAGATGGATGCTGACCATGAATTGTTTCTATACTGCTTGAGAGGATGGATGGTTCTTGACTCATTGATAACAAGTGTTCATATTTTATGTTGTTTGCTTCTCTTGCTTCCTCTTTGATAATATGACCGTTGTACCATTCATTTAGCCAATCGACAAACATTGTTCCCCTTGTCGCTTGGAGCCATAAGGACATTGCATCATGTTGTTCATCAGATGTCAAAGAATCCATTAACCAGGGAATCATATCCTTCAGTGTTTCCCCGCTTATTCTCCCAAGCATGCATCCTATGATTTTCTCTTGTTCTTCAATAGTAAAGCAGCCCCTGAACAGACACCATAGCTCAGTTTCTTCTTGTTTGAAATGCTCTGACAATATCTTGTGCATGGATCTGCATATCTCTTGGAGACTCAGACATAACCGCTCATACTTCATTGTAGAAACCAACATGTTCAGCTCTGACATCTCATTTAAAATTAATGACACCTTATCAAAGTGTTTGGTTTCTAGCTCATGATCAATACTAAATGAGTGAGTGATCTTTTGTAGCTTTCCCTTTGCCTCCGGTGCTGGAAACGCAATCTCATCCTCTGCATTAGAGTGTATCTGATAAAATAATTTTATCAGATGGAACCGCTGTTGAAACTCCATGAGGAAGCTAGAGTCGGATGCTAGTCTTGCTGATCCACTAACAAGGTAGTCAAGATCCACCTTCATTGCCTTGTGGAAGAAGAAAAGGAGATCAATTGGTTTTCTATCCATGGTAAATGGATCATCCATATGCAGATGACGAGATCTAAGGTTTCCGGAGAAAAGCATTCTACTAGAGTAAGGTGTCTCGTACATGTCTCCAGCAGCCGGCAACATGAAGAAGGTTGAGGACTTGTTTCTTTTAAAGAAGCATAACATTGCGAAGAGCTGTTTCCAAGAACTTCCAACAGAGGTTTTGTCTGAGTAGCCAAAAGGTAGCCACTGCAACAAGAGGCGTGGAAATATTTTTTTGGGAAAAGAATCTTTTAAAGTCAAGAAATGAAGAATGGATTGAGATTCTTCTTCTGACAGATGAGCAGAGAACCATGGTATGACACACTTTAGCAATCCAAGAGGTAAGACATGTATGCTTGTGTACAGGACCTGCCTTTGCATTTCATGATTACAATTCTTGCTGATGACTGGGAATACCTGGAGATTAAAGAGAATCAATTTCATTAAAACAAGTTCTAGTTTCAACTAAAAACTCCAACTAGAAAAGAGTATAAAAATGTTGTACCTTTGTTCTATGTACAGAAAATTGTTTTGTTACTTGGAGTACAAGGGAATCAAGTTCCTCCTGAAGCTTCAGTAGAAAACCCTCCGTCCACATTTTAGCATCGTCACTTTTGTATAAAAATCTCTTAAAATTCCCAAGACAAATATCTATGGTGAATTGATTTGTACTTGAAGAGGCTATTTCTTCTAACACCGGGTGGAAGAACTTGTTAAATGCATTGCTGCAAGAAAAAAATATATTCAGTAACCCATTCAGAGAAAAGAGGACGAGTTTTAAGAGATGAGGCATCTTACCAGTAAGAAACAAGAACATCAGCAAGGAAGTTTAACCGAGCCATGACTACATCAAGGTCCAAAAGAAGTCTTGGGGATTTCTCTTGGCATAATTCTTCTTGAATGTCTCTCAAATCTTTTTCAACTGCATTTTGATAAAGCTGAAGACCATGAATTGGGCTGTGACCTACATTTTTAATAAAAAGAGCCTTTTCACTCCACCGGCAGAACCATTTAAAACATCCTCTGGACTCCTGTGTCCTAGATGAGTTCTTCGTATTTTTAGACACATCTCCATACTGGACACATTTTACGATCTTTGTAGAAGCCCCACAAGTCGATGGAATGTTGTTGATCAGCCAAGAGCTTATCACCTTTTATAAAAAAAAAAGAAATTTATTATCAGATTTAAAAAGATTGGAATAAAATAGAGGATATGCATACCTGTTGCAATAAGTCTTCATTTGGAACTATGTCTTTCATGCAATTCACAACTTCAGTTTTCTCCTCGTGAGAGAGATAAGACATCATCCATGGCAAAAAGTCTTTGAGTACCATCACTGGAACACTACAAATGAATTGCCACACAAGTGATGCCTGTTCTCGGAACGAGAACTTCTCAATTAACAAAGGAAAGACCTGCATAATAGAGTATCATGGAGTGTTATGAGCAGAGGAAACATAGCAAAAATCTAAAGTGAAATGTCTTTAACTGGACTATATTATTGACCTGCCGCTCTTCTTTAAGCATATGTTGGCATATGGATGACTGAATGGTGCCTATGCATAGGATAACTTCACGAAGTACATCGCTTACGCTCCCTAATTCCTCTTCAAGAACATGTAGCCAATGGAACAATGAGGATAAGAGATCATCTGTGCCAGCATGCTCAAGCGAATAACTAGAAACAATGTTCTTCACACGTTCACCGAGCGCCAAAAAGACAACCTGCATGCCAATAAAAACGAATCATTTCAAACCCAATGGAACCGTCTTTTTCTTAAAGAAACTCGTTAGCACCAATCGTAAACCACTATCAAGATTGTATGAAATGATGAATGACAATGACTATTACTAAAAATCTGGTGTAGAATCTAGGGATAGGCGAAAAAGTTGTTCCAAACCATACCAAGTATATATATTAATGATATAAAGATTTAAGATAATTAATTATCTAATCTAAACGCTAAGCATATGTTACATACTTTTCTGTTTATCTACTACTTCTGTTGCATACATTTTTTTTTTTACTTTTTTGAATATTCCTTTTGAACCAGGTACACCATCAACTCTCCATTATCTCAAATGTAAAATTTTCAATATGTTGAATTAAAAAAACGTGATTTTTCTACATTTCGTTAAACTCTGAAAAGCTACCTATAAGATCTTCAGCATCAAATTCTTTTTACTAGGGTTGGAAAGTATTCATTTGAAATTATTGGATTGCATTTTTTTACAATTTTATTTGTCATGCATTTTTTTACACCTAAACATGAAGAAACTAAGAGCAGAAAGTTCTTAGGGTGGGGTTCTTAGCGGAATATAAGAAACCGTATCTTAACTTTTAACGAAAAAAAGCTAAGAACCGGCTCTTAAATAAGTTAAGAGATGGTTTTTTATATTCCGTTAAGAACCTCACCCTAAGAACCCCCATTAATCATGCTCTAAAGACTTAATAATCAAATGGTGGTTTGGTTTGGTTCGGTTAGTTTTATGTTTTATAAATTGTTTTTTTTTTCCTTAATCTAACTAGAACTAATCTAAACACCAACCCCATTAAACAAAACCAAAATGAAGACAAACCAAACTGGACATTAAGAAAACCAAATTAATCTCTAGTTAATAAAACGGAACCAAACCGAAATGGCATAATTAAGCGCCAAAATGCAAATTTTCACATTCTGACTAACCTCGACGTGCTAATCTAATCCACGAATATTAGCAATACAAAATCCAGCAACTCATTTCGAATAATAAAACTATTTCACTCACACAGAGAAGAGAAGAGACATATAAGGCATGATTAACCGAAATTATCAACGAGAATTTGATAGAAATTTCCATTTAACAGTGGGATCATCTAAAAAGGACGAAGCTAACCTCATCTTCAGCTGCGCTGTGATACTTGTACACAAGCTTCAAAAACTCAAACTTCCGGCGTAGCTCCCCGGCCAATTCCCCGCTAAAGGAACCGGCTGCAGAGGCGTCAGTAGCGAAACGACGGAGCTCCACTAGCTGGGCACTGAAAGCCTTGTGGAAGTAAACGAAGAGCAGAACGGGGGCATCTGCAAGCTTAGTGTTTTGGACGGTAACCACCGGAAGGGAACGAAGATGAGTTTTGCCGCCCATTTTCCGCAACAGTCAAGAACCAAGTAAAGTGAAGGAGAAAAAGGGAATAAGTAAACTAGTTGATGAGTAGAGAAGGCATTGATCATTTTATAGTATCAGATTAGTTAATAAGCTGAGTCAGCCTCGTTATTTTAAATCGATCGGTCCATTTTCACATACGTTATGGAAAATGGCGTGATTGTGGCCGGTTTTACACGACGAGACCAATCAACGATGACACCGTTAGTTTAAATCCGTCATGGAGCATCCCGTTCCGTCTTGTCTTCTCTTCACGAGCCGTATTGTGGTTGTCGTGTGCTCTTCCTGTCATTCCACGTGACTCGCCAGTTAGTTGGGTTCACATACGCCTTCTATAATAAAATACTAGGTAATAACCCGCACCTCGCGCGAAATGTGATTATTAGTTTCTTTATTTTTTTAATAAGAAAACATTAATCTGTTTAATCTGGATATTGGTTCGGTTTTGGGTTGTTTTTTGGTTTTTAATCTCCTAAAATATAACTATCATTTTAAATCAATATTTATTTGGTTTGTTCGGTTAAAATGTTTGACGTTTTTGGTTTTTTTTCTGTGATAATCAAAAATTACTATTATTTATTTGTTTTCATGTTATGAATCTTAGATAGTTGTGATGTCGAACCAATGGTTTCATATTATAATTTCTAATTGGATAATAGTTAAAAAAGAAAAGAAAATTATTAAGACAAATCATTTTACTACAATTTGGTCGATAGTGAAAGAAGCATTAAGAAAAAAGAATATTTTAACTTCCAAAAAAATTAAATATTTCAGTTGTGGTAAATATTTAGTTATATGGTGCTCACGTCAATAAGCACATGTATGTGTATGTAAAAGTATATAAAGATAGTTGATAAATATATAAAGATACTGTTAATTAATATTAAATGACATTTTTCATAATAATACATGAAAAATGAAATTCTTAAAATGAAATTATTTGAAAACAAAAATATTGTAAAAATTATATAAACTATAATATATAACTTATATATAATTATTTAAATATATGTGTATATATATATATATATGCATATAACGGATCAAATTGGATATTCGTTCCTATAAATATTGATATTTGTGATTTGTTTTTTTTTTACGGATATTGCATTTTAGTATATGATTTGCTTTGTAGAGTAACGGATATCCAGATTTTTTGGTTCAAATCAAAACGATAACGAATCGAATCAAAATTTATGAATAAATTGTCTAGCTCTATTCGAAAACAGTAAAAATAATGTAAAGAAGAATCATGCATGTGAGTTTTATATTAAAAAAACGAAAAGTACATAGTGTGAACATATTTATGTAGAGTTCGGATGAGAAGTTTTCTACATTTGACATGTGTCCAGTTTATTGTAAACACATTTATTATAATGCGTCTCCTTTAATATATAAGGGATGTGCGCCTATCCTAATTTTTCAGCCTATTAAGATTTTTAAAAAAATTAATACAAAAACCAGTTTGTTGGATGGTAATATCTCAATCTTTAACGGATTTTATCTATATTCTTTTGAGCTTTTGAGGTCATTTACTGATGATTTTTTTTGGTTTATTTATCTTTTTAAAAAATTGGTTGTTTGATATTTATCTTTTTATGGTTTGAAACTAAACAGTGTTAAAAAAAAAAATTTAAAATTGTTTGTTCAATAAGTCAAAACGAAATATTGATGCCAGTCAAACTCGTTTTTAGAGGTTGTTGCACCCATTACCAGGAGTGTGCAACCCTAGATATGTTCTAGTCAAGGTCATGATTGTGGTTCCATTGATACATGCTCCATTTGAATTCACCAAGCCCATGTTAGAGGTGTTTAAACTGCACCTATATCTGCATAACTCAGCGATTGCTTATGAATAGGACTGAACATTTTATCCGTTAAATTTGATTCGATTCGTTATTCGTTTCGGTTCGATCCAGAAATTCCGGATATCCGTACATTCGAAGCAAAGCAAATACTAAAAATAAATATCCAATAAAATCGAAACAAATCACAAATATTAAAATTTTGGCAAGCGGATATCCGATCCGATCCGGCAATATATAAATACATGTATATCTTGATTATATTTAAAGTTTTTAATGTATAAAATTATATAATTATTATTCTAACATATGATTTGATAAATTCTATTCACATTATTACTTATATAAAAGTATTACATAAAAGGAAGAGAACACATTTATGACAATTATAATTTTTTTTTAAGTTTTGTGTTATTATAATTTTTTGACTAAGTTCAAAAAATTTACAAAATATGTAGATTCACTACTTCTTTTAATTTTTATTATATATATCCTGCAAAACATATTTTACAAAACAAATTTATATCAATTTTTTAAGATTATTTGTATTAATCAAAACGTTTGAGATATCCGTAAGTATTTGTAAATATCCGCAAATATCTATTTATTTTCCGGATATCCGTTTTTCTGAATATCCGTATTTTTCCGAAGCAAAGCAAATCGAAAAATTAGATATCCGTGACATACGAAGCAAATCGCAAATACCTTTAAAACCCCGGATATCTAATCCGTGTCCAGGTCTACTTATGAATATCTCGTCTACATAGCCAAATTTGGTCAAAAAGCTGCGTGAAATATTAGTGTTCATTTCCAAAAAAAATTGAGATCTTTTATGTAGGTTTTAACCGTTAATTTTACAGAAAAAGAAATTATTAAAATTCTTAAAAAATGTTTATAACCCTTTAGATCGGGTCCTGATTGTATATTCTATAGTTTTTGTTATTTTACTAGAATAGTTTTACCTTTTCTGAGTATATTTGGATATTTTGGAGTAGTTTTCAAATATTTGGTGATTTTGAAGATGTGGTAAAATCATGCAAGAACTGAATCGAACCTTGCCAATAAATAAATAAAATATCTGAATGAAATTTATGAATCTACTTCATTAAAATAGAAGTACACATATAGAATATTTCTTAGACTTTCACAATATTTACAATCCAATGCTACTGAAAATTTAATTAATTTAACGTAAAAATATATAATTCTTTGCCACGTATTGAATGTTTTTCTAAAATAATTCAAATTAACTACAATGGAAGAAACACATAATTAAATGGTTATGATTTTCTTTTCCAGGTAGTCAAGAATCAATTAAAATTAAACATTATACTCATAAATCAATTAAGTTAATTGAAATGTACAATCGGCCAAGGCAGTTATGATCCGTCCTTACCTGATTTATAAAATATTTTCACAATACTTACACCTTCTCTATTTTGAAAACTATGGATACAATTATATAAATCAAATATTCTATTGAATAAATTGCCTACAATATTTTTATTTTCTTACAAATGTTATAACTAATGTATCAATTTTTAATATCATACTAACCATATTGTTTGTGGAAGCACTGTGGTCTAGTGGTTAAGGTTTAAAAGCTTCTACATCTAGATCTGAGGTTCGAATCTCAGACGACACAATTTATACACCAAGAGGTCTGGGTTTCAATTCCCGGAGAAGGCGAATTATGCAGAAAATTGGAGAAAACGCTTATAAGAGATCTTCAGCATGGCGCAAGGAGTATCATCAGGAATGAATCTCACATGGCGGCTCATGATGATGCAGTCAGACGTGAATCCTCATTAAGCAGATAAAATTTTCGGCAGTAATATCGTCTATGTAATGTTTCTCATAGTTTGTAATAGCATAATAACGAGAAAAAAACTTATAATGTCTATTTTTCTTATTGTTTAATTCAGAAAATTGATTTTCTAGATATTTTATACATAAATCTAATTGTACAAATTTTGGATTTGTATATATGATATCTAATATATATCGGGCATATAATTTACGTAGAACACACAAAAAAAATATTTGATGTAATTAAAGACATTGTTATCTTTCAAAATGTTATATTAGTACCTACGTTAAAAATCATGTATAACATTTACTATAAATGGAAAAAAAGTTTTCTCTCTCTAAACACAAGCTCCTCCCCCTCTCTGTTCAAAGGTCACAGTCTTGCCGTCAATCTTTTCCGGTGGTCGCCGCTTCCGTCGTGCGGCCGCCAGACCTTGCCTAATCTCCTGTTTTGTCCATAACCGTTTATCTCCTCGTTATCTTCGTGTTCTTCGGCGAGGGCGCCGCTCAGTGGTGCCTCAGATCTGGTTTCTCCGGATATAGATCTAGGGTTTTCGACGGTGGAGGTCGCTAGAGGACGACTTTTTCTTCTGTCGTGTGCAACCCAGGTCTGGAAAGCAGAGCTTCCAGCGTTTTGTCGAGATCCAGCCAAGCTTCGTTGAGATGGAGGTGCGTGCAGCGTCGGGGAGCTCCTCGTCGGTCTCGTTTCACCTCCGGCGTGGCGTCTGGTGGTGGGTGCGGCTGCGTGTGGAGCTGGGGTTCTCGGATTCGCTGGTTCATGGTTTCGAGCGTGAGTTTGAGGCCTTTTCTTGCTTGTCTCGAGTTCTCTCTATTGGGTTTGAGGCGTCTCCGTCGTGTTCTCTGATGGTGGCTGCGCGGGAGTTGTTGGTGACTGTGGTGGAGACGTCTGTCTGTTCTCCGACCTCCCCTGTGGCTCGCGTAGTAGTGTGTGGGTTCCCATGTGTTCCCTTCACCGCTCGGATCTTAGGGCCTCGACTATGTGGCCTGATCCGTAGCCATCTTCTTCTCAAATAATCTCAGCAGCTTTGTTTCTTGGCTAGGCAATGACTTCCGGCTTGTCTTTTACTTGGAGTAATAGCTAGGCAGCGGCTCATGTGTGTGGTCTCGGTTTTGTCTCCTCCGGAGGAGTTGTGCGTTTACCGATCCATATTCGCTTTGGGTTTGTGGTTAAATGGGTGTAGACGGTCCTGGTGGAATGCAATGGAGGCGGTAATCTCCACCGCAAACTATTGAACGACGGCATCGTCGGTCTTTGACTCTTCCTCGTACTGCCGGTGGTTTCTTTTATCAAGCTTGCTCTGGGTCCGTGGTTGGATTCTTCGCTTTTAGTTCGCTATGGGTTGTCGGTTAGAAGTTGTTAGGAACCGTAATATTCAGGGTTTAAGGGCGCCTTTCTTTCGGTAGCTCCCGGCAACTAGTCGATGTTCTATCTAGTTCTGGAGTTGCAAGGTTCTTCCTCGTCTCGCTATTGCTGCGTTTGAACGTTTGCGCTGCGTTTTTGTTCGGTCTGGTCCTTTGTTGCTGTTTGTAGTGTGTCTTGTGTGGTGTTGTTTATTTTTATGCTACTAGAACTTCTGTCGAAAAATTGAAAATCGGTAATAATATTTAATATTTTACCCAAAAAAAAAACATTTAGTATTAACAAAGATAAAAAAAATAAAAATTGACACCCACTCGGTACCATATTGAAAATCCCAACACTTGAACGTCCAGAGCTATCCACTGAATGTTCTTAAATACAGATTGGGGCTTTCGTCTCGCTTTAGAAAGAGAGGGTCAAAATTAAGAAAAATAAATAAAAAATCAAAAGATTTAATTACAAAAAAGAAAATGGATGTGGTGACATTCGGAGTCATAGTCGGAATCATCATCCTCATCTTCTGCATCGTCTGCTTCATCACCATCGAAGGCGCCTGCTGCAACAACCGCCGCTCTTCTTAAGTCTCTTGCATTAGATCAATCAGATGTCGTTGTCACTGACAAGACTCGCTGTTCCGTTTCTCGTTCTGGTGCTGTTCCTGGATCTGTGCGTATACACCGGACTCTCTCACTCAACGCCGGCGCGTGAGGACCACGATCATCATCATGAGGAGGTGAAGATGAAGTTGCCGGAGGAGCTGGCGGAGGAGGAGGATATGAGGCTGTGTGGGTTTGGGCCGTGTCTTCATCACGATCACGATCACGATCACGATCACGAATCAAGTTCTAGTCTTTCTGGATTTGGTAATTGGTTTATTGAATTTTTACAAACTCGTAGATGAATAATCTGATGATTTTAGAGTTCTCTTTCTTTTTTTTTATTACAGCACTGTGGGTTAATGCGTTGGGATGCTCTCTTTTGGTTAGCTTGGCTTCACTCATTTGTCTGATTTTGCTCCCTGTTATGTTCGGTAAGTGAAATCTCAAAAGGATCTTTGTGTTGACTGTTATGGAGAAAGTTATCTCTTTGTTTATCCAATTGGCTATACTAGAGTAGCTTTTGTTTGAACCTGTTTATGTTTCAAACTACAGTTCAAGGGAAGCCTGCAAAATGGTTTGTTGATGCCCTGGCTCTGTTTGGGGTATGTCTTTTGTTTCTTTCACTGTGATTAGTTTCGCTATGAGGTTGAAATGTAGGTATATGATCTGTTGCTGCTTCAAAATACTCTCCGTTGATTTGGTTTATCAGGCAGGAGCTATGTTGGGGGATGCTTTTCTTCACCAATTGCCACATGCTTTTGGTACATTACAATGGATCTCTTCTTACTAGTATGCACATTGATGTATAAACTTGTTTCTTAAGCCTACTCATTTTGCTGCCTTTAATACTCTCATGTTTCCCCTTGTTGTCTACCAACTACCAAGAGATATCTTCTAAAGTTCAATTTTTTTTTTGTGTGGCAGGTGGTGGTCACTCTCATTCGCATGATCACCATGAGAGTCATGACCATCATGATCATTCTCACTCTCATTCGGATTCGCCTTCACATTCACATTCTATACAAGATCTGTCTGTTGGACTGTCTGTTCTTGGTAAGTAGTAGAACACTTGCTCTTGTGTTTATCAAAAAAAGTAGTTTGACAGATCTTATATTTCAATTTAAACATGATTCTTGATTGTCTAGCTGGGATTGTGGTCTTCCTTCTTGTGGAGAAATTGGTGCGGTACGTCGAAGAAAACTCGTCTGGATCCAATGCTTGGGGTCACCATCACCACCACCACCATGCAGGAGGCAGTAAGAAACTGAAGGATGAGGACGATCATAACAACGCGGACAAACAGTGTCCCTCTGATGCAACTGAAAATTCATCAGAAAAAGTCTCTAAAGATAAATCTCTCCGTAAGGTGAGAACCAGCACTTCCATGTCATTTAATCTATATTGTTGACTTGTTTGTTACATTGCAGAGAAAGACTTCTGCTATTGATGGTGTGGATAAATCAAACTCAGGCTCAGAAACTATCTCCAATGGAAAATTGGACAAACCTGAACAGGCGGAGAAGAACTCAAGCCTAGTATTTGGTTACCTCAACTTGTTCTCTGATGGTGTTGTAAGCATGTGCTCCTTTGTTATTTATCAAAGATTAGAGAAGAGATACTTCATCTGAGAAGATTCGATCTTGTCCCCGTTTTTGCTGTGCAGCACAATTTTACTGATGGAATGGCGTTAGGAAGTGCGTTTCTCATCTACGGATCAGTTGGTGGATGGTCAAGAACCATGTTCTTGCTTGCGCACGAGCTTCCCCAAGAGGTCCCCTACTCTGTTTCATTTACAAACTTTTGAGAATGTGTTGTTTCATTTACAAACTTTTGAGAATGTGTATAGCAACAAGTAAGTAACCGTTTAAAAGATAACGATACTTTGCAGATAGGTGATTTTGGGATTCTAGTGAGGTCAGGCTTCACTGTAACAAAGGCACTCTTCTTCAACTTCCTCTCTGCACTCGTTGCACTTGCAGGAACTTCATTGGCAAGTCTTTTACATCTGAAAACCTTTCTAGAGATATTGAAACTGAACTAACCTTCGTTATGTTTTTTTATTTGTCTCGGCCACAGGTTCTGGTCTGGGGAGATGAACCGGGACAGTCATCATTGATTGAGGTAGTAAAAACATTTGGCTTTGATTCGTTTTAGTAACGTTATATCTAAATAATTTTATTATATTTTGGGTGGGTGATTGAAATATTGTAGGGATTCACAGCGGGAGGATTCATATACATAGCGGTTGCAGGTGTTCTTGCGGAGATGAACAACAACTCTGGAAAATCGACAGTTAAAAACAGTGTGTGCCATTTGATATCGTTGATGCTTGGCATGAGTGTTGCTCTTGTCATCTCTCTTCTTGAATGATCTCTCTTATTAATTGCTTTGTAGTAGCCCGCTATAAAAGACATGTCCCAAGTTGGGGTTACAGAAATGATTATTTTCTACACTTGTGGCAAATTTTCTGTAGTCAGATCGACGTTAGTCTCTTCATTGCAAAATGTTGAGTCAAAAAGGTTCCCCAATCCAGTTTTTGTTCTGTTTTTGATTCTTAGGTTTTTTTTTTTTTTTAATTATAGAACCTCAAGGAAAATTCAGATACGTTTCGGTCCGATAAACTCAAATAGATTCTGCTAAAATAAGTGAACTTCACGTCTCTAAATTTAGTAGGATAAATAATGCTTTCCCAAGAGAATTATGTCATGAATTTTGAGTTCGGAGATGGAATAAATGACATTTTGCTTATTATACGTATATTGAAAACAAACCCAAATAAGGACATTTTATACGACTTTGGTTCGGTTCAAAAAAAAAATGCACGAATTAAAAAAAATGTTCACACGTGCCAGCTTTTTTCGTTGTTTATCAAAAAAAATATTATTTTTATGAAATCAGCGGTTACAACGGTATTAACGGATGGTTTAGGGACAAGAACTTAAAATAGAGAAAGGAGATTTACAGAGATGATTTTTTCGATCTCGAGGAAGAAGAAAGATACAGAAAAGACAACGAGAGAGAGAGAGAGAGGGGAAGAGGAGGAAGGGAGGGGGCTCTCGACGATGAAGCTGTGGAAACGAGCCGCCGCCGCGATAAAAGACCGTAAAAGCCTATTAGCGGTCGGATTCTCAAAGCGAACTTCACACCACAACTTAGACCTCGAAGCAGCCATCATCAAAGCCACCTCCCACGACTCCTCCTCCGTCGACTACTCAAACGCTCACCGCGTCTACAAATGGATCCGATCTTCTCCTCATCTCAACCTCAAAACGCTAATCCACACCCTCTCCTCCCGCGTCAGTCACACGCGCAGCTGGATCGTCTCCCTCAAATCCCTTATGCTCCTCCACGGCGTTATCTCCTGCAAACTCCCTTCCGTCTTAGGAGAGCTCCGCCGCCTCCCTTTCGACCTCTCGGATTTCTCCGACGGGCATTCGTGTCTCAGCAAAACATGGGGGTTCAACATCTTCGTCCGTGCTTACTTCGCCTTCCTCCAAAACTACGCTTCATTCTTATCCGATCAGTTCCACCGCCGCCCCGCGAGTAGAAGATCTTTTGAGCTGGAAAGGATCCAGAAACTGCAGTCTCTTCTCGATTTGATTCTACAGATACGTCCCATTGCTGATAACATGAAGAGGACGTTGATCCTAGAAGCGATGGATTGTATCGTGATCGAGAGTATCAACATCTACGGTAGAATATGCAGCGGCGTCATCAGAATGCTTCCTAGTTCAGGTAAAGCAGACGCCGCTGCAACCTTAAAGATCATCAATAAGGTAACGTCTCAGGGAGAAGATTTAGCTGTCTACTTTGAATTTTGCAAAGGATTTGGCGTCCCGAACGCGAGAGATACTCCTCAGTTCGTTAGTATACCAAAGGCGGAAGTAGAAACAATCAAGAACATGATTGAGAACGTTGAAGAAGTAGTAGTAGAGGAAGAGAAAGCTATGGTGGTTTTGGAGAAGCCGAGGTTGGAGACGATCATCACAGAGAAATGGGAGATTTTCGAAGATGATGAGTGTTGTTTCCATGAAAAGGTGATTAAAGAATATCAAAAGCATCCTCTGCCTCTTATAGTATCGTACCAAGAACCAGTTTATATCGAGTACATGATGCCAGATTTGATTACGTTCTAGTGAAGACACAACAAACAATCTGGATGAGATTGAACTTGTCTTGTCTTTTTTTTACCTTTTCCCTGTTTCTGGTTCTGTACATATACACAATTTTTACCAATATCTTGAGTAAAAATTCAAAAGAGATCAAGTGGTACATTTTGAGATATACCGAGCTTG
Organism: Brassica oleracea var. oleracea; assembly: GCF_000695525.1. NCBI lineage: Eukaryota > Viridiplantae > Streptophyta > Magnoliopsida > Brassicales > Brassicaceae > Brassica > Brassica oleracea. The sequence continues at coordinate 33,038,644 of NC_027753.1, forward strand.
ATTATGAGTTCATTAAAGGCACCGTGGCTCATTTCCCTTCCCGGAAATACAAGCACATTGGTGGTACAGCATGTGGACTGCCATCCTCTTCAACCCCACCTGTAACAAGGTTGATGAAACTCATTACCATTATCTCAGTCGTAAGATTCATAGTGAGTTGATGATAAAAATTTGCTAATGAGGTTAAGATGGTAATCTTATATAAGATTCACAATTTCAAGTATTATCAATCATTTTGGATTCCATGTTAGTATCTTTGATGTTAGTCACAAAGAGCATATACGATTATTTTCGTAATGTATAGATGTTTCTATGGCGTCACCTGAGGTTGATGAATTATTATTGATCTTACTGGAAATCAAAGACAAGATAGGAAAATGGAACCTAAAGACCAAGTTGCCTGTAAAGCCCATAAAAGTGCTGTGCAGGGCTGTGCATTCAGCCGCTGAAAACATCCCTGAAACTTCACTATTACAATATAATAAATGACAATATATTCACTATCCTAATCTAGATGATACGATATCAATCATGTAGATGATTGTCTCTCAATACTGATGATTCTATAATATTGAAAGTAGCCATGACCATTACAAATAATCCATCCCAATCGAGAAACTCCCGGGCCTTCATGATGTGAAGCGTCGTAATTTTATTTGAGCCATCCTTCTCAAGGTCTTATCCAATTGCCTCGCCTTGTACTTGTATTGTTACTACTTACTACGTCCTTCAAATTCAAACCCGCATATACCTAGTGTTGAACGAAAAATAAATAAACGTTTCTTAATTAGACTTTTAACTTATTTTAATATACCCACTTGAAAAGCATATTTAACTTTTGTTTTGATTAAGGAAGGCTAATGATGTTCCTCTATATGTATATGTGTGTGTTGATTTCGTTTGATACGAAGGGTATGAATGGTGGTGACCAGTGAACGGCGAAGAATAATGCATTCCCTAACGTTCCTAAAAGAAATCACAATTCACAAAGAATAATAATTACCTCTCGTTCTCTTTCATTCTTTTTTATTTGTAGAGAATTAAAGAACAAAATTATTCTTTGTCAAATTTGATAAGGAACAACCATTCTTTTTTATTCCTGTTATTTTATTTTCGTATATTCTTTTTTTATTCGTTCCTCTTGTTTTCCGAATTTTCCGAATGGTCCAGTCAGACCCGAAATGTTTGCAAGGAAAGCAACAAGGCCGATGGGAAATCGTTATCAATCATAAAATGGTATGGCCAAAGCAAAGACTTTAAGGATGTACCATAAGTTTCGAACTTTATAGAGACTAGTACTTTCTCATAAGTCATAATACGTCGCCTAATCAAATATAATATTAAGCAAAACAAAAACTATTAACAATTTATAATATGGTGACAAAAACAAAAGTATTCTAACTAACCAAACGCTTTGAATAGAAATTAAAACAATATATATATTATATATACCAACTTACAGGCTTATATTATTACACAACAACAAAATTGTATTGTAGTACTTAATTAGAGACTATAGAACTTGTTTACAGCAAAAAAATTCTCCATTTCAGTTTAAACGTGATGAATGGGCTGCACAGTTGCACCTAATCTCACAATCTTGTCTGCTCGTGTTTTCTGAATTTAATTTTAGAATTCAGAGACCGTGAATTTTTGCACTTACAATAACTTAAACCATATATAGTAGATGGACGACATGCTAGCAGATTGGACGCATAAACTAAATTAATAGCATGTCAACAGAATATAACATATTGACAATAAAACTATTTTTTTTATTCACACACAAATGGAATACTGGTCTACTCAAAACGTTACTATTCTCTCCTTTTCTTAATCAGTTAACGATTTAGATTGGTAAACACAAATTTTAAAAAAAATTAAACAAAAAATCATTATTTATATACATAAGTACATTCGACCAATAATAACCAATAATTAAAAACTGCATAATACAAAATTATATAACATCAAATATTAATAAATTATACATTAAAAGTTAAAAATTAAAACATCATCTAATCTAGAAAAAAATATTCTAAAATATAAAATATAGAAAAATAGAGGGAATATTAATTAATATAACAATATTTTCCGGTTTCTATCAAGTATCATAATTGGGGCTTTCTCGGATATATATTTTGAATTTTAATAGTGTTAAAAATACCACAAAATAGTTTATACTCTACAACGTTTATAGACTTTTTCAATCATAGAATGGGAATTTAAGAAGCTTTAAAAGATATCCTAAGACTTATGAATCGATAGTTAAATGTTCTTTACTTAAAATAACATAAAATAGCAGTTGGAGTATTAATTATTTGATCATATTCAGTTAATTCCAAATTTAAATGCAGACAAATGTTGTCTTCCCTGGCCGAGCCACTTAACTGGAGACCCGTCCTTTTGGCACCAGTTGATTGTCGTAACCAGTCGCAACTTAACATCACAAAGCATTCTAATTATCGAAAACAGAAAAATTAAAGTAGGGTTCATATTCATGTATGTATAGATCCGTGAGCATTAATAGGCTCAGTCTATTTTATGAGCAAATGTACAAATCCATAATGATGACAATTATACAAAAGCTACATATAAGAGATGTAATAATGAAGAAAATGCAAAGGCAATAGATGAGAGTAGCGGGTAGGGTAAAGGCTTACACCGTCCATGTGGCCAAGATTTGGCAATGCTTTCTATGAAGATTATGACATAGAGACAAAGTCACTTTCTTCTCTCTATAAATTATTATACAAAAAATTGTAACTAATTTATTTTAATTAGTCTTTGTGCGTTGTCAATAGAAGTTTACACTTCTTCATCATTACTGCTTGGAAAGCAAAAAGCCAAAGGGTCCAACTCCCATGTTGTCATCACTATTATCTCCTCCTTAGTTAAAACCTAATTAATTAATACTCTTTTTGTTTGTTTTCTTGTCTCCCCTCTCCTTTATTCGTACTTCTCTTTCTCTAAAACGAATCTCGCATCTAATCTTACCCCCTAAATCTTGCTTTTCTATTATCATATCAATCACTCAATCTCGTGGAATACCTCAGCTTTGATCATTTTAAGTTATTTTTGTTCCCGAAAATAAGATTTTTTAGATTTTTTACTTATTTCACAAAGATAGATTTTCTATATTGTTAAGATATCTTTTATACTTTTGAGAAACATTAATAAATTTCATTGGTTGAAAGTTATTGAAAATTGTATAATAAAATAAAAAATAAATTAAATTATAAACATTTATTAAGTTCTTAATAATCGTACATACTCTAGAAAATCTTATTTTCGGAAACGGATGGAGTATAATATAATGACATCTTTTGCATTTAATGTTGGTTTAGAGGTACACATTGATATGACAAAATATCATTTTCTTACTATTAATTTAAATATTGGTAAAACTTAATTATGCATATTTAATTTATAGTTTAGACTGTCAGATATTTTGGATGGGTTAAATACTCATTGAAATTAGTTACATTTTTATGTTGTTAATTTTAAGCATTCGTATGTCCACGCTTAGGGAATTTCCTATCCCGTTGCATTTTTTTTATTGCAAACATCATTTTGGAGTAAAATATACTCTAATTCCATTCTATTTTTAATTCCAAAATTGAGTAATAGCTAGGATTACTCCATTTATATAGTACTTTTACTATTATTCCATTTTGGAGTTAATCTTTTTTTATTTATAAAATAGTCCTTTAAATCTTAAATATTCTTTTCATATTTTTTTCTCAGTTTTATTTAATACCTAAATATTTAATAAGATGAAAATATGATCCATAAGATAATATTTAAATAATTTTAAATAAAGATGCATAAACTAATAAAATACCAAAACTAAACATAAAAATATAGTGTAAATAAAATAAATGATTTAAAATCCGGTAATATCATGTATGTTGTCTAGACGATATAAATGACCGATTTTTAATTTTTCTTTTGCTCGATTTAGGAAAATCAAAGATAAAATTATTATTCATTATAAAAATCATAAGTTGAGCATTTGTGGAAAAAATATTCTAATGTTCATTTGAACCAAAATATGCTATATTATATATATTTATGATATTTTACTTTTTAATAATAAATTTTTAATCTAAATAAATTATAGTTTTACGGAAATTTTGTAAACATAAAATAGTTGGGATTAATTGTTAATTTCTTATAAGTAGAAGGTATTACTAACAATTATTAATTGAATAAAAATAAAATTATTTTGGAATATTAATTTTTGGAATAAAAAATGAAGTAATACACTAAAGTAAAAACCAATTCTATTTTGGGGTTACACCATTTTAGAACAAAAAATGGAGTAATACATTGGAGATGTTCTTAGCATTAACGCTCACTACAGTTACATCTATGTATATTTTGTAGTAAAAAGCGACGGACAGTCATTGCTCTCCGTTTCGGGTTTCAGTAGAATCTAAAAAAAAATGTCATTAACTTTTCAAGTTGCAACTTTCAGAAGGCAACAAGAGCGAACGAGACAAATGCCTCAGGTTTCAATGCACAGCTTCACTAAAGGGTTTTCGGGCGTTGTGATTATATGCTGTTTGTGGAGTATAGCATTATTACGCATTTATAAAAGAAAACAAAAGCATTATTACTCATTTAACAAATAAAACAAAATAAAACAGAAGATAGATGCATGTTGCTAAATCTAAAGACGCCGGTGTCAATTCAAGGTGATAAAACGATACAAATCAACAAAACTAAAACAAGTAACAACGGGAGTGAGAGACTTGTTGCAGTTAAATAAATACGAGTAAACTAGCTAATAACTGAGGGTGAATTTGCTAGATGATCATATGAGAAACTTTTATAGTTGTGGAAGAATGGGGTGACAAAAATCAAAATAGATTTAAACAAATAGGATGACATCAAATAAAAAATGTGTTTTTTTTTAATCTGCGTGAAGTATAATAATGTATGTTATTTAGAATGCTATATGTGCGATAAATAATCGAACTTACCTAGCTATTTAGCGAATATATGAAATATGTGAGTATTATATTATTAATATGTATCTCAAGCAATAATGTGATTGTATGAAGGATTGATATATCCAACTTACAAAAAGCATTGCATGTGATGAGAATCCATTTTCCCCATCCTCCCACCCATTCTTTCCAACTCAACCTTCTCTTTTCTCTTCTTATTAAAGTAACATCCTCTTTTTGTTTTTTAAATGACTTTTTAAAAAGGTTTTGTATTTACTCGATTTTTTTACAGTTCCACTAGGTTAGACAAATTCCCTTTAATGAGATGGATGGACTTTAAAATGTATGTTATTTTATACATACAGCACACAGGCACTTATGCTTTATAATTAGCCTATAGATATGTTTTTTATAAAGAAAAATTCCTTCGAACATATTCCAGATCTAAAGATTTTCCTTTGTAATGTTAGATAGAATTGGTCTCAGCTGACACCGAAACCCAGATCTGACTCAGGGTTTATGCTTGTGTAACCACACGAGTGTTTCTAACCACAAAGTTTCTTGTAAGAAAAACTCTACTGCAATGTTACTGTCTTACTGATCATTCGGGTCTCTCACTTATTGACACGGTATTCATTTTTAATTAGAATATATATCTTATACAAAAGGGCATATAAAATATGTAAAGATGATGGCACCACATTGTATATTTGTATTTATACGGAAACATGATATGGGTATATATGCATGTGTATTATTTTCCAAACAAATATCCTCATCATGTCCCTCTTTTATATATAAACCAACCCTAAAGGCTACACACACATTTGTCACCATTAAAAATCATGTACTCGAACATCAAATTTCCAAGATTCCCATTTGAATTTTCATCAATCCTTTTATTATATATCTTGAAAAGGGAGAAAATTTTAACTCAGTCTGATCGAATATTGTATGATATGAAATAATAATGACTTGTAATTGTTTTGTTGTGGAAGGGGATGTTTTTTTGTTTCTTGTCCAGATGCTAATGTGGGCTCCAAACTCCTTGTCCCACTCTCTTTATATGTGTATACAACATTTCTCTGCATATATATGTTTGGTGTTTGTAAATCAACAGTTAACAGTGTACAGATAGAAAAGAGAGAGAGGAGAGAGAGAAAGAGAGGTTCATAACTACTCTGAAGAAGATTGAAGCACCAACGACCATACAATGCGTTTCTCCATCTAAGGTGAAAGGTCAATGAAACAATTATCAAAAAGTTGAAAGTTTTCATATTTTCTTTTTTGGTTTTTCCCAGAAAATTATAAAAAGATGGAGAGTAAAGGGTTTAGAAAAGCTTTTTCCTTTATGTGATAAAAAGATGATTTCAGAAAAACAAAGCCCTTTGTTTCTCTCTCTTAACTCATCTTACTTTTCTTCCTCTATTAGTAAAGATGTAAAACACAATACTCTCTCCACCAAATAAATAAGGAAACAAATTAAAAACAATCTCTCCTTCTTTCTCCTGCATGAAAACAAAAGATTCCTCAATATTGTTCTTATTTTTCGTTAGTCACAGTACCCTTCTCTATACACTAACACTATAAAGTATAAACCAACACTATCTTCAAACAAGAAACAAAAAGAGAGCTAGAACCTCATCCGATGATAGATTACGAGAGAAGCAAGAACACCAAGAACATCAACCATCATCGGAATCCTCCTTCTTCATCTTCCTCCGATCTTCTTCCCGACGGTAATGGAGCCGCCGTGACCCAAAAGAGGAAAAGACGACCGGCCGGGACGCCAGGTAATTATTTTCAATTTTTTTTTGCTTTTAAAAAAGAATAGCACAAGGTATCCTAGTTTCAAAGTTTTTTTTTTCTTAATTTCAGTAAATTATTGAAAGTAATCATTTTATATGTTGAGTTTTTTTTACTTTGGTCACAATTTGGTTCAAGTTTTTATTTCTCCAAATCTATTTTTTTATATCAATATCCGAAAATAATCATACTTTTCTGGCGGGGGCAGATCCGGAGGCTGAGGTGGTATCTTTATCTCCAAGAACACTACTAGAATCAGATCGGTACGTGTGTGAGATCTGTAATCAAGGGTTTCAGAGAGACCAGAATCTACAGATGCACAGGAGAAGACATAAAGTTCCATGGAAGCTTTTAAAGAGAGAGACCACCGAGGAAGTGAAGAAGAGAGTCTACGTTTGTCCAGAGCCGACATGTCTCCACCACAACCCTTGTCACGCCCTCGGAGATCTCGTGGGTATCAAGAAACACTTTCGAAGGAAACACAGTAACCATAAGCAATGGATATGTGAGAGATGCTCAAAAGGCTACGCTGTTCAATCTGATTACAAAGCCCATCTCAAAACGTGTGGCACTCGCGGCCATTCCTGCGATTGCGGCCGCGTTTTCTCCAGGTTCCATTTCCATGAAACCCTAGCTAGTGGAAATACTAATATATATTTATTTTATCAATATATTTAGAAGAAAAAAAACTATATATATATATATATGAATCCTTAAAGCAAATCAAAGAATGTTTTTTCTAGTATGGCGTGTACATGTTTGATTATAGAATAATGCACAGAGATCTAGAAACAAGCTTACTAATGGAAGCTGAGGTTTGTTGGATTGTTGTCTGAAATATTTTAATTAATTTTATGATCAAGGATTATGTTTTGATTATATATTTGAACTTACGTTGACTCCATCACAAATTTCACTATAGCACTTTGTTAAGTAGATATATTGTTAAAGTATATACCATACGTCTTGCATCTCATACTAGTGATAAATATAATCCAAAAGATACCTAACTCCACTAACTTAGTTAAGTTATATTTTATTTGTTTGCTTGAAATTAACAAATATTCCTTTGTGTTTTCTATTTTTAGCTAACAATATATATACACTCTTCTTGATTCAGAGTAGAGAGTTTCATTGAGCACCAGGACCATTGCACCATGCGCCGATCACAACCCTCCGGCCACCGTTTACAACAACAGCAACAACATACCGCAAACGCTACACAAACTGCTTCAGTCGCCAAAAACGTTGACCTCTCCGTTGGTCCTGTATTGCCAGGACATCCTTTGCTAAGACAAGCTCCACCGTCCGATCAACACACATCCGATTTGCTCTATCCTTTCGTTGGCTCATGCGCTACTACTGGTAGTAGCATCGAGCTTCAGCTACTCCCATCGCGGGCTAGTGCTGATGAGACAAGCCTTAGTTTGTCAATAGGGATGGAGCCGACAACGTCAAGCTACGAGAAGGGGGAGACGAGCTTACTATTGGGACAAAGAGAGGAAGCCAAAAGGCAAATAGAGATTGCGGAATTGGAGTTTGCTGAAGCCAAGAGAATAAGGCAACATGCAAAAGCTGAGCTTCATAAAGCTCAGCTTTATAGAGAAGAAGCATGTCGGAGGATTAGTGCAACGATGATGCAAATCACTTGCCATGACTGCAAGAAACACTTTCAAGCTGTTGCTGCTTCGGCTCCTCCTCCTCCTATTCTTCCACAACCGCCTTGTACCGATGAAAGTACATCACTTGCTGTGAGCTATGTGTCTTCGGCGACTACCGAAGGTGAAAAAGCGAGTGATAGAGCATCGTCATAGACCTTGAAAAGAAAAAAACAAATAAAATAAAAAACAAATTATATTCTTCCTTTTTTTGTTCTTTTGATTGAAACTGAAGACGATCTTTTTATATTCTTTGGTTTTTTCTATAAATTTGTTTTGTTTATTTTTTCTCGAACAAAAACCGAATGGAGTAGAGTTTTGTACGTATGAATATCAAGTGTGGTTGGATCTGTTTCTGGTTGCTGGATATTGTAACTTTTTTTTGTCAACTGTAACTTTGTTTTGTGTAATAAATTATCGGGTTATATAACGGTTACTTTTTAACAGAAACACACACAAAATCGATTTTTTTTCCCTAAATTTAAATTTAAAGATAAAGAAGAAATAAAACATATATCCGCATTTAAAAAAAAACACAAGTATTTGCTTTAAATGCGAAATCAAGCGTGAGGTCAAATCGTGCATAAGATTCCCAGGTGGACTATCTTCTTTCCATATCTCACATTTGCAGTGTATAGTGTATCGAATGGTAAACTTTAACTTGATTGATTTTTAGCTTTTGTCTTGATTCTGTAAATTTTTGGTCTCTACGTGACCAGTCAAGAAATCGTATGATTCATCTCCTCTCAGTTTTAACATAAAGACAAAAATAAGTCACAAGGTTAGACCTTTTGACCCTTATATTTTGATGTGTGCTATATACTTAAACACATAATCAATCGGGATATATATCGATTTATCTTTTTTTTTGGGTTAGGAAAGTTGTATAAAATTTGGGTTAGGCAAGTTGTATAAAATCATAGATAGTATTTCCAACAGTGTTACTTTATTTTACACTTTAAATGGATTTTGATTTCATCTTAAACCTATTCTAGAGAAAAAGGAATTAATAGACAAAATTATAGTAACAAACAAATATTGCTCTGTTTATTTGAAATAATTTGATTTATCCCTCCATTTATTGATCCACTTTAAAGTTTAAATATAGTAGAATTAATTAAAAACATTTGAAAAGTGAAAAAAAAAATAGAAGATAGTGTGAGATTGATATGCTTTTGGACATTAAGAAAATTTTAATCATTAGTGTTTTCACTTCATAAAAAACGGATTTCAACATAAATAAAATTATAGTATGATTTTCAGGATGTATAAATGGTATAGACGAAAATGGACAATAAAAATAGAAGACCATAACGTTTTGTCCAGTTAATACACAACAAAATAAATCTTTGTCCATCCAATTAACTCTTCAACAGAAGAAAAAATATCAACTTAGATTAATGACAACAGTATTATAGTACTATTAGTTCTTTAACACTTTCAAACTGCAGTTATTAACTCTATTGTTTACAGATCATGATAATTGTTAATATTATGTTATAAGGTGTGTTAAACATGTAATATACGTCCAAATTTTAAATTTTCATGTTCAATTTTTTTTTGAAATTCTTCAGAATGCACCCCCTAAAGTCCTCTACATAGTGTGGGTTGATGACGAATTATACTATTTCATATGAGTCTTTATTCTTTCACGGCCATATGCTAAACGTATACACCGCTTAACTAAAATTTCTCTGGATATTGTTTTGTATGTTTTATATTTTAGGTTCAACTGGTTTCATGTAAAGGTACAAAATCGTATCCAACAGTCGATAATTGTTAGGATCATTTGCCGTCACCTCTGTAAAGTACCGAAAACTTAAGAAGGATATATTATTTGGTGCGAGTCATAATTACGTATTAAACGCTTGCATGGTCGCCATGTGGGTTTCTTGAATACTAATAAATAATTTTCTCATAGGTTATAATTATGTCTCACTTTCTATGGTATCTAAATGTACCGTATGATATTTCATTATAAATGTCGTTTTCATACAAAAGAGCTTAAATCACTGTTAACAAAATTGCATAAATCGGAAAGGATATGTGAAAGCCGAACATTTGAAAGCATCAAAGTATTTTGTTAAACAAATGAAAGAAACTAGATTTTTAGAAACTAGTATATGATAACATTAAATTTTAAACTTTTATTTTAAATAAAAATGTTTTAAAAAACAAATATATCTTCTAAACATTAATTGATAAGTGAATATTAAAACTTACTTTTTCATCATCACATTCTTTTCTATAAAAATATGGTTTAAAATATGGCATGACATTAAATTAATTACGACACAGAAATTACATTTATATTTTTGTTAAATTTTTACAAATAACATAATTATATTAAAAAAAGTTTACATCGGCTAGCTTAATATTAAAAAACTAAAAACTTATATAATATTTTTAGCATAAGTGTATTTACAAATACAAAACTAAGACACTACTAATGAAATGTTAAATTGTCGTATACAACGAAGTGTTTAAATTTTACTTAAACTCATCTTTCAGTATAAGAAAGTAACTAATCAAATTTATAAAATTTTAAATATATTAGAATGTAATTTCGATAAAATATGGTTAAATGACTGACAGTAAATTTATGAAACTGATAAATTAATTAATTTCATCCATTTGGTTTTATTGTAATTCAACTAAACAAAAAAAAATTAATCATAATTTATAGATTAAATATAGAAATATTGAAAATAATTGTAGTCGTTAAATATAAATACAATATGCAGTTAATTAATTACTAAATTATTTTATCACTTTAATGCATCTTAGCTAAAATAAAATGATAATTTATTATAATCTATGCATTTTACATATTTATCTATATTAAAATAATTATAATCATCAAATATATATATATATATATATATATATATATAATATTTTATGAAATACAAAAAAAATACTGAATTTTTTTTTAAAGAATCTAAATAAAATTTAGTAAAATTATCTAAAATGTAAATATAAATAATTATCTTATATTTTTCATACCAACGAAACTAATATATATATATATATATAGTACTAAAATACATACTAAATTCTTATCTTAAAATGAATTTATTTAATAAAATCTTATTTTCGCTGCAAATGACACATGTAATCTAAATTGCTCTACCATAGTTCTTTGGGAATGACCTTAACTTAGGTTTAATAGTACATTCTAATAGAATACATTATAGTGTTACAGAAAATTACAAGGAACTGAAATTAATCTAACTATCATAATATTTTAAATTATGTTAGTAAAAAAAGTCACAAGTTTAAACTAATGATTTAGATTTCTTTCTTAACTTAGTTTAATTTTCTGTAACCAAACTAAAAGAATACCACCGAACTTATTTGTGTATTTAAATTATTTATTTGGATTTGTTTTCAATATTAGAATTACACAAAGAAAAGAAAAATGATTACTACCTACACTAACTAAAGACTATCATATAATCACACATCTACAAAATATTAATGTATCACAAATTATATGAACTATATAGTTAAAATATGCTATGTAGTTAGCATTATAAGTTTATATTTAACCATTTTGTTATTAAAACAGTACATTAGATGTGCAAAAGTTTGTCATACTAATGATGACATACTCTAAAAGTTTGTAGTGGTAATGATGACAAACTTTATCAAGTGGACACAAAACGAGTATAATCAGAATACAAACCTAAATAATAAACCATTTACCCAAAACGTATACCTCTTGTTATACAAATGAGCCAGTGGAATTATAGAAACATGCTCTTTCAGACCAAAGTTAACTATCTTTTAATTCTTTGGCAGAGTTGAAAAGTTGAGGGACGTGTTCGATAAAATGGGAGGAACAGACTAAAAAGAAAATGGTCACTCATTATTGCAAAAGAGAAATCAATGTGAGAAATACAAGGATGTTTCGGTTCAAAAGAAAATACAAGGATGTAAATGTATGGAGGTAGAGAAGAGAAGAAAAGTCATTTTCAGAGCTGAGGAAGTAGGTGACGTTTCCTTACACGAAATAAACTAAAAGAAATGATGAAAAAAACGCCATGTTTTCAGTGCCAAAGTTTAAAATGGTTAAGAGTCAGTCATCAGTCTCTTTCACCAGGCCCTCTTCACTCACTTCCATGATTTCCTTCTTCTCCTTCCTTTTATAATCATCTTTATAGGTCATGTCACATCGTGGCGACCCAATTCTTAAATATTACTATTACAATTTGATTTCATTTTCTTGTTGCCAGAAATATTTACTCATTGGACCACTCTAGTTTCTTCTCAAATGGTTTCATTATTTATGTCTCCACCTTATAGGTTTTTGTAAGTTTAAATAAATTGATAAGTTAGTTGTCCAAAAAAAAAAAAAAAATTGATAAGTTATGATCCGCTTATTGATATATGCTAACAATAAAAATACCCATAATCCGATCACTGACATTAGATAACAATAAGAGATACCTACCCATACGATAAATGAAAAATGAGAGTAAGGTACAGCCGACTTTGTATCTATCTCCAACTTTTTTATCTCCGTCTCCCTGTCGTCTCAGTGAGATATATAGCAAAAAAAAAAGACGGTATAACGTCACAAATCAGTCATAAAAGACAATATACTGCAACAAATTATACATATAACATTTAAGAATAACATAATTGTATAGTTTAATCCTCATACAGAAAAATTGACGTTTAATTAAGAAATGGGGTTTGATATAGTGTGTAGAACATAATATCATAGTTTACTAGAAATATAGATGATTAATTATTGTCATTTTAACTGAGAGAATCCTAGACTGAAATCATACTAATCTCTAGACCTATTAAAATTCGATGTTTTGTCACTTAAGAAACCTAAGGGTGGCCAATTAAATCGCAGTTGTTAGCACTGGATTATTTAATTACACGTAAACAATATCAATTATATCCCCTATATATTATTTGTGAAACATTACAACTTCTTTTTGTAGCCACATGTCATCACTAGGATGATTCTTAGAATTACTAGAGAAATAGGTTGGTCCATCTAATTATATAATAAACTTTTTATTAAACTAACCATAAATTCATTATTAATGTCATTTATTATTTCCTTAAATAAAGATTACGGAATTGCCTAATGTGGATAAAGTATATATGACAATTAATGATTTTGAATAATAAAGATCTGATAAAAAAAATGTATCTTCTATCAAATTTGTTTAATTTAAAACTATTAAAATAACTTTTAAAAAACACAATAACCTTTTTTTTTGAATAATGTGTTGTTGTGTGTATAGTACTTCTTAGTAGTCAAATTAGCCTCTAACGTAAACTAATATTGAATTTCAATAACTTTGCATCTACGCATTTGTTGATTCTAAGATTAACTGTTTCATCGTCAAAATTGTATTATATTTTTTTCATATTTTTGAAAATTATTATCTATAATCAATTTACAAAATTTCTAAAGTATAAATTTTGCTCTGCTGTTCTTGCATAAATCTCGTAAAAGTCCAATCAAGATGTGTAATGTATCTTACCACAAAAATATGTATAACTAGCGGGTGTCCGCGTTTCGCGCGGAATATTGTTTTATTATTGCTAAGAGCATGATTTTTTTTTTGGATAATGTAATTATGTTATCGTTTTTATTTGTTAAGATCATTATTTGATGTTTTTAGTTTGTTATGTAGTAGGTGATAAGTTAATATATTTTGCGTTTGTTTTTTTTTTTGAATAATGTGTTGTTGTGTGTATAGTACTTGTTAGTAGTCAAATTAGCCTCTAACGTAAACTAATATTGAATTTCAATAACTTTGCATCTACGCATTTGTTGATTCTAAGATTAACGGTCTCATCGTCAAAATTGTATTATATTTTTTTCATATTTTTGAAAATTATTATTTTAAATCAATTTACAAAATTTCTAAAGTATAAATTTTGCTCTGCTGTTCTTGCATAAATCTCGTAAAAGTCCAATCAAGATGTGTAATGTATCTTACCACAAAAATATGTATAACTAGCGGGTGTCCGCGTTTCGCGCGGAATATTGTTTTATTATTGCTAAGAGCATGATTTTTTTTTTGGATAATGTAATTATGTTATCGTTTTTATTTGTTAA